>NW_006282748.1:2202067-2205884 GCF_000327345.1 Myotis davidii | reverse complement strand
GCATGCCAGGGCCAGAGCCACAGGCTGGGGAGGCTGTGCGGACCCCGGAGGCCCCCTTCAGTGGGTTGCCGATGAGGTAGGTACCCGCACAGCAGGGCGTTGACTTGGTGCCATGGGATGAGGCGGGACTTTGCACTTGGCTCTGGGTTTGGATTTTTTTCTGCCGTTTTCCTTGCTGTGATGGAGGCTTGCCACCTGTCCTCCAGAACCTGTTTCCTTGCCTACCAAGTGGGCACAGTACCCTGTCCCTCACATCCCCCGGACTTCAGGTAAGAGTAAATGAAATATTACCTGGAAAAGGCCATGGTATGCTGCAAAGTGGTCTACAAAACTTATTGGAAGTGCTTGCAGACTGGGAGTTACAGAATCGTCACAGGGATGGAAAGTACAGCACAGGGAATATAGTCAATAATATTGTAATAACTATGCATGGGGTCAGATGGGCGCGAGATTCATCCAGTGATCACTTAGTAAGTTATATATGGGCTGTACACCTGAAACGAATATCATCTTGTACGTCAACTGTAATTAAAAAATAAAAATCATTTATTGAAAAGCAAAAATATTTAAATTAAAAAATTTTAGAAGTGGAAAGTGCTTGGAAATCTTTCAGTGAGGTTTTTGAAAATGTACCTTTTCTTTGGTAGAAGGAGAGGAGGCCGAGTTGATTCCAGGCAGTGGCTGATGCTAACCTGTGGACTGGCTGATGGGTGAAGGCTGACCAGAGAGACGGAGAGACGGATAGGAGGTGGGAAAGTAAAGACCGTCAGGGCGGGCAGCTCCTTCAAGAAGCTTGACTGAGAAAGAATGATGGAACAACCCCTGCTCACAGACGCGGCTGATTAGTCAGTTAAGGACAGGCTATGCTGTGATTACAAGCAAACCCCCATCGCAGTGACTTAACACACACAAGTTTAGTGTTTTGCTTGTTTTTCCACCTGTGTGAAGCCCTCCGTGGATCAGACTACTGCCTTCCAGCAACGACTCGGGGATACGGGCTGTGTCCGTTTTGAGGTTATGCCGTCTCAGGTCAGCGCTCCATGGCCACAATGGCAGGTGACGGGGAGCTGGGATTTTCCCTGCTAGTGAGACGTGTCCCTTTTGCTTATAGTCCATTGGACAGAACTGGTCACATGGGCCCCCTAGTTGCAGGGGAGCTGGGACATTTGGGGGCACACATGTCTATGTGGTGAATGTCAACTGTAGCTGGTGGATCTTAGCTTTCTGAACTTGACTCTTTCCTTGGCAAAATATCACCCAGCTCACATAGTGGTTGTGACAACCAAAGAAGATATATATGGACAAACTCTTTTTTCTGTTGACTTCCATGATCCTGTTTTGTCCTGTTTTTTTTTCTCATGCCTACGTGGCCTGAGTGTTAAGAACAAATCCCACCCACTGAGCCCCGACTGTCTAATAATAATAGTAAGAGCCGAAATTTATTCAGTGCTTACTATGACTCAGGTACAATTCCAGACACTGCCCCATGTACCATCACAGTATTCAGTGCACTATTTCTTCCATTTCTCAGACAAGGGAACTGTCTCATGCCTAGCACAGCGCCTGGCACACAGAAGGCATTCAATAAACATTTGGATAAACTAAGCAACTTGTTCAAGTCACAGACTTAGCAACGGGCAAAGTGGTGCTTAAGGACAGGACTCTCAGCTCAGTGCTCTTACTTCCATGTCACCATCTCTTCTTCATTTACTCAACTGCTGCAGATCCTCTGAGATGTCTGGGGGTATGGATTTAGGGCTGGGGATGATTTAGATCTTCCTGATTCAGAATTTATGCATGGCCAGGTATGTTAGACTAAATAATGGTCCCCCCAAATATATCGAGATCTTAGTCCCTGGAACCTGTGAGTGTCACCTTATATGGGAAAAAAGGACATCACCATAATTCAGTTGTGATTAAGTTAAATTTAATCCAGATATGGTTAAAAATCTCAAATTGGAAGATTACCCTGGATTATCCAGGTGGGCTTTAAACGCAATTACACATATCTTATAAGAGGGAGGTGGAGGGAGATATAACCCACTCAGAAGAGTAGAGGATGATGCGACCTTCATCTCCTAGAGGCAGATATTGGAGTGATGTAGCCACAAGCCAAGGAATGTTGGCAGCCACCAGAACTAAAAAGAGGCAAGAATGAATTCTTCTCTTTCCTAGAGCCTCTGGAGGGAGTGCAGCCCTCCCAATTCCTTGATTTCATCCCAGGGATAGTAATTTCAGAATTCTGGCCTCCAGAACTGTGAGAGAATAACTTTTTGTTGTGTAAAGTGCCCCATTTTAGCCGGAACCGGTTTGGCTCAGTGGATAGAGCGTCAGCCTGCGTACTGAAAGGTCCCAGGTTCGATTCCGGTGAAGGGCATGTGCCTGGGTTGTGGGCACATCCCGGTGGTGGATGTGCAGGAGGCGGCTGATCGATGTTTCTCTCTCATCGATGTTTCTAACTATCTCTCTCCCTTCCTGTCTGTAAAATCATGAGAGAATAACTTTTTGTTGTTTAAAGTGCCCCATTTTATGGCAACTTGTGATGGTCATCACAGGAAACTGACACACCAGGTTTGGGGGATGACCCAGGAAGCTCAGAGTCTGACCTCTCGCCTCTGGGGGGGTCAGTTGGTTGAGCACCCATCCTATGCATCAAGAGGTTGCCAGTTCAAAGCCCCATGGAGGCACATGCTGGGGTTTGGGGCTTGATTTCTGGTAGGGGGTGTGCAGGAGGCAGCTGACCAACGTTTGTCTCTCCCTGATATTTCTCTCTCTCTCCCTCTCCTTTCTTCTCTCTCTAAAATCATAAAAAAGAAAAGAAGCGTTTCCTAGTGGCCTCTATGCCTGAGACAGAAATGGAGGAGAGTCTGAGCTTCATTGATGTTGAGCTGAGAGATTTTAACAAAGTGGTCTATAGACTCCCAGGAATCAGAATTTGAAAGCCATCTGTCCAGGAATCCTTATTATGTCACTGCTGTGGGAGACCTACTAGGAATACAGATACAATAATACTTGGGAGGGGGTGTGGGCTGGAGCTGTTGGGACACAGGAATTCCCAGGCCCATCCTGCTGGCTGCGCTAAGGGGTCAGGCACCTGGTCAGGCAGGGACTGGAATCTGAAATCTCTTCCACCTGAAGGCAAATGTGAGGAGGGTGCTGGCCCCAAGGATGGGCATTTGGCTTAGGTTTCTCCAGGAGTCAATACGAGGGCGGTCGGGGAACAAGCCTGGCACTGTGCCAGGTGCCTTAGTGTATAAACTCACGTAATCCTGCAACAACCTCATGAGTAGGCACTATTATCACCTCTGTTTTATAGGAGAGGAGATGGAGGTACAGAAAGGTTAAGTTACTTGTCTAAGGTTGCAGAGCTGGTAAGCGGCACAGTTGGGATTCAAACCCAGCAGTCTGGCCCCAGACCTCACGTCCTTATGACATTTCCTCTTTATTAAAATATCTCTTATATTCCGTTATATTGGCTAGGCCGCAAAAATATTTGCTGTGGGCCGCATGCAGCCAGGGGGCCGCGAGTTTGACATGCTTGCTCTAGGCCCCGGTGGTCGGCAAACTCATTAGTCCACAGAGCCAAATATCAACAGTACAACGATTGAAATTTCTTTTGAGAGCCAAATTTTTAACCTTAAACTATATAGGTAGGTACATTGTTATTAACTTAATTAGGGTACTCCTAAAGCTTAGGAAGAGCCACACTCAAGGGGCCAATGTGCCCCATGTGGCTCGAGAGCCGCAGTTGATTGACCATGGCAGGCCAGTGGTTCTCAACCTTGGCTGCACATTAGAATCACCTGGGAATCTTTTC
>NW_006282748.1:2198187-2202053 GCF_000327345.1 Myotis davidii | reverse complement strand
ATCCTCCGGAAATTCTGTTTCTTTGTTACTAATGTTGTGGCCCCACCCCAGCACAAAGAAACAGAATTTCCGGAGGATGAGGCCCAGAAACCAGGATTTTAAAAAGATCCCCAGGTGATTCTAATGTGCAGCCAAGGTTGAGAACCACTGCCCTAGGCGGAGATGGGGCAGGCCTCATCTCTTCAATGGGCTCCTCAGCCTTTCCGCAGAGTGTGACCCTGTTACCTGCCATCCAAAAACTTGAATCTTCTTAAGCAACCACACCGGATGTGTGTGCTGTTGGCCCTACTCAGGAAATTTAATCTGAAAATGATAGCAATCTAGATTCTATCAAAATCTTGGCTCTCTAAGTACGTGCCGGTTTCAACAGTAATTCTTGCATTTATGTTCATTGCTAGAAAGTTCTATCCAAAAACTACCTTAGCGCAGTATCCTAGCAAAAGAGCTTCACTGTGTTGGATTTTATGTTAAACCTTTGGAAGAAACAGCCACATGAACCCTCTGGTGTGTTCCAATAAAACTTTAAGGATGTTGCTCACTATTTTGTTCATCTTATAATATGATATTTTTCTTTGGGGAAAAAAACCCACCTAAAAACATTTCAATGTATTTATAGAGACCCTGTGTGCATGTCGGGTACTCCTACTGAAGGTTTCTTCGTTAACTTCTACATTGGTTTTTGGCCTTGGAGTACATGTATTTAATGTTACTGTTTTAGCTCATGCCCTATCTTTTTGTCTTGCTTTTCTGAAATGACCACGTTATCCTTCATAGTTTCCATGATTTCTCCTGGATTTTTGTGTGATTTATTAAACAATGTTTTTTTTTCATGCATAGCAATGTCTTTTTAAAATGTGGAATACTAAACACAAACAAACAAAAATCATAATAATAAAAAAAAGAATCGGCCAGATATATCTCTTGGTATCATGCTGCTGTCCTTGGCATTCAACATTTCAACAAATGTTTATGAAGACACTGACTGTTGAGAGTTACTGTGCCAAGTGCTAGAACTATAGCGGGAAAGACAGATTTCCAACCTTTTAAGGAGCTCACAGCCTGAGGCAGGGTGTAGGGCTGTGTGGCATTGGAGTGGACCAATAATAGTCATTTATGATACAATTTGTTAAGTGTTGTGAGAGACCCACATAGGGCAAGGTGCCAGGGCAGCCTGGAGAGGGGAGGCTGAAGAAGGCCTTCTGAAGGAGCTGAGTTTTGAAGGCTGAATTATTAATAAATGTGAGGAATGGGTAAAAGCACATTCCCAGCAAAGGGAACAGGAGATGCAAAGACCTGGAGAAACGAGAGGGTGGGGTGGAGGTGTTAGGAACTGCACGGAGCCCTGCAGGCCCCTGGCTGAGGCGGGGATAAGAGTAAGCCAGGCACCTGGGAGAGGCAGCCGGGCTGGTCCTGTGGACTCTGTGGCCCGAAGTCTCCGTGCAGTCCGGGCAGGTGATTAGATCTGCGGCTTGGAAACGTCGGCCTTGTCAATATAAACTGCGCAAGGAAGCGGTGGCAATATTCCAGGTTAGAAACGGTGCGGCTTTGACGGTGTGGAGACAGGTGGACACAAAGAGGTGGAGAGAGTCAGGGATTTTAAGGAAGAGGACCCTGCAGCAGGGAGGCGGATGGGGGAAGGAGGGGCCCCTGCTGGATGTTTGGATTGGGCGATTTTCAGGCAGATGAAGGTTCCAGGAGGAGCAGGTGAGGGCCAGGAGATGTGGAGCTTGACAGCGGATGTTTTGCGAGATGGGTCAGTCAGACAGGCAGGAGGAAGGTGAGATTTCGGAGTTGCCAATGCCCAGGTGTGGAGAGCGGCTACAGCGTTTGGACAGGCTCCAGCCTCGGACTAATGAGAGGGCACGGTCCTCTCGTGGCAAGGCCACGTGCAAGTCCCAGCTTGGAGGGCAAAGCCCTCCCAGCACAATGATAGCCAAAGCGATGGTTGTGAGCTCGACTTTCTGGTCCGAACCTGTGGGCCCAGGTGGCTGAGTGATATGGGCGGCGGGAGGTGCAGCAAGTGCTGCCAAAACAAAGCTTGATAGAGTTCAGGTGCATGTAATTGAGTAGATTCAAAACCCGAGAGAACATTGTAAACATCTTGACCACGCCCTGACTTTGCCTCGTGGAATCTGCTATAAAATAAAGGCACCGCTTGCAGGCTGTGGCGCTCTCTCTCCATCAGCGTCCCACCTAGCTCCCGGCTTTATTCTCTTGTCTCTTCTTTAATCCTCACTGCCCCCCGCCCCAGGCTCACCCCTGACGGTGCTGAGCGCGGCACACCCAGGTGCCGGTGAGAAATGGGAATGTGCTCATACGTGGTGGACATTGTGATGGGCCTGCTGAGGTGTGAGACAGTTCTAATCAGTCAAAAATGCTCCTGGGATGCCAGCTGTGGGCCCGAAACCTTCACCATTACCTCCTCAGCCCCCGAGTAAGCCTGTGAGAAGGGCTTGTTCACTGGTGGCTGCCCCGGCTGGAGAAAGGACTGGGTCTGTACATTTCATTATTAGTCTGGCCGTAAGGTTAGAGAAGCGAACTGAGCACTGCCAGCTTGGACCACACAACAGGCGGCAGGGGGGATTGGGAGCAGGTTTTTAAATTTTTATTTATTTTTAAAAACGTTTTTATTGCTTTGAGAGAGAAAGGGAGAGGGAGAGAGAGAGAAATATCAATGTTAGAGGGAAACATCGATGGTCAGCTGCCTCATGCACGCCCCCTACTGGGGATCAAGCCCACAACCCAGGCATGTGCTGACTGGGAATCGAACTGTGTGATCTCTTGGTTCATAGGTTGACGCTTAACCACTGAGCCACGCTGGCTGGGATTTTATTTGTCTAAAAGAAGTCATAGACGGCATTACTACCTTGGGAGGCCACACCGGTCTTGTTGCTGTTCCCTCACATTTCACTGGTTTTTCTTCTTCCCTCCCTCTCCCCCATTCCGGCTCACAGCGCACGCTTGCACCGGTACCTGCAGCAGTCATGTGCTTGTTCCACATCTCCAGCACCCTCATCCTCAGGGCCAGAGTTCTGGGGCGTGGACCCTTCCTCGCCTGGGAGAGAACGTGTGCTGAGCCAGGCCCCCCCAGATGGCCAGCTCCAGGGAGACGGCCATGGGAAGCAGCAGCTCGTCGGTTGTCACTTATCTGGACGTGGATGAGAAACTTCCAACATTTGCTCAAGTTTTCACTTGTGTTTACCAGTCTATTCTTGGTGCACGAGCCTTGCCCCCCAGCCCCCGCCCAGCTCTTCTGTGGTTTCTGAGCCATTCTGGTTGGTCTCTGCAGCAATCTGCTGAGAACGCTCAATACTCGCCCTGGCCGGTGTGGCTCAGTTGGTTGGGCATTGCTCATGCATGGAAAGGTTGTGGGTTCTAGTCCCAGTCAGGGCACATGCCTGGGTTGCGGGCTGGATCCCCAATAGGGGACATGCAAGAGGCAGCCGATTGATGTTTTGCTCTCACATTGATGTTTCTCTTCCTCCCTCTCTCTCTCCTTTCCTCTGTCTCTAAAAATGAAATTTAAAAAAAAAGAGAGAGAGAATGCTCACTACTCTGGGCGGCCGGCGAGGCTGGCAGTGCCTGGTAAAAGCAACGCCCGTGGAGACTGCTGGTTCTCTACAGTGTCTGTGCCACATGTGACCTTGGCCCCCAGGTGTGGCCATCAAAGGTGAGCTTCTCACTGCCCGGTGGGGCTGGCAAGATCCTTCGGTAGATTTGACACTTACATCATAGGGCTCTGGAAAGATAGCAGTGCGTAACGTACTTCCTCTCCCATATCTGCCAGCATCTCACTTGCTTCCTGTTGCTTTTCATCAAAATCTCTGATCAACTTCTTCTCTTCTGTCTTTCCAGTAGCCACTTTC
>NW_006282748.1:2196696-2198144 GCF_000327345.1 Myotis davidii | reverse complement strand
CATCCCCCTAGGTCTTCATGGAGGCTGTGAAAATGTGCGGCTTCTTGACTCGCGGCCGCATAATTCAGTCTCTGCCTCCACCTTCACGTGGCCTCCGCATGCCTGTCACCTCTCCCTCTCTCAGAACGACACCGTATATCCTTTATGAGGCGCACCTGTCCAGCCCCAGCCCCACCGCATGCCTGTTGCCGCTCTGTGGAATACTGTGTGAAGGTGAAAGTGCCGCTGAGTAATAGACTGTGTTGACTCAGTGAAAAAAAGAAAAACACTGGATGTAGGGACCCAGCTTTTAGGGATCCAGGGCCACCCTAAATCCAAGATGCCCTCATCTGGAGTCTGTTCGTTACACCTGCAAAGACCTCTTTTCCAAATGAGGTCACATGCACGGTGCCGGGGGCCAGGACTTGGACCACCTTGGGACAGGGCGGGGGTGGGGGGCCACAATTCAACCCACTACACCAGCCTTGTACTACATGTGTCGATGCTTAAGGACCCCGCACCCCCTTTGTTCCCCGCCTCCATCCCCTGTGCAAACCTTTCAACACCTGAGGCTGGTGAGCCCCTGGCCCAGGAGGGGCCGGCCTGCCCGGGTGTCATTTGGCTCAATGTGTCCCCCACTCCGGCCGCTAGGGCAGCAGGGGAGGCGGAGGACTGAGAGTCAGGAAGCCCTCCGCTCTCAATGGGTGCCACGCTCTCTCCAAACATGACCCGGAGGCCACTGTGCTGAGTCTCCCCAGGGGGGACTAGATGCAGAAGCCAGTGTGTGAATCTGGCTGGGTCAAGGTCAGGGTCAGGTCGTCCTGGCTCCACTGACTCCTGCAACCCCCTGAGAGCATCCAGTTCCATCTCCATCTAAGCATCTCCTGCTCAGCCACCCAAATGCCTGCGGGGTTGGGTGGCTGACCACCGGGGTAGGAGGGGTGGGGGTCCCAGAATCCGAGCCATGGGCCACCGAGGCTGGAAGAGGCCCGAAGGGCAGGGCAGCCTTCGGAGGGAGCGCGACCCTTGTGACGTTAATTCCAGACTCTGGCCTCCAGACCCGTGAGAGCACACGCTTCTCTCATGTTGGTGTCAGCCACCAAGTTGTGGTGACCTGTTTTGGCAGCCCCAGGAAACGAATGCAAACTACCCGGCAGAGAAGTGGCAGGCACGAGCCTCCTGGGACCAGGCAGACCCATAACCACTCAGCCTTCTTTCCTCGGGAACCTGACACCCGTCTCATCCTGTCCACAGAGCCCTCTGGGCACTGCCACCCTGTGACTGGAGGTGAAGGCTCCAGGACACCTCAGCGTCCTTGACCGAGAGCCCACCTCCTGCCGAACACTGGGCGAGGCACTGGCAGGTCCCTGTGCTCAGGGCTGGGAGTCCTGGCGGGTGTGGGGTGTCACCCCTCAGCAGTAACAGCGCTGTCAGCCTGTGAACACCTGCTCAGGCCACCGGGCTCAGCC
>NW_006282748.1:2195482-2196490 GCF_000327345.1 Myotis davidii | reverse complement strand
CGGGGGAGGGAGGAGGGAGGACTTCTTTTCCTTCTGCTCCTCACTCAGGGCACTTCTTTCCTTCTTTTCCTCCCTCTTTCTGGCCCATCCCCCCTTTCTCTTTACTCAGCTTCGCCCTTCAGTTACTTACACCAAAATCACTGGCCATACTGATAAAAATGCAGATTCCAGGCTGCGCCCTAGACATTGAGGATCTCTGAGGACAGGACCGGTGTCTTTAACAACCTCCCCAGGGGAGTCTCACGCACCATCAACTGGGAATGATTGGCCTAAACGTTAGGCCCTAAAGGAACTTCTGACATGGCCTTTTATTTTCCGGTTAATAGACTCAGTCCTGAGTGGTGGGTCCTGCGGCCAAAACGCCACAGTCTTTGGCTGCTGTCACTGGGGGTGGGGGGGGAAGTGGGGAGTGTGAGCAGAGGAGCTTGTTAGGTGTTAGCACACGAGAAGGGAGAAAGCTGGCTGAGCCTGATGAAGTTGGGAACCTGCGTTTCACAGACACTTCGGGGGAAGCGGAGTCGCTCTGCCATATGGATTAACGTCCGTCCATCCGAGTGGGCAGGGAAGACCGGCTTTCCAATCACCCCAGAGGACAGAGGCCTTGTCCCCCGGATTAAAGGGGGGAGGAGGGCGGGAGGAACACTTAAGGGGGAAGTCCTTTTACTGAGTGCCTGAGCAGTGGAAGTCAGAATGGCAACCATAAAGGGGAGGAGACAAACCTAGGACAATCTGGGGAAAAAATCAGACAGGATACGGACGGACGCAAGCCCAGGAAGAGCCAGGAAAGAGACGGTTTGAAAGAAGCCTGCTCTCTCCCAAGCCCAGGGCAATCCAGGGGAGCTTAAGAAGACCCCAGTCACTCTCTTTGGCAGCTGTCGGCCTCGGCTAGGCTGCTGCTGGGTCCCCTGGGGAAGCGCCTGGGGGAGTGCGGCAGCCTTTTAAGGGCATCTGTGCCCTGTGCGTCCTTCTAATAAATCTTGCCACTATAGCCCTAACCCAGTGGTCGGC
>NW_006282748.1:2162977-2195465 GCF_000327345.1 Myotis davidii | reverse complement strand
AGTGTTCAGGAGGCAGCTGATCAATGTTTCTCTCTCATCGATGTTTCTAACTCTCTATTCCTCTCCCTTCCTCTCTGTAAAAAATCAATAAAATAAAAAATAAGTCTTGCCACTGTTGCTCAACTCCTCCTTTGCAAGTGTCCCTAAAATGCTTTTCCCAGGACACCATAGGAACCTATTCCCGGACTGGCCCTTCGGCAGGAACCGGAGGTCTAACCCTTTCCCAGGTGCCGGAGACAAGGAAGGGCCTGCCTCACCAGCCTCGCGAGACATGAGCCAGGGAGAGGCTGAGACTCTCACTCCTCCCCTGCCCCATCCCTTTCTAAGCACCGTTCTCCCCATTCGGTCTCCTGTCTGGGGCCCCGGCTGCCAAGGGGGCAGCTCTGCTTGCTGAACCCCTGCTGCTGGGACCTGAGCTTTTCTGACATGACTTCTGCAACATTTTGAGCGGGATCATGCTCCAATGGTCACGTTGGGAGGAACCAGGCGTACCAGGCACGTTACAGTGCGGAATGGATCAGTGCTGGATTACCAGCGTTCTTCCAAGTCTGGACCAAGAGCATCAGATACGGTAGGAATTCAACCGGGGCTTGCAAGGTAAGTTAGGAAAACAATCTGCTTCTCTGCAAAGGTACTAAAAACCACTGAGTTGTACACTTTAAACGAATGAATCGTATACCATGTGAATCGTATCTCAAAACTGATACACCCACCTACCCACCCCCAAAAGAGAAGAATTAATGCTGAAAAATAGATGATTCCCTGGAAAGGTAGTTTCTAACTTTAAGATATAATGGCTGAGTGGAAAGAGCGTCAGCCTGCAGACCAAAGGGTCCTGGGCTCGATTTCAGTCAAGGGCACGTACCTTGATTGCAGGCTCCTCCCCGGGCCCTGGTTGGGGCGCATGCAGGAGGCAACCAATTGAAGCATTTCTCCCCCATCAATGTTTACCTCTGTCTTTCCCTCTCTTTTCCACTCTCCCTAAAAATCAATGGAAAAATACCCTCAGGTGAGGATTAACAACAACAAAAAAGACAGAATGACCAGCCTGGGTGGGACGTGGTTTTCTCTCCTCCCCTGTCCTGCTTAGAAGTACTTGTGACCACCCATCGACACCGCAGAATCTGACCCACCCCCACCCCCACAAATCATGCTCTGATGAAAAGGGTGAGATTTGACAAATATCCCAAAAAGTCAAAGAGGTTAGCCATTTTTTTAGGTTTGGGTTTCAAACGGTATCCTGACTACCATGAATATTAGTCGCTAGCATTTAGCACTGACAGAGTTATGTACCGGGCACCTCCTAAACATGTTCAGCCCCTAAGAACTCTATAAAATAGCGCTACTCGTATCTGCATTTCACAAGGGGGAAAACGGAAGCGCAGAGTGAGGGAATTGCCCCCAATCACACAGCTGGTACAAGGCCAAGCCAGAGTTCAGCCTCAGGTTCTAACCTTCGTTGCACATTGGAAACATCTGGAGAGCTCTACAATCCCACGGGCCCGATTCCTGCCCCTGGAAATACTAATTTTATGGGTTTGGGGTGTGGCCCGAACACCAGCTTTGTTTTGGTTTTGTTTATAAGGCACCAAGTGATCTATAATAATAAAAGGGTCATACGCTAATTCGATCGAACGTCCTTCCGGACAACCTTCCTGACGAAGCCGGGGCTGCTAGAGAAGCCCGGGTCCCGGGTGCCAGAGGGGAGCCAGTGCTGGCAGTCGGGGAAAGGAAGGCCTACTCTTGCACGAATTTTGTGCATTGGGCCTCTAGTTCTAATATAAAATACCCTCCAGAGTCCAAGGTCTTCCTGCAAGAGGCAGCTGTGCTCTGCAGGCACCATGCTCATGACTTGGTGGGCGGCACTTGCAGCACGCCGAGATTCCTCTGTTTGGGGTTAATGGAAGAGGAATGTGAGTCTGGGGCAGTGGCCGTGGTTGCAGGCTCCGGCGCCATTTGTCAGGGCCTGATGTTTAGCCTCTGCTGGGCTCCTCTCCCCACAGTGGGAAACTGTGATCTCACCCCCGAATCCAGCCCCACTCCACCGGAGCCCACTGCCCAGTATCATCCTGGGTGGACGTAGGTCGGGGAGGAGCGGGGGAGATTCAAGGCAGCTCAAGGGTGCATCATCAGCAAGAATTCCTGGTTGTTAATGGACCCAACCCTGTGCTAAGTTCCTATCGCCAGCCTTTGGACTTTGCTCTGGGCCTGCACTGTGGACCTAGTTATGGTTCCGCCCAAAATGTCAGGAATGCGGCTCCTTTCTCAAGGGCGGTCCCGGCATCTCACTTAGGGAGGGACAAGGCTCTTCCAGCCTCTGGTCCCTGTAGCCGCCCCTTTGGAATGACAGCCGCTGGTTCTTGTGCCTCAGTCTGGTTTTGTGCTGGTTTCCCTTGGAGTCCTGGCAGGCTTCTTCCCGGGAAATGGTTCCCTTAAAGACCCACAATCTACACTTTCCACTCAGTGTAAGGGTCTGCTCTGCAAAATGGAGATGTACAGTAGAGTCCTCTGAAGTCAATATGGAGATGAGGTTAGAAACACACAGTTAAAAGGAAGTGGGAAACCTGGCCTGAGAAGACAGTGGCCCACCCTCTGGAGCTCTCCGTGGGGGGGCCGCCCCCCTTCCCTGGCATGCTGGGGTGGCTGTGGCGGCAGAGGGGCAACCTCTCTGCCTGCCCTCCCAGCCCTGGGCTGGCCTCCTCTCGCCTCTACCGTCAGGAGGCAGCTGCAGGGAAGAAGCAGAGTTGCCCCAAACTTGACCAGCTGAGCAGGAAGTTGGCTCAACTCCACGGAAAAATGTGAGCCTGGTTCGACCCTCGGCTCTCGTGGTTGACCTGTCTAAATACAGGTCTCTCTCGTGGTTGCCCATAGAGTGCGCCTATCTGACGGCTTTCATCTCCTTTTCTCACTGCCGAGGGCCTTATCAAGCCGTTCAGTTTGCCTTTTAGGAACTCTCTTCCATTGACCACATCCCTTTCATGGCCGCCAACTCCTTGCGGAACCTCTCTCTCTTCTCGCTTGTGCTAAGGACCATAACTGCCCGCAGCCCCTGTGCGAGGAGGTGGTTTGTTCTCACACCCCCGATCTACCTCGGGCCGGAACCCAGAGTTGGTATTCTTGTCGCCTCTCATTGCTGTTTACAGGCGGTCCGTGTCCCCCTCCTGAGATCGGTGCCACCCTCCCACACCATCTGCAATGTGCAGCATTAGTTCCTCTCCTGACAGAAACCCTAAAATAGCAATCGCCAACACACCAGGCTGTATGTTTTAAGTTTAAGATGTCTCAGAATCAGACAGTCGAGAGCAGGGAGATGGGTTTCAGGAAGTCCTCAGGGACCTAGGCTTCTGCCCCTTCACTCTCCGCTATTCTTAGGATGGGACCCTTCTGCTCAGGACCCGAGATGCAGCCCAAGCTTCAGTCAGCACAACGGCCTTCCACATCAGCCACAGAGGGAGGGACCAGGCCTCCAGAGGCACCAGAGGGCAGTTCCTTGGCCACTCCAAGCTGCCAGCTCTGCTGGGCAATGTGATTTTTAAAAATCCGGTGGCAATGGTTCCAACGGAAACTCAAACTGCTCATTGCTGAGGCCGAAGGGGCGGATGGACGTTGGGTGGCAACTCTCACTTCCCCACACCCTTCTCTGCCATCTTGATCGCTGCCTTCCACCTGCAGGTTGGTTCGTCCTCACGAACTCTGAGGACGTTGGTGCTAGTTTCCGTCTCATTTGACCATCGTCCTGGGAGACCTCAGCACCCTGCCATAACCGCTCTCTGATCTCTATCCCAGCAGCTGTTCTCTCCACCCCGGCTTCCCTCCAACCACCCCACCTCCCTGCGTGCTGCTGGCTGTGGCCAGGCAGATCCTCTGAAGTGCAGGAGACGAGGCTGGTGTACAGCCCCCAGCGACTGCTTTAGCTGGGAGCGGGGAGGGCGGGCAGGGCTGTCTCAGGAGTGGAAGGCCTGGTATCCAGCAAAACTCCTGAGAGGCTGGGCTTGTGGGAGGTGAGGCATCCAGGGCGTGGCTCTTTATTTTTTGTTTTTTAAATCCTCACGTGAGTGTGTTTTTTGTTTGTTTTTTGTTAATCCTCACCCCAGAATATTTTTTTCCATTGAGTTTTAGAGAAAGTGAGAGAGGGAGAGAGATCAATGTGAGAGAAACATAGATCTGTTGCCTCCTATACGCACCCCACCCTGACCAGGATTGAACCTGCAACCCCAGGAATTGAACCCACGACCTTTCGGTGTATAGGATGATGCTCCAACCTACTGAGCTACACTGGCCAGGGCCAGGGCTAGGACTTGTTTTTAAAGAGACCTTAAGTGGTGTGGGGCTTGGCCAGGAAGATGGCTGTTCAGGCCTGGCCTCCCACTCTGTGGGGACAGTTGCTGTTGGGCTCTTTGCTGGACTCGGTTTCTTCGTTGGGAAAGAGCCTCGCAGGGGTCTGGAAGCCTGGCCGCCAGCAGGGAGAAGCAGCTGCTCTGGGATGGAGGCCCCGTGGGAGGCCCAGAGCCGTGCTCTCCGCCTGCCCTGCTCAGCTCCTGGCGGGGGAGGAGGGAGGGCTGGTTCAGTCCTCGGCCTGTAGACAATGGTCGCGCTGACGTTCACCGGGATTAGGTCCTGCTTTAAAGAGCTCTAAGCCATCTCTATAATGTGCCCGGAGACACTCTGCAGAAGAGAGGAGAATGGGCGGTTGGGTGCCGAGCAATAGGGTTGATGTCCCAGTCGGGTGGCTCCGGGCACTGCCAGGGTCTGGATCCTGCAGGGGCCTTCTCCTCGGCTGGGAGGGCCTCTCACAGGTCACGGACCCCTGGCTCCGGCCAGCAAGCAGCTCTGTGCGGCTTCCCGTAGTTCTAATGTGGAGAAATATAAAATCGAGATTCACCAACTGTGCAAAGCTGAACGAAGACGGTGCGCTCGGACAGTCTGGAATTCTGCCACCAGGGGTTCCGGGTTGATCGCTGAAGCCAGGTTCTAAGAGTAGGCCCGGAGGAGGGTAATTTTCTAGCTGACAAATGAGACCGTGCAGATGGCAACTCCTGCAGATAAACCACACTCAGAGAACACTGGGGCCCTGTGAGGCTTTACGCACGTTCTCTGTCCTTTGGCATAAAAGCGATGATTGGCATGAGCCCGGCTGCTCGGTTAGCCAAACACAGATGTGCACGCGCAGCTGTAGCTCCTCTCTGGCTGGCAGGAGGAGACTGTACACTGTGCATTAAGGAGCAGCTAACTAAACAGGGGCAGCTGACCGTTCACCTGTGGGCGCTGTGTTTCCCCTCTGACAGCACAGGATGACCAGGGAGTGCCCTACAGCCTGGGAGGACCTGGTTGGTCTACAGCAAACCAGTTACACCCAAGGCCCCTCTGTGCTACTAGTACAAAAACCAACCCCGTTTTCTCAACAGTCTTCTTTCATTTATTCGTCTACTTCCAGAGAGTAATGGAGGCAGCTGACAATTAAAAACACATATGTAAACAGGCATCTTACATTATGTCAGAAAGAGATGAGAAACCAGAGTGGAAGTGGGGAGAAAATTCTACCGAGAACCCTGGGCAAGAAATATAGTCCTCTCTTATCGCGTTGTCCACCTTCCTATACATGTGGCCCTGAAGACGGCGCATTTGCCATAGCTCCCTCCAAAGAAGTTACAGAAAATTTCAGCAGCAGTTCAAGGTGGAGCCTGGATCAGCATCCAGCCGCTGTTGGAGCCCGGTGGTAGTGCTTAGGGCCATTGTTCTTGGTCCTGTGGCGCCTGCTCTGCTGCTCTCTCCTCACCCCAGATGGTCACTGCTCACCCTCCTGCTGTCACAGTCCATAGGGGGGGCGTCCAGGTGGGTGTCTGAGGGAGAGGCGGCCCCGGTGAGTACAGCCTGAGGCCAGACGCTGCTCCTGAGCACAGGTCCTAGGGACAGGCTCGCAGCTGGTGCCCACACCTGTCCTGATCCCCCTCGGAATTGGGGGTGTGGGACCAGCAGCCAGGCAGAAGCCAAGGTGGGGAGAGACAGGAGCCCGGAGAGCAGGCAGCCTGGCCCATCAGCAGTGAGCAGCAGCCGCTCTGGGGTGGCCTCAAAGGCCATGTTGAATATGAGCCTCTGTCTGTGTTTAAAGCAGGGAAGTGACCTACTGGTCAGATTTGATCCTCATATTCATGCAGCACTGGGACCCCAGCAACCATGTGGGTGACATGTAGAACACTCAGCCCACCAGAGAACCGTGAGGTGTCGAGTTCAGCAGTGGACTCTGGCTTGGGTTCAAGGTGACAGGTCCATCTTACAGGCTCCTGTCCCGTCTGAGCTGCCTGCCTCACTCAGGTCACTCCCCCTGGTCGCCCTCTCTCCCCACACCTGTTCTCTGGGCGCCATATTGTGAAGCTATAAGTTCCTCAAAGGGCTTTGTTCTCTCTTGCCTCTGGGCCTCTCATGCCAGTTTCTCCTTCCGTGAACACAAACCTACAGCCTTCACCTGAGTGAGGTCTGCTTCTTCATTAGGGAGCACGTCCCTGACACCTCACCCCAAGTCAGTTTCCTTCTTTGCACATTGCAGCTCCCCTTTCAAATGTTCACCTCACTTGTAATTGATGGGTGGGGTGAACATGTGTTTAAGTCTGAGATCACTGACTTGCTCACTTCCACTGACCTAAGGTGGTGATGGTATGAGCCTGAGGTTGCTTGGGCCACCATTCACGGTGTTAAAAGAGAAAACCACAGACCCAGTATGGCGTCACTTGTGCTAAGGGCTCACGGCCTAATTGCAGTTTTGGAATACACCAGAAATGTAATCGTAAACAAACAGTCTGGAATATTCTGGTCAACTCCAGTGAGGTGTTCAGTGTGGGCCCTCTCCATCCCTCCCATAGGAAGAGAGGCAATCTGCATGATAAAACCCTGCATCCCTCCCCCCTCCCCCAAACCTCACCCTCTAATAAAGCTGTCTTGGCCTAAAAATAATCCTTTCTACTCTTTGCTAATAGCTCCCTTGTTCTACCTTTCTTCCTATAAAAACCTTCCATTTTGTATGACCCCTCAGAGCCCTTCTGGTTGTGAGATTGGATGCTGCCCAACACATGAGTCACTTCATAAAGCCAATTAGATCTTCAAATTGGCATGGTTTTGTTCTTTAACAGGAGCCTGAAAACTTACCCAACCCAGAGTGAGCAGAACCAAGAGACGGCTCCTAGTGACATCATTTAAGCGCTGAATCTAGCTGTATCTAAAGCCAACTCCATCCTTGCACATTTCCCTTAGAGAACCTTTCAATTCCCTTTTGACACATAGACCTGTTTGGGTTGGATCTGCTGTCAGTTGCAATTGAATTTCTCTAAATGACAGCCTTGGCTTCTGTTGTCTTCCTTTCGCCATGAACGCAGGGAATTTATCTGTGTCGTCAGGGTCTGGCTCAGTGACTGGCCCATAGGAATGTTCAACAAGTGAACCAACTAATGAGAAGTGGGGCCTCAGAGCTTCTCCAACGCCATGACGTCTTCGTCTGATACCTGGAACTGAGGCAGCGGGTTGTGGTTCTTCCTGGGTGATGGTCTTGTGACGGAATCCCATTGGAACCAATTGTTCATGGAGCAGGGAACTTCAACTCTGAGAGGGCAGCCACTTACAAGTCATGACGAAGGGGCCCTGGGAAAGGCCTGTTGCTCAGTGAGGTTTTCAGTGTCTGAAGTCCTACTGGGAGCAGGATTAAGAGAGTCCTGAGAACTGAGAATTCTCTGTAATTATATAATCTGTACTTGCTTGTATGAGTATAAAGTAACTCTGAAAAGAGACACAAAAACTAAAATGGTCACTTCCACAGAGCTGGGATTCGAATGGCCCAGTGGAAGGCATACAGGCCTAGGAATGAGAATTTCTACATTGTTTGAATTTTGAGCCCCGTGAATGTATTGTCTTTTCAAAAATTAAGTTAAAAAAGATGATCCATGAGAGCGCAGAACCACCAGGAGCTATTATCAGCTCTAACAGCTGGTGGAAGGCACTTATTTATCAGTTCTTTTTTCGGTGGGGGAGTTGTTTTCAGTGGGGGACCCCCTGATAGGCTTAACAGGATGGTTTGTTTTGGTTGAAGAAGGGGAGATGAAAAGATGGACGAAAGTCCCAGGGGAGAATCTGGAGAGATCTGGCCTGTGCAGGCCACACACGGGACAAGTTGAGAGGAAGAAGGATTAGGCTAAAGGGCAGGCAAAGCATCAAAAATACTCTTTTTTGGGACCCACCTGCTCCTGGCTGGACTTGATAATTTCCAAGACTCCCGACACCCAGATAATTGGCGCCAGGAACTTCCTCAGCCCCCTCTGCCGAGCTGTCACCTGGATTCCCCACCTTTTGCTGTAGGTGAGGAGTTAGCGCATTGCTCCTCTTTAACTTTGAATCCTGGAAGCGCTTAACGGCTTGGTTTTTGAGGCGAATCAGTTAACGTTTCCATTTCCTTCCACAAGCTGAAGATGACAAGTGCTTTTGAGTAAATTTCCTGGGTCAGACCAACCTAGCGCCTGGGGCCTACCCCTTTAGACAGGGTGGTTTCGACCTGGGGCGATTTCTATTTTCATTCCGATAAAAACAGCAGGCAGATTTTGATAAAAAACAGAACGGATGATGTTTTAGAAGATTTCCAAAGCCCATGAAGGAAAGGAGATCGGGTCCTCAGTACACGCCTGCCCCCTATGGGTTAGATTCTCAATATTAGTCTCACCAAACCTGTAGGCTCAGAATGTTGAGTCTTTTAAAGTCCCCAAGTCCCCAACCCTCCCCAGCCTTCCGGTTGTAGTCTTACAGTCTGTTTGATGTTGCTCTGCCTCTGTATCTATTTTTGCTCATCAGTTTATAATGGTTTTAATTATTCATAAATGAGGGGTGGGTGGGTAAGAGATCAACCAAAGGACTTGTATGTATGCATACGAGCATAACCAATGGACACAAGACACTGGGGGGCATGGGAGGCTAGGCGAGAGTCAAGGGGAGAAAAAAAAAGGAGACATATATAATACTCTTTGTAATACTTTAAGCAATAAAACAATTTAAAAAAATAAAGTCCCAAGTCCCTGGAGCCAAATTTATCTTGTTTTTCTTCGCGGTCACTAGCTTAGCCCTGTGAAGGCTCCTGCAGGAGAGCCTTCCTTGGCGGGGCCCCCCAGGCCTCAGTGATGGCCGAGGTTGGACTTGATGACTCAACAGCTGTCCCAAAATTGCAGTAAGAATTGTAGACTAGAAAAGGGGAAGTTTAAGCTTTCCTTTCTCCCGCCCGGAAGCAATGTATGTTTCTAGCACAAGTACTGACACACGGGCTGGCGGTTTCCATTCTGGTGATGTTATAATCGATGAGCAAGTGGGGAATGTCCAGTGTTGAGTTTCACTAGGTTGTGAAATAGCCTAGATGTACTAGCTCGGCCTGCAGATGTCTGTAGTTTGATGTTTGGTACTGACCAGAATCAAAGCCACTTACCATTAAAGACCGACAACTGCAACTCCCTAGGAAATCGTGACTTCTCCTGTCTGATGACGAGTGCCTTTGGCCGCGTTGCCACAAACCCAGCACAGCGCGGTGGGCACTGTACGTGAAACGCACTGTGCCTTGCAGCTCCCTTTAAGTGGATAAGACGAGGCGTGGAGGTTCTAAAGATGTTTACATCCAAATAGGAAGAAAGCTGGAAGGGAACGCCTGTCTAGAATCATGGCAGAAAGTTGTCCTTAAGGCATGCATTTTAATTTTTTTAGAGAGAGAGGGAGAGGGATAGAGAGATAGAAACATCGACGAGAGGAACATCATCCATCGGCTGCCCCCTGCATACCCCCTCCCCCGACTAGGGATGGAGCCTGCAACCCTGACATGTGCCACGACTGGGAACCGATCCACGACCTCCTGGTGCATAGGTCGATCCTCAATCACTGAGCCACACCGGCCTGGATCCTATCCTGTTGAAACTCACATCTCTTTGACCCCAGAATCTGAGCTCTTCTCCACAACATGTATTTCCCCTTGTCCCAATGTATGGCTAGTGTTACATTGGGTCTATAAAGTATTTTAAAAGGAACAGTATTCATACCATTGCAAGCTAGAAGAAAAGTTATGTTTTTTTATCCATTCAGCCACTCGATGTCTTTTGGTTGGAGCATTTAGTCCGTTTACGTTTAAAGTTATTATTGAAAGGTACTTGTTTGTAGCCATTTCTATTTTTGTGTGGCTGTAAGAAGAAAAGTTATATCATTAAATCCAACTCTCATTTTGTAGGTCAGCCTGAAGACACGGTTGCTTACTCACAATGATCCAGGAAGTCAGCGGCAGAACAGTCCCAGACAGTAGAGTCTGATATCTAATCTCCAAGGAGAATAAAATAAGCACACAGATAATTATAATACAAGGTACTATCTAAGAAATAGAAAATTCAAAAGCAAATGGGAGGAGAAATTACACTGTTTGGCTGGGGTAGGTTGTGGGAAGGGAGGGTAGTCTGGATAGTGTACAACACTTCTCAACCCTTTTGGTCTCAGGCCCCTTTTTCACTCTTAAAAATTATTATGAACCCCAACTAGCTTGTGTTTTTTTGGTAGTTTTATCTATTGACTAGAGGCCCAGTGCACGAATTTGTGCATGGGTGGGGTCTGGCCGGCCCGCCCAGATTGGGGTGGGCTGATCAGGGGTGGGGCTGGCCCAGGGGAGGGGCCGTGGGTGGTTGGCTGGCTGACCCCGCCCGCTGGTCAAACTCCTGGTCGAGGGGACAGTTTGCATATTAGCCTTTTATTGCATAGGATATTTATTGTATTAGAAATTAAAACTAAGAACATTAAATACTATTAATTAAAAAAATAAAACCACTATGTGTTGTTGAATTTTTGTGAAAATATCTGTATTTCCCAAAACAAATGTAGTGAGAAGAGTGACATTTGTTTCACATTTCTGCCCATCTCTTGACTCTCTGGCTTGATAGACGATAGCTGGACTCGCACATCTGCTGCTGCACTCACTCTCTTGAGACGTTGTTTTGGTTGAAGCCTAAGAAGAAAATTGGGCCTCACGTGACTGTTCTGCATGACTACATCAAAACTTTCTAAGTGCTAGTTTCTTAAAAGTTAAGTGCAATGAGGAAACTGAAATCATATCAATGAACTTTTAGTATTTGCTACATTAAAAGCCATTGGTCTATCTTGCACTTTAAATGCACAGTTTTGTAATATCATGCATTGGTGGCTTGGTAATATTGGTTTGCTGAATTATACAGATCTTCCAAATATTGTCATGTTTCATGATATAGTATCAAAGATTTTATTTGTTTATATCACCACTAGTCTTATCAGAAAAGTCTAAGTATGAGGAAGATGTCATGGTCACTGGTGAATACAAATTTCCTAAAATTCAAATTTTTGCTTGAGGACTTGAATTTTATCATTGCCAACAAATACTGGAGGTGACTCAGTTCATTTTTGAGAAAATGTATGGCAAATATTCAATATTCTGAATAACCACAGTTTATCTGTCAGTTTTCTTTCAAGCAAAAATGGATTCCATGAAGAGTTGTTCAGCATACAACTCAATTGCACAAGTTCTTTTTGTGTGCTCCCCATAGTCATAACAGAATATTAAAAAGATATGTTCCTGAAGGCTGAGATTGATAAAATTAATAGTTTTTACTACCTTTATCAAGGAGATTTTTAAGTGAAGTTGGCTTTTTCTCCTGCAAGTGCATAGTGCCACTGCTTTGGATCATGTTACGTAAGGTGCCTGCCAGCAGCTTTAATATCTTAACGTTACTAAAATAGGTTTGACCATATGCCACCACCCCCCACCCACCCCCCCACGCCCAAGACTCCTGGGGACTCCATTGGTGAGAACCATTGGTGTACAAGATATAGGCTTTGAAAAATGAGTCAAACTTAGATAGGATAAGATAAGGAAGAGAAGAAATATCAAGACAGTAAAACGTGAGGTATATCTAAGGGACCGTGGGTAGGATATAGATTTGGTTGAAAGAGAGAAGCAGAGGCAGATAACGCTGAAAAGATACTGTGAAAGACCCAGCATGCCTTCATGATGAACAATTAGGTTTAAACCAGACAGGAAGAGACTAGGGTGAGTGGATTTTTGGTTTGTTTTTGAAAGTTGTAGCTTCAACTTATATAAAGTTAAAGCCGGACATATTTACATTTACTAGTTATAAAATAAAAACAATAGCATAGCTGCTTTTCTTATAAGGAATATTTAGGGAATGAAAAAATAAACATCTTGTCATAATACTTAAGCTACAAAAGAGTTGTCACCATTTCGTTTGGGCAAATGAAACCAAAAAGTTAAGTAACTTCCCAAGGGATGTGACTTTCAACTCTGATTCTGTAACACTTCATGTTGTCACCCATTATCTCAAGGCATTTGGGGAAAGTCTGAAAATAAATTTATCAGCCACATGTATATCTATATATCCCATGCAATCTTTGAAAAGAGGGCACAAAATGGTGTCATATACACAAATAAATATGTTAACTCTAAAGAGACTGTATAGTTTGAATATTTTCTTCCCTTCAAGAACTATTTTTTTTTTTGTAATCCTCATTTGAGGATATTTTTTCCCCTTGATTTTTAGAGAGACTGAAAGGGAGGGATGGAGGGGGGGGGGAGAGAAACATCAATGTGAGAGAGATACATCTAGGGCAGTGGTCGGCAAACTCATTAGTCAACAAAGTTAAATATCAACAGTACAATGATTGAAATTTCTTTTGAGAGCCAAATTTTTTAAACTTAAACTATATAGATAGGTACATTATTATTAACTTAATTAGGGTACTCCTAAGGCTTTGGAAGAGCCACACTCAAGGGGCCAAAGAGCCGCATGTGGCTCACGAGCTGCAGTTTGCCGACCATGGACCTAGGGGATTGAACCTGCAACCCAGGTACATGCCCTTGACTGGGAATTGAACCTGCAATCCCTTGGTGAGCAGGCGGCTGGTGCTCTAACCACCTAGGCACACCAGCCCAAGAACGATTCTAAATAATAATAGGTTAAGCTGATTAATAGGGGTAGTTTGTTAGCTGATAGAAGTTTTGTTAAAACTTAACAACTGAGGAAAATCAACATTTGAAAGTGACTGTTAAGTTTCATCAGAGTACTGATTGGATACAAAGACCTTTTAGTTCTTATTTTTAAATATCAGATCAGTAAATGAAGGAGGAAAAGCAATTCAAAAGTATAGTCTGATGACATCTTCTTTCACTCAAGAAAAGAAGGATGCTACACCACCATTTCAACACGGCTTGCTCTTCCAGAACTTGGACCTGGTTCATTTAAATACCCACATTTTGTTATATATGCTTGCTCTCTCTCTCTCCCCCCCCCCGCCGCCCCCTTATGGTATGCTTCTCCTCCCCAATACATTTAAAAAAAATTATCAAAATTATTTCAAATTAATCCCAATATGATGTTTTACTACACAATAAAAATGTTACTAAATACAGAATAAAGCTATTTATTATTTATTCATTTTTTGGTAGGATAGGGACCAGAGAATATAATATAGTTCAAATAAAGTAGCCACCTGCTTGACAAAAAAATAAGTACTTGCTAAAGGTAGGAAATTATTATAAACATTGAAAACAAATGGGCAAACCATCTCGTAAATTTTACAGATTTTGCATTTTAAAATTATAGTTCACCAGAAACTATGATTTTTGTTTACATTGATACTGAAGTAATTGCAGTTTGGCTTGAATTATAACTGGTAATAATTTATCCCTTTGTATATAAAATAACATTTTTTCTGTATCTTAGATTAAAATGTATAATATTAAAAAGCTTGTAAAGTAAATTCCAAACTAAACATAAAGTCATATATATGTTTCTGACAACAGGGAATGATTTACAATTACTGTTATAAAATGACAGACAGCCCGGCCAGAGTGGCCCAGTTGATCGTCCTGTGCACCAAAAGGTTGCCGGTTCAATTCCTGGTCAGGGCACAAACTGGCACTGTGGGTTGGATCCTCAGTTGGGGCACATATGGAAGGCAACAGATCAATGTTTCTCTCTCACATCAATGTTTCTCCTTCTCTAAGCATGTCCTCGAGTGAGGAATAAATAAATAAGTAAAATGCCAAACATGGGTAATATATCCAAGTTATAGGATAGTTATGATGAAATGAAAGTATATTTTTAAATTAATAATTTAGTAAATTTGTTCATTTGCATACAAAACAAACATCACCATTATGACTAACTAGAGGCCCAGTGCACAAAAATTTGTGCACTGGGAGGGGGGGTCCCTCAGTCTGGCCTGTGCCCTCTCGCAGTCTGGGACACCTCGGGGGATGTCCACTTGCCAGCGGGCAGCAGGCCTAAGCTGCAGTCAGACATCCTTAGTGCTGCTGAGGAGGCAGGAGAGGCTCCCACCACCACCACCGTACTGACAGCTGTCAGCCTGGCTTGTGACTGGGCAGAGCTCCCCCTGTGGGAGTACACTGACCACCAGGGGGCAGATCCTGCTTTAAGCATCTGGCCCCTGGTGGTCAATGTGTGTCATAGTGACAAGTGATTCCGTTGTTCTGCTGTTAGGGTCAATTTGCATATTGCCCTTTTATTATATAGGATAGAGGCCTGGTGCATGGGTGGGGGCCGGCTGGTTTGCCTTGAAGGGGGTCCCGGATGAGGGTGGGGGTCCCGTTGGGGGACCTGGCCAGCCTGGGTGAGGGGCTGAAGGCCGGTTTCAGGCTGGCCAAGCCTCCCTGGTGATGGAAGCTCCCAGCCTTTCCTTTTTTTCTTTTTATGCTGGGATTTATTTACCTTCTATAATTGAAACTGTAGCCTGGAGTGGAGCTCAGAGGCGGCAAGGACGGGCCTCCTGCTTGCTCCAGCTCTGTGGCCACGGCTGGCTGAAAACAGGTATCTGGGGTTTATTTACCTTCTATAGTTGAAACTTTGTTGCTTTGAGTGGAGCTCAGAGCCGGCTGGGAAGCTTGGCTTCCTCCATTATTGGGGCAACCAAGCCTCCTGCTTGCTCCAGCTCCGTGGCTGCCAGCCGCCATCTTGGTTGGGTTAATTTGCATATAATAACTCTGATTGGCTGGTGGGCATGGCTTAAGATATAGCGAAGGTATGGTCAATTTGCATGTTTGTCTTTTATTAGTGTAGATGTGCCCAATTCCATGGGGTTCTGAATGTGTGAATCTTATTGATGTGCTGTTTTTTTGAAATAGGTGACTTCAATCCAAATCCCTCTGTTTCTGGATACATTACAGTGATATAAAGTTTTAGAGAGTAAAACATTTTTATTGAAAGATAAGATCTATAAACATATTCATAAGTAGAGTTTCTGCCAACAGGAGATTTGATTGGTTACAACACTAGACTTACTGAGTTTTACACAAATGTGTCATGGCTTGGAGAAGGCTTTTAATGACCAGAAGGCTTTTCTTCTTTGCTGAAGTAGCGTGGCTGGATTAAGCACAAGACTAAGAAGATCATAACTTTGCTTCAATTACTCTTGTTCAGCATGCCTTGTGTCAAAAATTGAACTAGACACATGCAGTAAAGAGGTTTTGGCAGATTAGAGAGCTCTCGGCTGGGAGCTGGTAATTTTGAGGTAACTGATTTCCTAGATGTGCTGCTATTGTAGGTTCTCCAAGTCTCAGTAATGTCAATAGGCTATGCTCTATCTCCCTTTTCATACTCATCTAATAAATAGTATGTCACTCTGATCCCACCAGAAAAATCAACAGGCTGCCTGAGAAAATATCTTACTTGCTGTGCGTTTTACTTGATTATAATTTTAGGAATGAAAAGCTAGAAAGTAATGAAAAAACCAACAATGACCTGTCCATATTTGGATCTTTCCTTGGGATTTTAGGTGCATCAAAATTTTAAAAAACATATAAATGGGTATTTGCGAAAATAAAAAGCCAAGTAACTTTTAATATGTATACAAACAAAAGGAGGAGAAAGAAGCTAAAACCTAAAAAGCATGCTTATCATTACTGTACATAGTATCACTTTGAGTTGGTGAGGTCAGATCAGCTGTAGGTGGTATATTCATTTACAATATACCTATACTCCTGGAAACCCTTCCATTAGTCAGTGCTGACAAGGTTTCTGCCACATCAACTCTGACCCTTTGCAGCAACAGCTCTGACTGGACGAGGGGATGCATATACTCCTCAGTGACTCTCTGCACTGGCCGGCTTTACCCCATTTAAATGCGGTGAATGAGGAATATTTACGCTAAGTGTATTAGCATCAGTAATGCTGCAGTTGCTAATAAATGGCTATAGGTTGGTATAAAACTGCTTAATTAAACTTGCGTTAAGTAGAAGAGAGGCTGGCAAAGAATTTGAATAACTTGTTACTTTGTTTACAAAATGAAATGTCCAGTATATCATAAAGGAGTAATTCCAAAACATTAAATAAAGCACATTATCTTCTGAACTCTATTTGTCTTCGAAAATTTGTATAGTCATTAAATGAAATGTATTGTCTTTTCCCAAAGGGCATGCTACTGCTATGTACCTTTACTTAAATATTATGATGATTAATAGAGACTGCGCTCATGGATGTATTTTTCTGAATGTGAAAAGGCTGTATTATTTGTTTATTTAATCCTCACCCAAGGATATCTTCTTTAAATTGGTTTTTAGAGAGAGAGGAAGGTGGTAGGGGAGAGAGAGAGAAAGGAGACATCAATTGAGAGGAGAAACACTGACTGGATGCCTCCCGTACGCACCCGGACCGGGATCGAACCCAACCCACAACCTAAGTGCCCTGCCTGGGAATCAAATTTGCAACCTTTTGGGTTATGGGATGATGCTCCAATCAACTGAGCCCCCCGGCCTGGGCAAAAGTCTGCATTCTTAGTGTTTACCACAAACCCAACGCAGCTGATGGTCCGTCTGCAGGTCAGTCAGTTCGACAATAGTCCTCCAGCTGCACTGGCAGGCGTACGCCCGTGCTCCTTGCTTCTTCACCAACTTTGTTTTTAATTTGTGGAATTCTGGCATGTTGTTCCTATGAGTAAAACATGAATGTTTTAGAACAGTGGCTTTTCCAGTGCGTAATGACTTAAAACAAATTCTAGTTGCTTTATTTTCCCAACTTTATTAACATCTGAACACTCAACAAACCTTGGTTCCCTTCACAGATAATAGCGGATATGCTTCTGTGTTCTTTCTGATGGCATTTCCTCAGTAACTAGCACTTTTCCATGGCATTTCTCTAGGCCTGTTTAATAAGGCTATTTAGAACATAATGACCTTAAAAAAGCTGAAAAATTATGATTTGCTTTATCAGAGATGACATGATATGATAATACGGTGCTTCGCTTCTCTGACTCTTGGCTCAGATCAAGTGAGAACAGAGTGAAAAGGGTGGTGGTTCATCTCCTACCTCAGATACTTACTACACCAAATGCTAACGTCTATTTGTCTTCGAAAATTTGTATAGTCATTAAATGAAATGTATTGTCTTTTCCCAAAGGGCATGCTACTGCTATGTACCTTTACTTAAATATTATGATGATTAATAGAGACTGCTCTCATGGATATATTTGTCTGAATGTGAAAAGGCTGTATTATTTGTTTATTTAATCCTCACCCGAGGATATATTTTTTGAATTGGTTTTTAGAGAGAGAGGAAGGTGGGCGGGGAGAAAGGCCGGCAATATGGCAAATGGAGGATTTGAATTGGTTTTTAGAGAGAGAGGAAGGTGGGTGGGGAGAGAGAAAGGCCGGCAATATGGCAAATGGAGGGGATATAAGAGGCATAAAAATTATGTGCTTCTGATGGGTTAAGTACAGAAATTTTTCATTACTTATCTAACTATTCCATGGCAGAAGAAAAATATAAACATTCAAAATAGAATGATAAATGCAAAGTAAAATGATGAAACACAACATAAATATTAAAAAAAAGAGAGTCCCATCTTTTCTTTTTAGGTCACTGCAGAAGGCAGGCTACAAAGTGCCCTCTGGTGGCCAGTGGACACCACATTCAGTCCTGTACTGTGCAAAATCCAGGCACAATTTTGAAGGTTAGAACCTCACAAAATTGGAGAGATTTTCCAGGTCAACTGTCTGATTCAAGAAACTGAGACTTCGACCAGCTAAGTCTTAGCTAAGGTTATGGTGAGCCAGGGGAAGAAATGAATCATCTAATTTTTGTCAGAAAGAAAAAAAATCCACAAAACCATGTGTTTAATGAATACTAAAAAGTTAAATGAAGAAAAATGTTTTTTATTCAATCTGCGATATATTTTGACAAATTTAACATCTGATACCTGATTGAATTTTTTAAAAAATGTTTTTTAAAATTGATTTTTAGAGAGAGAGGAAAAGAGAGGGAGTGAGGGAGGGAGACAGAGAGGGAAACATTGATGTGAGAGAGACACATCAATTGGTTGCCTACTGTACCAACCTGATTGGGGATCGAACCTGCAACCTGAGCATGTTCCCTGACCAAAAATCGAACCGAGGCCTTTTGGTGCACAGAACGATGCTCCAATCAACTGAGCCCCACAGGCCAGGAAGTGACCGAATCCTTAATTAGGGGTCTTAGGAGCGCCAGAGCTCTGACTCCTGTGACAAAGGTAGTGGTCAGCAGTCTGGGGGCTCTGGCTGTGGCCACAGTTCTGGGGGCTGCTGCTGACCTGGAATCTGATGCTGAGACAAATGATGTCAGAGAAAATAGAATCCAAAAGAGCCAACAAAAAGCCCCACTGGATGTAGCCTTTCCCAGACACCCCGTGCTTGCTTTCCTGGTTTGAGCTGGGAAGTTCCCAGGGAGGGTTCTGAGCTCTCTCCAGACGGTCTTCCGCTTTAATGCCCCAAACCTCACACTCCTTCACCCTGCATCTGACAATGATTGGCAGTGCCTGTGCCTGACCCTGTGTAAAAATAAAACTCCTCTTTCTCATTAACAAAACAAACAAGCAAACAAACAAGCAAACAAACAAGCAAACAAACAAGCAAGCAAGCAAGCAAGCAAGCAAGCAAAGCCAGGCTGCCACAGATCTGGAGTTCTTAACTGAGATACTGCAAGTTCCTCAAGTACTAACTACATCACCAAAAAGCTCACTTAATGCCTGTGCTCCGTTTTGATATTACATGCATTCTATTATTCTGTAAAAATTACTGGTGCATCTTGGTGACATGTGGGAATTATTAGTCACTCTTTAGATGAACCAGAAGTAGTATCTAGCAGAGGAGTTAGAAAAGTCGGAAAAGGCAAAACAGACCTGAAATGAAAAGTTAACTTTTCCAATAATGGGATTACAGGTAGGCTAACCTGACCTCGGATTTTGGGAGGTCACTAGGCTTTATTTGGATTGAGGACTGTGAAACCTCTTAAATTATACTTTTTCTGTATATTTGTACATTTCAATTTACTTTTGTGTATATGTGGAGAAGATTCAAAATTTTCATAAGTTTTTTAAAGCAGTTCTTTGTGAAAAAAATTTGAAAACTATTACATTAGAGGAGACTCCTAGAGATTTACATGAGAATGGATGTGGGAAGAGGTCTGGAAAACTCCCCCTTTTCTTTCTGCTACTGGAGAGTGCTACAATGTATTATGATTACTTGTATCCGAATAGACAGTCTTTGTCTAGGCACAGGTCAGGGAAGACACTAATGAATGATATGTGCGCTATTAATTTTTTAAAATATATTTTATTGATTTTTTTACAGAGAGGAAGGGAGAGGGATAGAGAGCTAGAAACATCAATGAGAGAGAAACATCAACCAGCTGCCTCCTGCACATGCCCTACTGGGGATGTGCCCACACACAAGGTACATGCCCTTGACCTGAATCGAACCTGGGACCCTTGAGTCCGCAGGCTGACACTCTATCCACTGAGCCAAACCGGTTAGGGCTGCGCTATTAATTTTTAACTCTAAATTTTTATTTAAAGTGAATGCATAGTTTGTTTTTATCACTTATAACATCTTAAAAACATTAGGTAGTCAGTAGTGTATGAAAATGTATAAATTGCAAAAGTATGAGTAAGCCTATCCTGACCCCAAGGAGGGAGGCAGACATGTATCAACCTAACAACATTTCGATAAAATGGGAAGGAGTCCCAGGAGGTGGAGAGCTTGCACAAAGTAATGGGGAATGGGAGTATTGAGGAATTTGATGTAGCTAAAATCTTGTGAAGGAGGAAAGTGTACGGTGGAAAGACAAAGCTGGGTGAGGAATAGGGGCTAGATCTTGGAGGCCTTGGGTGCCATACTAAGGAATTTGGACATGATTCTGTAAGCAGAAGGGTTCTGGGTAGGAGAATGGCACACTCTTAGCTATGCTTTAATTCTCAGCAAGGAAAAGGTGGTCTGAAAGAAGATACTGTAGGCAGAAGAGTTAGTGAGAAGGCTGTATCTATATTCTTTTAAAATATATCTATTTTTATTGATTTCAGAGAGGAAGGGAGAGCGTGAGAGAGACAGAAATATCAATGATGAGAGAGAATCATCGATTGGCTGTTTCTTGGGGATCAAGCCTGCAACCTGGGCATATCAAATTCCCCTCCTGTCCAGGAATTGAACGATGACCTCCTGGTTCTTAGGTTGATGCTCAACCACTGAGCGACACCAGCTGGGCAAGAAGGTAATATCTAGATTCTTGTCCAGAAGCAACATGTTTTACCTAGGCTGACAGCAGACAGATGGAAAAAAAGGAGATGGGTGAGAGGAATGTTGAAGAGGTAGAGGCCACACAATCTGGCCAAGTCCACAAGAGACATTACAGCAAAATAGAAATATAAAGTTATACTTGGGGCATTTTTACAGTGAAATTCTTTAGAAGCTTACCTGAAAAACAGATAATCGCATGATTTGTCCCACATATAGTCATCATAGCTTACAACCCAGAAATCACACGCTGTACAACGCAGATGGTCACATGATCTGTTCAGAGAAAAAGAACTGTACATTAAAGATAATTGGTATGTTTAAATATAAAAATACGGTGATTTATTCATAGGATATACCATATATTACAAATTACTGAGTGAACAACAAAAAAATAAAGATTAAACTGATTGTAAATTTTTATACTAAAGGACTAATTATATATCTAAAATTCCAGGTTAATTTCTACATATACCTATTTTACTAAGATCTTATATGCTGACACATTTATGCACACATATATATTATACAGGTAGAAAAGAAAGGAAACAAATGTGTAGATCTTTTAGTTCAATGGTTTTCAAATTGTGCCTGAGGGAAGTCTTCACTTAACTTCTTTAAGTTGCTTCCTTTCCTAATAAAATTTTCAAGAATGCCTTTATCACAGAATTTGCCACGTTATATAGAAATGAATGTCTCCCCCTTAAGCTACTTACGTGCTGGGACAGTATCTTATTTGTTTGTTTCCCCAGTGGTTGGCATTAACGCATGCATCCACTCATTAAAAAACAAAAAACGATAGGCAAAAGTAGGTTTACAGTTGTGAGTACATGAAAGTTTTTTATATTATTATTTACTAAGTATTGTATTATTTTTCACATAAACAATTGAAAACCTAATTTGCTCCATCCTGTATTTACTGAAAGCCTGCTATGTGCTAGTAAGAAAGGAGGGAAAAAAGCAAAGATGCAGTGAAGAGCAAAACGATGATGCAGGAAAGAGGACAAAACTGCTAGAATTACGCTTAGTGAATATCTGAGGAATTCAAATGCCAAGCAATTTTTAAAGCTCATATACTACATGTAACTTTAGGAATAAGTGATTATATGACAAAATTTATGAGTTGCTGCTGCAAACAATTTGATTTGTATAATAATTGTGGCTTACTTTAAAGAATATTGCTTGAAATATTTAAAAACTAGAATCAATATAGATACATTTGATCACCTAAAAATTAAAAGGAAATAAGAGTTTTTAAGATACCAAGAACAGGAGCATCTGACATCTTGCTTCCCAGGAATGTCATCAGGTAGGCTCAAATAAACTCTTATAGAAATTCTCAAAAACAAAAACAAAAACAAAAAACACCGAAAAAAACCACAAACAAACCAAAAACAAAAACAAAGTGAAAAATAGTGGAAGAAAACATTTTCAGCACGAGGTTCAATACTTACTTATACTGTTCAGAGTGTTTACAAATGACAAAGACAAAGCTTAAAAATATATTTAGCCCTAACCGGTTTAGCTCAGTGAATAGAGCGTCAGCCTGTGGACTGAAGGGTCTCAGGTTCGATTCTGGTCAAGGGCATGTACCTTGGTTGCGGGCACATCTCCAGTAGGAGGTGTGCAGGAGGCGGCTGATCGATGTTTCTCTCTCATCAATGTTTCTCTCTCTCTCTCTCTCTCTCTCTCTGTAAAAAAAAATCAATAAAATATATTTAAAAAAATATATTCAATCTCACTAATACAGGTATTGTAGAATGGTAGTTAAGAGCATAGACTCTGAATACAAATTGCCTAGGTTCAACTACTGATTCTACTATTTTCTAGCTGTCCAACTACAGTCAAGTAACTCAACTTCTCTCTGTAACTGTTTCCCTATATGTAAAATAGGGATACTAATAATTTTTATACATCTTTTAGAATTACAATGAGGACCTAATGAGTTAATATTGTTAAAGTGCTTCTAACAGTGCCTGTTTGTTTAAAAGGTACAATATACAAATAATTAAAATTTAAAGCAACAACAAAATAAATTTTTAACCAATTTAAGTTAGCAAAAATTAGCACCCTCAGATATTTCTGATGGGTATGTGAACTGCTTTAACCTATGGGGTTATTTTAAAGTTAAAATTACCCCTCACTGTTGCACTAGCAATTCCATTTTGGAGAAGCTATTGCATATAAATTAAAGCACCAATATAAGCATATATCTCAAGAATTTCTACTATTGCATTGTAGAAGTGGCAAAAAGCAAGATACCACTTGGATACCTACCTAAAAGGGAAAGAAATGAATAACATACAGTATATTTATACTATGCAATATTAGGCAGCTGATAAAGAGAATTAATTTTTCACTGACCTAGAAAGATGTCGAAAACAAGGTGCACAGTAACATATATAGCATGACCCTATTTTTGTAAAAAACAACAAAAAATTCCTAAACAGGTATTTATAAGGTAAGAACATGGAAGAAAATGTACACGGTAATACACTATCAAGCCCACACTGGCTGTCTCAGGAATGATGGGAATGGAGGGTGGGAAGGAAATTACTATCCTTCTCTTTATACATTTTTTCAAGTTTGTTTTTATTTTTTCAATAAGGATATAATCCTTCTGTAATTAAAAAATAATAAAGTAAAACCCAAATATTTTTCACTTATTTTCCTTAAAATTCAAATATAGTAACTTCAAAATTGCAATTTTTTTGGCTTAAAGATTCCTTTGACAATAAATGCTTTCTCTCTAAAATTATGTTTAATCATAACAGTAACTAAACATTTAAAATCTACACAAGTTTCATAAGTCCATATTTTCTTTTAAACTGTGAGCAATTTATGAAGTTGTACTTGTACATATGGAAATTCAACACAATTATATTTGTATACATTTGAACTTGGATTTTGAACGTACAAAGTCAGGAAATGCAAAATGATGGCTCCCAAAGCCGCCATAACTTGCTTTCTTATGCATATGTAGTTTATTACATGATTGCACAGAGTGTTAACTTTAATACTTTAATACATATGTGCAATTTGGCTGAATTATTGCTGTTGTGGGAACTATAATTTTGAATTTCCTGACGTTCTGTATGTGTAAAATCTCAACCATAATGTTACATACAGCTTTTTAATTTAATTTAAAATTTAGTAGTTTATTCAAATCTATTCACACTACCACAGTTTCCTACAAACACTGTCCTTTGAGAAAAATAAAACTCACTTGCAGCTAAGAAATCACTCTGCTGCTACGATTCACTTTGTTAGATCATAATTAGTACCAGTCTATGCAATAATCCAGCCTTGCAAGTAGTTTAAAAAATAATTAGGAGTAAAATTCGATTTGGCTTGAAAATAACGCCTTGGTCTTATCTGTACCTTATTAATGCCACCACGCTTCCTGCTACTACTCTTTCTCCCTTCCCCATCAACGGGGTAAAAATCTTTACATTTTTTTTTTTTTTTTTAAACTCAAATCTTTACACTCTAAAATCATCGAGTATTACTCCTAAACCAGAACTCTACCCAGAAATAAAACACATAAAAAAACAGGTAGAATAGACTCAATTTCACTTATTCCCTGGACATGTAAATCAGTGCTTATATAAACATATTTATCTTCCATAACTACAAATAGCTAGAGCATACCTAAAATAAAGTAATGGCCCGTGCTTATATAAACATATTTATCTTCCATAACTACGGATAGCTAGAGCATACCTAAAATAATGGCCCGACCAGCGTGGCTCAGTGGTGGAGCATCAACCTTTGAACCAGGAGGTCACGGTTCGAGTTCCAGTCAGGGCACATGCTGGGGTTGCAGGCTGGATCCACAGTGTGTGTGTGGGTGTGGGTGTGTGTGTGTAGGAGGCAGCCCATCAATGATTCTCTTTCATCACTGATGTTTCTATCTCTTTCTCCCTCTCCCTTCCTCTCTGAAATCAATAAAAATATATTAAAAAATAATGTAATGATTTCAATGAAAGATAAATTGTCACTTTTCTTTTTCTAAAATGTGGAGGCAATTGAATATGAAGGTGTCATCAACAGTTTTGTCCCTTTGTCCAGCCTATCAATAGAATGTTTATTATTCTGAAGATGTTTATGGTGGGGTTTTCCAAATACAGCCCAATATAGTCTTCTGCCCAGACCCTGTGGTTTTCAGTAAAATCCTGTCAGATCTACACAGTAGACGAGGGACTCTTGATATCTGGACAGATGGAAAAGAACAGCAGCTGCAGTAGCAAAATCAGCCACGGTTCTCCCCTCTTACATATATTACCTGGCCTTCTACAAACTGGTTTACTAGGAAGCATAATGGAGCAGGACTCAATTACACATTTGAGTCCTTGCTTTGTAATACTTTATGTGACCTTGGGCAAGGCACATTACTTGGGAGTCATTCCTAACAATGTTCTCTCTTAGCCGTTAAATTCACTGAATTTTGTCAATTCTAGATTCTAAACAGCTCAAATGTGACCCCTTTCCCCTACAGCCACTGCCACCACTCAGCTCACCGCTACCATCATCATCTCCTTCCTGGACCACTGTGAAATACTGCCTGCTGACTGGCCCTCTCCTGTCTTGCCTCTCACCTTCCCACCCATTTTCTATTCAGCAACTAAAATAACTTCCTTTAGAAACACAAATATGATTAGATGACTCCATCTGCTAAAAACCAACCAACCACCCACCCACCCACCCACCACTTGCTTTCACTGCATCTATGACCGACTTTTTAAAAAATCTTCAGAGGATTACAGGACTGCTAACAAACCAAATGTCCCTCGACTACCTCTCCAGCCCCATCAGGAGCCACTCTTCCCCCACTCCCTGCGCTGCAGCTCCCCAGGGGCTCTCAGCTCCTCCCACACGTTTCCCAGCTCAGGGAGCATCGAACATGGCACACCCTCTGGCCCCAATGGTCCCCTCTCTTCGCTTCACTTCTACTCATTTTTCATATCATAGGCTGAGTCGATGTTACTTGCTTAGGGAAGAATTTTCTTTTAAAAAAAATATATTTTATTGATTTTTTCACAGAGAAGGAGAGGGGAGAGTTAGAAACATCAATCAGCTGCCTCCTGCACACCTCCCACTGGGGATGTGCCCACAACCAAGGTACATGCCCTTGGCTGGAATCGAACCTGGGACCTTTCAGTCCGTAGGCTGACGCTCTATCTACTGAGCCAAACCGGTCAGGGCAGGGAGGAATTTTCTAACCCTTCGTAGTAACTGGGGTGCCACTGATCTATGCTTATAGTCTTCTGTCCTTCCCCTTCACACTACACATCATGTGAAAATTAAACGCCCATTTTGGGAGTTCTTTGTGTAGAGTCCTCTCCTCATCTAGACGAGGCCCATGGCGTGTGGGTTCTCACGGGGCTGTTTGGCCAAGTCAGTGTGGGGAGAACCGCATGAAGCTGCGGGGCTGCGCTGCTTCGCGTCTTACCAACCGGCTCCCTCTGCCCAGAAGGAAAACGGGAGGCAGACGCTCACCCTCCCGGTCCGGTGGGAGCCAGGTGGGGACCGCGTGGTCCAGGCCCTGCACGTGGGCCCCAGAGAAAGGCGTCACCACAGGAGCAGCAGAAACCCACCATCACAGCTTTCAACGGCGACCACCCAGAAATAACTAAGATCTCAGTAAAGCGCTCTTGGGCTGGCTAAGAAAATATACTTCTGATTATGAAACAGATCGATGCCAAGATATCTGTGTTTTAAAAACAGGGTATCAAATTGGAAAACCTAGTAAGGAAGTATATTTCTGACATCCCACCTCTGTGAAGTAGTTGTTCCAATTCCACACGGAGCAGCGCTTCCACCGAGGTACACGGGGTTGCAGCTAGATATGTTCAACAAGCGGGAGAAAAAGAAAATTACAAGAAAGAAATATGAGACGTTAGTTTGGCTTTGTTAACGCTACAGTCTTATAATCAAATTGTATATTTTCCTGAGCAAGCCAACCATTTTAAAGAAGAGGTATGTATTCCGGGATCACTGCTTTATTGGGTATAACCTGTATAGTCAGGAACACTCAAAGAATTAAAATGAGTCACAGAGAAATGTGTTTGCCAAATAATGTGAGAGACAAAGTAAATACCGAAGAATATAACAGAACATTAATTTTGAGAAAGTGTTCACACTTTTTTTTTTCACATGGCAGAAAATTATTTACAATAGCAATAATCTCTCATTCAAGTTCCTTTCCACTAAGGGGTCACAGACCATAGGAACACGAAAGATATTGCTATTGGTCTTTCTCCTGAAAGCCAACCAGTGCTTTGTTGTTCAATGTCACTGTTGTTTAAGGTAATAAAATCGACTAGACTATGCTCATAGTGTTTGCTCACTAGTGTGTATAACTTACGAAAGCAATCTCAACTTACCTTTTACCGCGGCCTTGAATGGGAGCACTGACAGATGTGTTACCTGAAGATTTAGGTTTTAATTTCTGTTAAGAAAACAAAACAATAAAAGGCCAAGAGTAACTTAGATAATTGTAACATGAAAACTAATATTCTTCATTTTATAACAAGAATATTTTTTGAATGACTTAAAATAAAAAACTTGTATCATTTTAAAGTTTCCGAAGTAAAAACAATGATCAAAACCTTTTTCTTAAAGGCAAAAGGGAAGTCGACCTCCCTGTGGAATTTGCAAATTACTCTGCTTTTAGTCTAGGAAATTGATATACTGCCATTATTAGCATGCTAAGATTTAGAGTCACTTTATAATTCTTCAATTAATACTGAAGTTCAATGATTTAATATGAAGGGCCTTCTATTTAAAACCTCATCCTGGAAAAATTCAATTGAGGAAAAAAACACCTCAAACTCATTTTTAAAGGCTGTGAATAGTACTCACCTGAACTAAAAATAAACTAACGAAACTCCTGGGCAACTTCAGGAATATTAATTTTGATCAAGTGGAAAGGTACCAACCAACAGGCATTTGAGGAGAATGCGGACCTACCTAGTCACAACCATACAGTAGTTCCTATATGGTTACATAACATCGTCATCATTAGCAGGCATTTATTAAGTGTTAACTGGTGTATAGTACCAAACAACATAAACCCACATACTAAGCCCACCGCCAAGAAGAGGAAGTGAGATGGAGAAAAGGCAATTTAAACTATGCAGCAACGTGGCTTCATTTGACCTAGTAGGTGAGGAAGTTTAATGGAGGCAAAAATATTTTACTACTTCTTTTAACTCTTCTATTTGATGTTAAACAGAACTGGAAAAATCTGGGGCACACGTCTCAAAAATAATAACGTGCATGAGTCTCCTTCTGCTTTTCCAAAGGTTTCATGTGCCATCCAGGCTCCTGCTTATGACCTGGAGCTGGCAAACTGTGATGTTTACTGCTGTCTCTGGGCTCTTCTGTGTGGGCCTGAGAGCAGCAGAACGGGCACGCAGTGGGGGAAGGAGCAGTACTCCCAGGAGCTTCATCTGGCCTCTGAGGACGAGGTGGGCATGGACGGGCCGTTCAGACGCTTCTTTTCCTTATCCACTCAATGTTTTACATGGACCTGCTCTCCTTCAGAAGTTTATTTGGGTTTCTTTCTCCCTTGCAGGCTGGAAACCTGGATATAACAACTTAAAAAAGGAGCATGCAGAAGAAGTACATAAAAGCTTATCTCCTCATGACTGTAAGAGTTACTTTTATTTCAAATTTGTATATCTTTTTTGGTTAATCCTCATCCAAGGATAATTTTTCCATTGATTTTTAGAGAGAGTGGAAGAGAGGGAGGTAGGGAGGGAGGGGTAGAGAATCATCGATGTTAGACACATTGATTGGTTGCCTCCTGCATGTGCTCCAACTGGGACCGGGGATTGAACCTGCAACATTTTGGTGCTTGAGGCAATGCTCTAACCACTGAACCACTGGCCAGGGCTCAGATTTGTGTATCTTAAAGCCAAGCCAGAGACATATTGCCTTCTGCTTTTGAAATGCCCTGAACTGAAGAAATAGTGTCTCACATACAGATATTCACTCTGTAAGTACTTAATCATTAATTGCTCAGGTGATCAATGAATCACAACAAGAACGTCATGTAGTTTATTTTTTCTACTATTGATTAAATCAGCATAGCTATTTGGCATTTATGATGCATTCTTGTTCACAGAGTACTCAACACCATTGCTATTGGGTTGACATGTAAATCAATGAGGCCATCAGCTTAGTTATTACCTCGGATTAATTGAAAATGTTAAATTTAGAGAAATAAAGATAAGGTCTATACTAGTCATTTTATTCGTCTGGTTGACAAAAACGTAATTGGCCCATGTCCATATCCTTAACACCAGCACTGCCTACTGGTTTTTAGTCCACTGTCTTGCTTTAGTTTTCCCTACCCTTAAAAAAACTTTGGTATTATATTTATCTTTTTATATTTATTTTTCTTTGTGGTCCTTGTAACTTAGACTTTCATTTGGTCTCTTTACTTAAAATCTAACAAATATATTTTATAATGACCAAAATGGTAAAAATTAAAGTATATAAATGCTCATACACTACTGGTAAGAATATAACTGATACAGCACTTTGGAAAACACTTTGGCAATGGGTAAAAAAAATGAAAATGAGCACACCTTATAACCTAGCAATTCCTCTTCAAGTTTATGCATCCTAGAGAAACTCCTGTATGTGAGTAAAAGAAGAGTGCCAAGATGTCTGAAGAGGCATTGTTTGTAAGAGCAACAACTGGGCATAATTTAAATGTCCGTTACCAGGGAAGTGGATAAACTGTGCTAGAATTACTTAACAAGGTATTATTCAGCAATGAAAATGACTTACGGTTAATACCTATGTAATAAAAGTATACAAGTATGGATAGAAAGGTTAGTGGTTACCTCTGGGTAGGAAGGCAATAAGTAGGATTTGGAGTTTTTAAACTATACTTATAATTTTTATTTAAAAAATTAAAGCAAAGCAAATATGGCAAAACATTAATATATGTTCAGTATGAGCAGTATATAGGTGGCTGTTATATTATTTTATAAGCTTTTCATAGAGTTAATGTAGATACACAAGCATTTACTGGTAAATATTTAAAATATTAACAATGTAGTCACGGGTTATGGGATAACAGCAATGGCATTGCATCTGAGATGCTAAGCACATTCCTATATGAAAGCTGTTTGTTTTCGGTCTTTCAGAAAAGTGTTCTTATAGAGTCTATAAATAAATACAGGTAACCAACTTCAACTATGAGTTGACTTTTGTTATAGCAGCTTTTCTAATTTTGCTTTCTTGCTGAAAATGAATAGCACAAAACACACAGAGTTTTGAATATTTTATTTCTTCTACAACTCTATGTGGAATAATTTATTTAGATGATAGTATTTCTCAGAATGCAAAGAACTATAGATACTTGTGCATTCTGTAAGTTTTCAGACTATTTTAAACATCTTAAAAATGAAAAAAATTATTGCATATTTATAACACTTGACTTACAAAGGATTTTTTATCAAAGTTGGGATCTTCAAATATTTCATTAATAAGACTGTCAAGATCATCTTCTTTTTTAAATCTTTCTGTTGATCTGAAAAATAAAACAAAACAGCTGAAGCTTAAGAGCACATAAAGTCAGCCAGAAACAGAAGAGTTTTATTTAAATAAAGTCTATTATTAGAGTTGATAACAGAAGGATAAATGCGACATTAATTTTTTTCCTGCTATGGACACACCTAAGTTTGTTGACAAAAATGTAAGTTGTCAGTTACAAGTTTACATACTTAATATAAGACATTTAAAGCTATACATTTTATTCAAGAAAAAGCTGGGCATGTACTTTTAAACATCGACTACTTATTTAAAGAGCAGCTGTTCCTGGTATCCAGATGTCTCATGGTCATTTATTTTATTATTTGCAGAGCTATCATTTAAAGGGACAACTTCAGTATTTTAACTCATAAGGAAAAGATACAGGCTACTTCACTATACAAGGGACAGGTAGTCTCCTGTTCATAAATTCATAATATAAATCAGTTCCTAACTTTTAAGTATCAATGTTGGCTCAGGAATATTTTTTTAATGTTTGACATTATGTATCCAGTAGGGATTGTATCTGGTATTAGGTTTAGGACCTTTGCTGCTGTTGCATAATTAACCCTTACAACTACAGTGTCAAATGAAAAGTTTGAACACATGACAACTGTACTGGTTTGCTACAGGTTTTATAAATGTATTACTGAACAATCTGGTGTAGTAAGGTGAGATGGGGTGCTGGAAGCATTACGGATGGACTGGAGTAGTCTAAAAGGACCTGTGTGTGGAGAGCACCCACCTTAGCAGCCCTTTCCATGTTAAGTGGCCTGATGCCAGACATCATACCACTCTGCACCTAGTTCCCCTAAGACAGTGGTCGGCAAACCGCGGCTTGCGAGCCACATGCGGCTCTTTGACCCCTTGAGTGTGGCTCTTCCACAAAATACCACGTGCTGGCAACAACATACAAACCTGACTTACCCAAACTTCCCAAGGAGATGCAAGGCCATTGTTCACATTAGTGTTTGTCAGTCATTGTCATGATTTAATTTTATGGATATTGTAAGGTAAATTGTAAGGAATTTAATTAATAAATAATATCGTTATTAAGTATGATATCAAGTTTTAATCAACGTCCCTATAGTTTAACTAAGACTTAAAACTTTAAGTAAAGTTTATGAAGTTAATTTTAGGGAACGTTGTGGAGTGAAAGAAGATGTAGTGTTGAGGATTGAGGAAGGTATGTTGAGATGGTTTGGACATATAGAGAGGATGAACGAAAGGAGATAGACGAAACAAGTATACAAGACCAGTGTGGATGGGAGAGTTGGGAGGACGTTTTAGCAAAGGCCAGCTTAGGAGTTCGCTAATGAAGTTAATAACAATGTACCTACCTATATAGTTTAAGTTTAAAAAATTTGGCTCTCAAAAGAAATTTCACTCGTTGTACTGTTGATATTTGGCTCTGTTGACTAATGAGTTTGCTGACCACTGCCCTAAGGCAGACAGACCCTTGGATGGCTCTTTGATAAATTCTCCCCATTCCCTACAGGAACAAATAAAAAGAATAAAAGAAATCGCACGGTGATATTGCTGTGGGACTGGGATGGTAGAGGTGCCGGGAATGAGCACAAAAGGATCTCCAGCACGTGCATGATAATGTGCAAATGATGAGTGATGCCTGCAGAAGCATCCAATCAAATGAACGCTGGCCCATTCAAAGTGGTCAATTTTGTTGGCGCTACACTTACTTTTTTTAAAGAATGCTGCTTAGTACTCAACTGCTTTTTAGAACTTGTGTCTGAACTTTTGAATCTTTTCAATGTATTTATCTTTGAGGGTGAATTTTTGTGAACAAATGTATGTCATCAGAGGCAAGACTGGTAAATTCGCTAACAAAACACTTGGGGAATCACGCACACGGCCAGCAAAACCAAACCACAGATGCAGCCGTAGCGGACGAGTGCCTTTCTCGGTGGTTCCAAAGCTGTGCGATTCCGCAAGCGTCGCCAGCAGGGTCAGCTCTAGCGAGAGGCGCTGCAGAGGCTCACTCGGAAGGACAATCTCATTCAGACACAACATTTGTGTTTTTTTGTTTTTTGGGGTTGAGGGGGACATGAGACGAAGAAGGAAGTCCCCCTCTTGTGATTACACTTACGAAAAAGATTGACAAATTCCAACGGTCGTTTTTCGGATCAAATGACTTAAAATCTTTCCCCAAATCCTCCGAGCCAAAGAAAAACAAAAATCAGCTGAAGACAACAGAATGGAATGATTTTTTTTTTTTTTTTTTTTTTTTTGCAACCACTGTTGCAAGGGTTACTCTGCTTGGGAATGGGGTCAGAGGCAACAGGCTGCGGTTCTCTCTGCGGGCACCTCACGGGGGTCACCCAGGGC
>NW_006282748.1:2158022-2162551 GCF_000327345.1 Myotis davidii | reverse complement strand
GCTCTCCCTTCCTGCGCGACCTCGCGACGCTGCTTTGCCTTCACTCGTTCCAGGTTGTCGGGCGCGTTTCGGTCCCATCTCCCCCTCCTGGGTCCAGATGGTCACTACACTCACACGACTCCCGGGCTCCTTCGTCCGCCCCTCTTCCGGGCTTACCGAGGGGTCCCTGTTGTACTTCGGCCATTCTTACAGGCCTTAAATTATCTGCGGGGAAAATGGGAAACTCAGAAAGGAAAACAAACAAGTATTGGTGGCAAAAGTTTGGTTCCCGTAGTCGGCAGGATTCGAACCTGCGCGGGGAGACCCCAATGGATTTCTAGTCCATCGCCTTAACCACTCGGCCACGACTACCTCTGCTAACTTTAGCAGTGAAATCTATATGGAGCCTATGCACGTGTCCGCTACAGTAACATTGGGATCGAGGAAAAAAACATTGTAAGAGAGTATTTGAATGGTCTGGCTCTGATCGTTTTAGCGTTTTGAAAGGACTCTTAGAGCATATCCCCTCCATCAGAAAAACTGAGTTCTAGTCAATCTGTAAAGTTAGACAACAGGGGAGCGGGAGGCGATCCCAACGCTACTGTACACCCGCTTGCACGGCGGTGGAGCCATGTCCAGGAGGGAACCCGAACGCTGGGGCGGCCGACCAGCCTTTGGGCTTCCTGGCCTTGCTCCCAGCTTCATTCCCCAGCCTCGCTCTTCAACAAACAGCTCCCAACAGTCACCACTAGGTGACTAGGGCATTAAAATGCTATTTCCCCACCGATCTAAATTCGTTATGTCCCACCGTCCCATGAAAGCACTACTTTGAAAAGAGTAATGGGTGATAACAAATGTAAGGTATTGTCACTTAATGGTATTCCTACAAATACTCCCCAAACGTAACCTGAACTTGAAATATTTCTAAAGTGGGGGTAGCAAAGAGATCGGCACCCTTGGAGACGAGATAATTTGATCCAGATGATTTAGTGGCTTCATTTATTTGGTTTGTTGTTTGTTGAAAATAACTTGAATGACCCCGAAGAGCAACTTGCAGCAGTTGTGCTGGAGCGAAAGGTACCCACTTATTAGAGCCCACTGTTAAATCTTCCCTACATTTGGGGGCCAGTTGTTAAAGCAAACATTATTAAGATTAAATTATATACGCATAATAAAATTATGGAAACAAAAGTAATACTCAAAAATCACCATGGTCTAGTTACTTCATTACCTTTACTATAATTTATGCTTGAGGTTATTCACATCTATTGTATCTGAAATACTGTGCAATGGTTTGCTATTGTAAATCTCTTCTTAAGTTTCCATTCAGCGATGTGCTTGGGGAACTTGAAATTAGCCTTCGTGGGTGCATTTCCACTAAGGAACTTGCAAATACAACAAAATAATGGCTTTTTCTCCCTAAAAGCTGATTGGGAAACATTTACCTGCATGCCACTTAAGTTACCATCCCACCACCTTGAATATTCCCAGCAAGGCCAAAGCGCTCCTTACATGCAGGGCTGCTCTGGTCATTCTCCCTGCAGCTTTGTTTGAGCGACTTGCGTCCTGGCATATTGTATGATTGCCCACTCAATTTTTCAAAGTTTTTTTTCTTTTTTTTCCTCCTCAAGTTGCCTTGCAGTGTGATTGTATTTGGAATTGCCCCCAGCACTTGATATTGAAGTTGCCCTTAAAAACCTGGTTCCAGGGTGAGTAATGAAGAGTTGCCATCCAATTTAATGGGCTTAAGTTAATGATTTGATTTTTCTCTAGAAAAGATGAAATCTGAGATGGTATTTGTCAGTAGAGTTGACTGTTGAACAACACAGGGATTAGGGGTGCAGACCTCGATGCAGTGGAAAATCCTCTATAATTTTTTGGCAGCTTTTGGTCAAGATGGTGGAGAAGGTAAATGTTGTCCTTGCATCCTCACATGACAACTTCAGAATTACAACTAAACTGCAGAATCACCGCCGTTGAGAACCACCTGAAGCCTAGCTGCACAGAAGTTCTGTAAGTAAGGATATGCAGAAGTCACATTGACACTGGTAGGAGGGGCTGAGATGTGGAATGAGCAGGTTCCACTCAGCTGTGGTGGTCGTCCCTGAGTGAGGGGTCCCAGCCCCACCTGAGACTCCCAACCCGGGGTTCCAGTGCCAGGAAGAGAGGTCCCCATAACGTCTGGTGGGTAAAAACCAGAGTAGATTGCAGTTGAGTGAGGAGGATTGCTGGAATCCCAAGTGTTCTCCTTAAAGGGCCCATGCACAGACTCACTTGCTGACAAACTCACTTGCCCTGAGCTCCAGTACTGGGGCAGCAGCTCAAAAGACACCAGGGCCATACGGAGAGGAACTGAATTGTCTGGCTCTGGGGCAAGGGTTGGAGGGGCAGCTTTCCCCCAGACAGAGTGCTGGCAGAAGCCATTGTTCCTTTACTGAGCCCCGCCCACTGTAGGCACAGGTGAGGGCCATATCAGAGTCTCCATCAACCTGGCTAACACTGTTTGCCGCCCCACGACGATTCCCTGAGACCCCCACCCCACCCAGTTTTTGGGCCCACCCAAGCTACTTCCAGTGATTATTTCATACAAATAGCCTGCCTTGGCTCATGCTGTGAACTCTCTTAAAATCTTTCAAAAGTTCACAAGCAGCATTTTGCTCAGTGTGCCCTGTACCTCTTGCTGTGTGGCCTCAGGTCAGCCCCTAGCGGCAGCCAGCCTTGGTTTGCAGTTTGGCCTCCACAGGTGCATCCAAGCCCAGCGGAAGTGGTAACTGTCTACAGATCACTTTGTATGGCATGCCTATGGCCCCAGGCAGGGCATAGGCAATGGCTGACCTTGGCCTGCACCTGCTGGATGCCCTGGAGCCAGCACACCCAGTGGATAGCATTAGACCATGTTGGAGCACCACCCAACCACCTCCATGAGCGAGACACACAAAGGACAGACTTGGGCCCTGACAGTGTGGTTCAGTGTTTAGAGCATCAGCCTGTGAACTGAAGGGTCATAAATTCGGTTCCCAGTCAAGGACAGGTACTTGGGTTACTGGTTTGATCCCTGGCCCTGGGGTGTGTGCAGAAGGCAACCACTCAATGTATCTCACATCAGTCTTTCCCTCTCTCTCTTCTCTCCCCTCTCTTCCCTTCTACTTGCTCTAAAAATCCAGGGGAAAAAATATCCTCAGGTGAGGTTTAGCAAACAAACAAAGAAAGGGCAGACTTTGTGGGCACCAGAGCCCTGCTGAAGTGAGTTCTGTTCCATAGGGTCAGCCTCTGCATAGCAGCTCCTCCCCTATAGGCATGGCTGGTCCTTGCAACCAATGGCAATCAAAGCTCAACTACCTGGAGCACCCTGCTTGGGTAACCTGGGAGGCTTTACCATGGGCCTCGCAAGACATCTACTACATAGGCCATGCTACCAAGACTGGGAGAATGTAGCAACTCACCTACTACATAGAAACAAACTAAATTAGGGGACAAAGAAACATGTCCCAAATGAAAGAACCAGACAAAACTCTCCAAGAAAGAACTAAACAAAATGGACACAAGCAATCTATCAGATGCAGAATTTAAAATGCTGGTCATGAGGATGATCAACGAACCTAGAGGAAGAATAGATCAACTCAGTGAGAACTTCAGCAAATATACAGGAAACAAAAATCGAGATAGAAAACAGAAAAAAGGACCAGTCAAAAATGAAGAGTACAACAACTGAAATGTAGAATACACTAGAGCAGTGGTTCTCAACCTTCTGGCCCTTTAAATACAGTTCCTCATGTTGTGGTGACCCCCAACCATAAAATTATTTTCGTTGCTACTTCATAACTGTAATGTTGCTACTGTTATGAATCGTAATGTAAATATCTGATATGCAGGATGGTCTTAGGCGACCCCTGTGAGAGGGTCGTTCGACCTCCAAAGGGGTCGCGACCCACAAGTTGAGAACCGCTGCACTAGAGGGACTTAAGAAGATGAAGCAGAGCCGAAACCGGTTTGGCTCAGTGGATAGAGTGTCGGCCTGCTGACTGAAAGGTCCCAGGTTCGATTCCGGTCAAGGGCATGTACATCCCAGTAGGAGATGTGCCGGAGGCAGCTGATCGATGTTTCTCTCTCATCGATGTTTCTAACTATCTTGCTCCCTTCCTCTCTGTAAAAAATCAATAAAATATATTAAAAAAAAAAAAGAAGATGAAGCAGAGCATCAAAGCAGCAATTTAGAAGGTAAAGTAACAGAAAACACCCAATTAGGACAGCAAAAAGAAGCAAGAATTAAAAAAAAAATGGGGCAGTTTAAGGTGCTTCTGGGACAACATTATACTAATATTTGCATCATGGGGGGGTGAGAGAGAGAGAGAGAGAGAGTGAGAGAGCAAGAATTTGAAAACCTATTTGAAAAAAATAATGACTGAAAACTCACCTAACTTGATGAAATAGACACACAAGTCCAGGAAGCACAGTGAGTTCCAAGCAAGATGAACCCAAAAAGGTCCACACCAAGACACATCATAATTAAAATGCCAAAGGTTAAAGGCAAAGGGAGAATATTAAAAAAA
>NW_006282748.1:2153768-2157664 GCF_000327345.1 Myotis davidii | reverse complement strand
AGTCAGCTGATTGATGTTTCTCTCTCATTGATGTTTCTGTCCCTCTATCCCTCGCCCTTCCTCTCTGTAAAAAATCAATAAAATATTTTTTTAAAAAAATCTATAAACATACAAGCCCAGGAAGCACAGAGAATCCCAAACAAGATGAACCCAAAAAGGTCCACACCAAGACACATCATAATTAAAATGCCAAAGGTTAAAGGCAAAGGGAGAATATTAAAAAAAGCAAGAGAAAAGCAGTTAGTTCCCTACAAGGAAGTGCCCATAAGATGGTCAGTTGATTTCTCTACAGAAACTTTGCAGACCCAAAAGCATTGGCACAAAATATTTAAAGTGATGAAAAGTAAGGGTCTACAACCAATATCACTCTACCCAGCAAAATTATCATTTATAATTGAAGGATAGATAAAGAGCTCACAGACAAGAAAATGCTGAAGGAGTTCATCACCACCAAACCAGTGTTATAAGAAATATTAAAGGGATGACTTTAAGAAGAAAAAAAAAGATTAAAAAATATGAATAATAAAATGTCAACAATTACTTTAAATGCTCCAATCAAAAGACACAGGGTGGCTAAATGGATAAGAAAACAAGATCTCTACATATGCTATCTATAAACCCTAGGCTTGAAGCAGTAAATCTTTACTTTAGATTTAAAGAAGTAAAGACTGAAAAGTAAAGGGCTTAAACAGATATGCCATGAAAATGGAAACAGACAGACAAAAAAGCTGGAGTAGCAATATTTACACCCAACAAAACTGTAAAACAAAGGTTATAACGAGACAACGGAAGGACCCAGCGATGAGGATGTAAAATAATATATCAATAGTATTGTGATAACTGAGTAGAATGCCAGATTTAGCAGAGTGATAACTTCATAAGTTATACCAATGTCTAATTGCTGGACTGTACGCCTGAAGCTAATATAATATTGTAAGCCAACTGTAATTGAAAAGTAAGAAAATTATTAAAAAAGAAAGATCTCCCTCTATAACTTTTGACTCCTCCCAGACTTAGTTGTTGTTCTTTGATGTCCTCAGGGGACTTGTTCCAGGACCTTCTCAGATATCAAAATTTGTGGATGCTCAAGCTCCCAAATATAAAATGGCTCGGTAGGTCAATGTATAGAGTTGGCTCTTTGTATCTGCAGATTCCCAAACCTTGATGGAAAACAGTACAAGTGTTTATTGAAAAAAAATTCCCCATTTAAGTGGACTTACTTGGTTCAAACTCATGTTGTTCAAGGGTAACTGTAGGAGAAAGAATCTATTAGCATGTAGAAGATTTGCATAAAGGGCTGTGAGAAGATAAAAGAGGAAATGCTTTTAGTTGTGTGTTTTGTTTGTATGAATATTAGGAAAAACAATTGCAGCTTGTTTTCTTCTACTCCCACCCCCATTTTAAACATTTTTATTTTATTTTTAATCCCCACCTGAGGCTATTTTTTCCATTGATTTTTAGAGAGAGTGGAAAAGAGGGAAAGACAGAAATATCGATGTGAGAGAAGTACATCGATTGGTTGCCTCCTGGATGAGCCCTACAACCAGGTATGTACCCTTGACCTGAATTGAACCCGGGACCCTTTAGTCTGCAGGCTGACGCTCTATCCACTAGGGCCCACCCCCATTTTAATAGATCATCTAGAACAGTGGTCCTCAACCTTCCTAATGCTGCGACCCTTAATACAGTTCCTCATGTTGTGGTGACCCCCAATTTCATTGTTACAAATTGAACATAATTAAAGCATAGTGATTAATCACAAAAACAATATGTAATTATATATGTATTTTCCGATGGTCTTAGGCGACCCCTGTGAAAAGGTCATTCAGCCCCCAAAGGGGTTGCGACCCACAGGTTGAGAACCGCTGATCTAGAAGCTGGTGTTTTCAGAATTTCATTTATAGCCCATTCAGCTCTCCACTGAGACTCTTCACTTCAGTTGTGCTCTGTTTCTGCTGTGCCTTAGAGAGAGAAAAGCCTGTGTTTACAAGGAGAAATGCCACATTTCACATATGTGTTTGTGTGATAAATTGTAAAATGATAGCGCACGATTAAAGATCTCCAGATGTCAGGAGTTTCACCCAGTCTGCTTCAGTGGACTCTAAGCAATGGAAGTGGATGTGCATGATATGTATACATGGCTTTAGAAGATTCTGCATTCATGAAATCATATTAGAAGACAATTTAAAAAAACTATTACAGCCTTCCCTGTGAGGATACATCCAAGACTCCAGTGTTATATATATATATATATATATCATGTTTTTTCCTATGCATGCACACCTTTTAAAGTTTATTTAAAAATTAGGCACAGCAAGAGATTAACAACAGTAAGTAATAAGAAATTAGTTATAATAATTATAACGATAGGCTGTAATAAAAGTTAGGTGAATGTGGCTCTCTCTCTGAAAATATTTTGTTGTACTGTACTCGTCTTCTTGTGATGATGTGGGGTGATAAAATACCTTATTAAGTCAAGAACTTTTATATTTTTACTTAAAGGAAGCACTTTATGGCTTCTCTTTGGCGTATCAGAATTTCTGGCATCACTACTTTTGTGCCGTATTAAGTAAAATAAGGATTATTTGAACATGAGCACTGTGATACCTTGACAGTCATCTGATGACTAAGTGACCAGTGCAGCCGTGGGCAAACTACGGCCCGCGGGCCGGATCCGGCCTGTTTGAAATGAATAAAACTAAAAAAAAAAAAAGACCATACCCTTTTATGTAATGATGTTTACTTTGAATTTATATTAGTTCACACAAACACTCCATCCATGCTTTTGTTCTGGCCCTCCGGTCCAGTTTAAGAACCCATTGTGGCCCTCGAGTCAAAAAGTTTGCCCACCCCTGGACCAGTGGGTGGGTAGCATATACAGTATGGATGTGGTGGACAAAGGGATGTTTCACACTCCGGGTGGGTGGGAGCGTATTGGTATGAAATTTGATCACGCTACTCAGAACAGTGTGCCATTTAAACCTTGCGAATTGTTTATTTCTGAAATTTTCCATGTAATGTTTTTAGACCACAGGTGATGGCAAGTAACTGAAAGGGTGGAAAGTGAAATCACGGATAAGGGGTAAGTACCATATTTATATTTTTTTGGTATTTTCCTTTCGTTTCTCAAAGTGCGGAATCTCACTTCTTAACCTCTATAATTGTTACTACGTGTAGTGGTGTGAAAACTTGTCCCCTAATTCTTTATCAGTCTCAGGAAGCATGCTGAGCAACAGATGTTTCATGAAGGAGTTCAGCCAGCTGTCTTCAGAGGACACATTACTGTAGTCAACATGGCAGAAGGGGCATGGCATGTATTATTACATTTAGTTGGTAGTTCCAAGGCAGTGGTCGGCAAACTGCGGCTCGGCAAACCGTGGCTCGCGAGCCACTTGCGGCTCTTTGGCCCCTTGAGTGAGAGCCATACTGAAGGGCCAAAGAGCCGCATGTGGCTCGCGAGCCACGGTTTGCCGACCACGGTTTTAGGGGAAAGGTGTCCAAATAAGAAAACAAAGCCCTGCTGGTTCTCCCAGGTAACGGAGGCCTGCTCGGAGCCTGCCTGCCTGCTAGCACCTGCACGAGGTAGAGGCGGCGATACAGCTGGCTCTATGGTCCCGCACAGCTCCAGGCCAACCCCTTCTGTAGAAGGTGTTTTATAATCCTCCTGGCTCTTCACATAATAAAGTGCAAGGCCCCTTTGAATTCCCATCCACTTGGGTTTAATGTTCCCAGTCCTGCTTTTCTCCCACACATCGCAGACCCTCTAAAGGAACCCCCACTCCTGAGCAGTGACAGTGGTGTGAGGGGAGGCCTCCTCCCAGAGCAGAGCAGCCTCCCAGCCGTGGATGCCGTGGAAGGAAGGGAGTAGCGCTGGGGCAGCGCCGGTTTTTTTGTGT
>NW_006282748.1:2151058-2153731 GCF_000327345.1 Myotis davidii | reverse complement strand
CGTGTAGGTAAATGCAGTCCAGAGCATGCAGCATCTTTATTGGAATTTGTACATCCATCTTTCACAGCTGTGGAGAGTTTAGACTAATCACAACTCCCCCTGGGATACTAGCGCCTTCATAATTTGAAAAAGGATCAGGAGCCTGCAGGCTTGGAACATCTTGAGAAAACTCTGGCCCCGAGACACATCATCGCACGTGGGGGACCCCACTTGCAGCATCATCGCAGAGCTGAAGAATGCTGAAACCCATCTTTCTCTGGCGTGATTTCAAGTGGCCTGAGAAATCTGAGAACTGTGGGTTTTTTTTTTTTTTGGTGGTTTTTTTTTTGGTTCCTTTTTAAACTGCAAAACAGATTCTTTCCTCTTCCATCAACCCCATTGCTGTCAATGTGTCCGATGTTAGGTGCCAGAAATGAGCATGGCCTCTTAATGATAACAATGCCAAGGTTAACATGGCCGCCAGGGGCTCCCTCAAGAATCTGCTAGGGCGTATTTTGATCCACAGACACGTTCCAAACGCATGCAACTCCCGAGTCTTTCTCTCCTCAGTCCATTTCTCTTCAGCAGCCTGCACCAAACCCGTCACTCTCCGCCAGACCTCCTCCTGCTTTGGGGCCCCTTGGACATGATTTTTCACTGACCCCAGGTGTCCAGATGGTAGGGCGAGGTTCAAAGTTGGTATTTGGGAGGCAGACTCTGACAGCGGAGGCCCAAGTGAACTACAGTCATTTGTTCAAAAGGCCAATATTCACAGATGTGCTGCGAGAGTGTAATACAATGTTCGACCCCACCCAAAAGGATATTTGATCACCACCCACCTGGCAATCAGCAAACGGATCAGCTTGAGCAGGCAAGTGCTAATGTCTGTCGCTTAAGCCAGTCAGCTCTCTGGGGAGTGAGTAGTCCAGCCTTTTCTTGAGGCTTTAACAAGAAAATGTTTCTTTCAGTTCTACAGTTATGAGTACAGCTCCCTCTTTCCTCCTTCTGTTCCATGTTGTTTTTTTGCTTTATGATTGTCAACCTTCAGAAAGTTAAACCTGTTTCGAGAAAAAGAAAAGGATCAGTTGGGGGACTAGAGAGGGGGTGTAGCTAGGTGTTATAATGAAAGCAAAGTAGGGACCAAATTTCAGAGGCAATCGGATATGTCCCACAGCTCTGGACTTAGGCTTATGGCCTATCAGTCTTCCATTTCCCCGACTGGCCATATTGCCTCTTAGGGAAGGATCCAGGGTTTTAAGCAGACAAGTTTGGTCTATGTCCTCAGTCACTTTTCCACGCGTCAACCAATCTTTATGGCCTGTAGGTTCCTGAAACCTGAAAGTTCTCCGAACCTCCGAATCATGGAAGGATAAAGCTAACAGAGAACTTTTACAATGAACTTCCTAAGGCAGTGGTTCTCAACCTTCCTAATGCCGCAGCCCTTTAATACAGTTCCTCATGTTGTGGTGACCCCCAACCATAAAATTATTTTCGTTGCTACTTCATAACTGTAATGTTGCTACTGCTATGAATCGTAATGTCAATATCTGATATGCAGGATGTATTTTCATTGTTACAAATTGAACATGATTAAAGCATAGTCATTAATCACAAAGACAATATGTAATTATATATGTGTTTTCTGATGGTCTTAGGCAACCCCTGTGAAAGGGTCGTTTGACCCCCAAAGGGGTTGCGACCCACAGGTTGGCGACCCACAGTTTGAGAACCGCTGTCCTAAGGAATATTTGGGGCTGGAAAGGACTTTAGTGATTGCATATAAATAAGTCTCTTACACTTTACAGATGAAGCAATCATGGCCAGAGAAGTGAAACAAATTAGAAATTCTTTGATTATTAGGAGCTTTTCATTGCAACCATGTATTATATTGTCTTATATCATTTTCATGCTGGTTATTCTGGATAAAACTATTTCTAGTGGCCATAGATTGATGATATAGATTTAATATCAGATTGGCACATTTTGGAATCCTTTACCCATCACTCTATAGTTTAGTGACTATGTCTAGACCTCATATTACCTCATATTACATATGAGGAGAGGGACTGTAACTGATGCATATTTTTTTTCCTATTGTACCTAGGAAGGGAGGGGGAAGTGCATCTTTTGAGAACATCTATATTAAAATCCTGTCATCATACTGTGTTTGGGGGCTGGGGAACCCCATTGTATTCTAACAGCGAGGCCGATTCTCTGACCTGTGAGTTGGAAGCCTGTACGAATGATAGTTTTAACTAACAGGCTGCAAAATGGTCATTCAAGGCAAAGGAACTGTTGGCTAAAGGGTGATTAGTCTCCTTTGAGCATACAGGGAGGTCTCAGGGCCAGGAGAGGCTGTGGGGGCTACAGAGGAGAGTCAAAGACGACCCTGAGCTCTGGGAGGGCAGGCGTGGGCTCCCCTCTGCACCCACAGTGCTGGCATGTGCCTGGCCCGTGAATGCAGGGACAGATTCCTTCCGCAGCAGAAAAAGCATATTTTCTGGCCTTTTGTCTTTTTCTTCTGAAACCAACATCATCTCCGACTGCATGTGGCCAGGTCCTACCAGACATTACCACCTATTGGCAGAAAGACACTGGTTACCGTGTCAGTGCCTGTTTGCCCTGCTTGGTTGTGGGTATTGAAGTATCCTACCTGCAGGACGAGATCTGCCAGCTTCTGACCCAACCTAAGAT
>NW_006282748.1:2147391-2150933 GCF_000327345.1 Myotis davidii | reverse complement strand
CCTCTCTTTTCTTCTCTTTTCTTTTTCTTGTTCTTCTCCATCACTGTTAAATCAGGATTGGTCTGGAGAGCCTCCATCTGTTATCCAGTGAGCAAAGTGCCACACTGCTGACTTCCCCATGATCCCCTGCAATAAACTTGTACTCTACCTTTAGATTGAACTCCACTTGTATTTTTTGGGCTGAAACTGTGTCCAAACCCTAAACCCTTGTCCAGGGCTCTTGTTTCTAAGGGCTGCCAATAACAAATTGTCAAACTCTGTGGCTCAAAACAACAGAAATGTATCCTTTCAGTTCTGGAGGCCAGAAGTCTGAAATGAAGATGTACTCGGGACCACATTTCCTTTGGAAGTTCCAAGGGACAGTCTATTCCTTACCTCCTCTAGCTCCCAGTGGCTATTAGCATTCCTTGGCTAATTAATCTTTGCCTCAGTCTTCACCTTGCCTTCTCCTTTGCTGTGTGTGTGTGTGTGTATTTAAATAAAGGTACATGTGATTGCTTTTAGGGCCCCCCTGATTACCCAGGATAAACTTCTCCATTCAGGAACCTTAACTTAATCACACCCGCAAAAGCCCTTTTCCCAAAGAATGTAATATTCCAGCGATTTGACAGGGATATCCTTTTTTGGGCATCATTTCTTAGCTTATTACAAGAGGCCTGACAAGCTCCTGGCCCATGCTGACCCTTCTTCCTGGGAGGCTGCCCCCTGTCTCTCTTGTTTCTGGCTAAGGATATGTTTTAACATGAATGAGTGTGTCTGGAATCAGAGTCTGTCATCCAGCTGACTATGAGTATATCCATAGCTCACTCTGTCTTACTGCCTTCCCAAGCCTCCATTTCCAACCACTTGGGTGTAAGTGTCAGGCTGGATCAGATCCAAGCTTGCCTTCAATACTGGCCTTTTGCTTGAGGGACTCCTTCCCCCCAAATAAAGCCAGGGTCAGGTCAGCTCTCTTAGGCTAAGCCATACTGGCATGGTTTCCATCCTCCTGTCAGCCTGGCATTGAGGTCCCAGCATGCCTTGGGGCATGATTGTGTTATTTGGGGTAGTGTTCCCATGTCTATAATATAATTTATTGGACACTTCCCGTATTCTGAGCTCTTTATATAACTTTGTCACAACTGAAGAAATAGGGACAGAGAGGTAAAGTTATTTGCATAAGGTCATACAATGTGGGTCTTGAAATTGGGTCTAAGAGCGAAACCCATGTTGGTTTTTTTTTTTTCAATCCTCACCCGGGGATATTTTTCCATTGATTTTTTTAGGGAGAGTAGAAGAGAGAGGGAAAGTCAGAGAGAAACATTGATGTGAGAGAAACACATCGACTGATTGCCTCCTGCACGAGCTCTGGGTCCGGGCCTGCGAGGAGCCTGCAGCGGAGTTATGTGCCCTTGACTGGAGTCAAACCCAGGACCCTTTGGTCTGCAGGCTGATGCTCTATCCACTGAGCCACACTAGGGAGGGCCCCATGTTGATTTTATTGTGCCATACTTATCTTAAGGTTGTCTTCTCTCCTTCTCTTCACTGAAAAAAACAAAACCCCCAAACTGAGGTGAGGGTAAGAATTTGCTTTAATTTGATTTTATAATTACTTATAAGGACTTGGCAGGCAAATTTATTCAACCAGACAACTTAATTCTTAACTTCTTGTCTATGGGGGATCTTTCCAGGTCAGTGTACATGAGTTTATTCTTCTCTTGCCAGCTCACATTATTCCGCAGTTATCGCGGTTCCCCACTGTGAGTAGAATCTGCCTGTACTCTCTTAACACTCTCCAGCCACCATCCTGTGTCTGCAGAGAAGATGAGATGCGAGTGTGAAGGCAAACGCCAAGTTCAATCAGCCAGGAAAAGCTGAAAAGTCCATGTTGCAAAGAAAAAGTGGTGCCATGAATTTACACACTAGCCTCTCACTGAAATCTAGACCAGTATCCCCACTCCTAAGCACAGGGAGACTAAAATTCTTATTTGTCACTTGACCTGGCTAGCCTTGGTTTTATTTAGCTCTAGCTCTATTACTGTATTATGATCTTGGGTGAGGCATTGATTCTTCTTGTTTTCCAGTCTCCTTATTTGTAAATTGTGACTAGTAAATACCTGTGCTTTCCATACTTTCTGTGGTATAACAAACTAAAATGAATGTTTTAGCTTTTTGAATTTAAAGGAAACATGACTTAATGGTGCTGAACACATGCTTTAGAAATCACATGGCCCTGGTATTCAATCTCACTTCCCCCATTTGCTAGCTGAGGGTGGGCTGAACTTGAAGGCATTATCTCCTCTGACAATCAGTTTCTTCATCTATTAAAAAACGGAGTTAACAATGCAGTACTTACCTGGCAGGAATGTTGTGAAGGCTGAACGGAAGCCCAAGTTGGAGGCAACAAAACTGTGGAGCTACTGAGAGACCCAGCTTGGTTCCTAACAGTGACTCCAAGAGGAAAAGACCATCCTTGCTGCCTTGCAGCTCTCTGGGCTTGCCTAATGTCTTCTCTCCAAAGCCAGGGCGCTGCTTTGTAACAGACAAATCACTGGACCAAGCAGAGATGAGTTAGTTTCATTTCTTTAAAACAGACTCAAAGACTGATTTGCTTGAGCCCTGGGGAGGGATGCTCGATGGAAGTTAAGTCTCCTGAGAGTGAGGAAGTAGGCGGGCAGGTCAAAGGGGGTACATCCAACAACATGGATGAATCTCACAGACATAACGTAGAGTGGAAGAAGCCAGTAAATACTCTATAATTCCATTAAATACAGTTCAAAAACAGGCAAAACCAGCAAATGGAATAATAACTACCTGGTTGGGGAGAATGACTAGAAAGTAGCGAGTAGCATGAGAAGCGTTTCTGAGGAGCCGGAAGTGTGCTGCTTCTTGTGGGTGTGTTCAGTTTGTGAAAATCCACCACGCTGTATACTTGTGATTTGCAAACTTTTCTGTAGGTAAATTATTTTTAAACTTTTTAAAAAAGTACATGATGAATAAAAGTTAGATATTATATTAATATCAGCCTGAAAGACCAGATTTTGAATCCTGGCTGTGGTCATTGAGACTAGAGAGTCTCTTAAACTCTCCATTTCTAGAGTGATAAACAGAGATAATGATACTTGTATTGAAGAGAGGTGAGATATTACTGAGAACTGGTGAGGTGAGATTTTTGAAATGGTGTCAGCCTATTTAATATCCAGTAGACAGCTTCAGAGCAGATTTTCATTATAATAGGAAAAACCACTTTAGTGCATCCGTTAGATGTAAAAATGCAGGCAGTAGATACCTCTTACTCTTGGGGTAATATTAAGAGATTATTTATTTATTTATTTATTATTTTTACTTATTTATTTTTTTATTGCTTAAAGTATTACAAAGGGTATTACATATGTGTCCATTTTTTCGCCCCGCCCTAGACAGTCCCCTAGCCTCCCCTATCCCCCAGTGTCTTATGTCCATTGGTTAGGCTTATATGCATGCATACAAGTCCTTTGGTCGATCTCTTACCCCCCTACCTCCCGCCCCCGAACCCTCCCCGGCCTTCCCGGTGCAGTTTGCCA
>NW_006282748.1:2141681-2146951 GCF_000327345.1 Myotis davidii | reverse complement strand
TTGGATTGTTTATCTTCCTTTTGTTAAGTTGTATGAGTTCCCTATAAATTTTGGAGATTAGGCCCTTATCAGATATGACATTGGCAAATATGTTTTCCCACACAGTGGGTTTTCTCGTTGTTTTGTTGATGGTTTCTTTTGCTGTGCAGAAGCTTTTTATTTTGATGTAGTCCCATTTGTTCATTTTCTTAAGAGATTTTTTAAAAATTGGTTTTATTTTAGAAGTTCCTTTTTTTAAAATATTTTTTTATTTTTTACAGAGAGGAAGGGAGAGGGATAGAGAGTTAGAAACATCAATGAGAGAGAAACATCGATCAGCTGCCTCCTGCACACACCCCACTGAAGACGTGCCCGCAACCAAGGTATATGCCCTTGACTGGAATCAAACCTGGGACCGTTGAGTCTGCAGGCCGAAGCTCTATCCGCTGAGCCAAACCGGTTAGGGCTATTAAGAGATTTTTGTTCATGATCTGACAATGGTAGCCCCCTCACCATAGCTCTTGTTATGTAGAACTGGTCCTGAACAGGACCTAGTAATTTTGCCAAGGGGCCACGGAGCCTCCTAAGGGGAAAGGATGAAAGTCCTTGGCCCTTCTCTTTTGAGGGTTAATATTATTAGACACTGATGTACTGAGATGGACCAGACTGGAATTTAATGGGAAGAAAGAACACCAAGGGCCCTAGACTGGAATTCACCATGGTCATGTCTGGCCTGGTGATCTAGGTCAAGATCTTATGGTGAAGGGTAGTTTCTTTGTAGCAGATGGTTGAGGCAGGTCCTTTCTACACCCAACTAGCCTGTCACAATTTCATGCCTAGGGATGGTGACTGAGCAGATGCATTTGACATAAAAGTATGAGTGGAGGCTCACCTGTGGACTGCAACAAGCAAGGACTTCTCCATGGCAGAAGTAATTAGTCATTGGATTGGGTGGGACCAGTGTTTGGTACATCCATAGGTAGTCACCAAAGCAGTGGTACTGGTGAGCTAATAGAGCTTTCTAGTTGTTTCTATCACCTTGCATTTGGAAGTGTGATTGACTTTTTAGAAATGAGAAAGGCCCTAAGATGTTGGACCATATTGGAATGAAAGAGTAGGAAAGGCCTCATGGAAGGAATTTCAGACTTTCTGCTGGTAAAGTGTTTGGGCCTCAAGCAATTCACTAGAAAAGTAAAAGAAATGAAACATTGTTTGTATTCTAAGCTAGTGAAGCATACATCTAGTTAATAGGGGGAGTAATAGCTATCATTTTATGGGCACTTAATTGTGTGTCTGGAATGGAGACTGATCTTTGTTCACCAAAATTTGTTCTCCCCTTCTTCCTGAATATGTGACCAGGCTAGCTTTCCCCAACATCCTTTCAGTTAGCTGTGTTTCTGTGATTAAATTCAGAGCAGAAACATCATGTAGCACTTCCGGTTTTAGGCCTTAAGACAGTGGTTCTCAACCTTGGCTGCACATTAGAATCACCTGGGAACCTTTTTAAAACCCTGATTTCTGGGCCTCATCCTCCGGAAATTCTGTTTCTTTACTAATGTTGTGGCCCCACCCCAGAACAAAGAAACAGCATTTCCGGAGGATGAGGCCCAGAAATCAGGATTTTAAAAAGATTCCCGGGTGATTCCAATGTGCAGCCAAGGTTGAGAACCACTGCCTTATGGCAATAGAAGGTTCTCCAACACTCTATTTCCTTCTGCTGCTTGAAGCCATAGCCATCCAGCTTTGGCTGGGCACATGTTAGCAATGTCCTAGAAATGACACAGCAACATAAAGGCAGGCACCTATAAATGACTGCATGGAGTCGAGCTTCCCTGCTACCCTGGATTTCCCCCCAGGAACTATTATGTGAGGAAAAACAAGCTTCTCTGTTCTTTGAGCTTGCATTCTCAAACTTTAATGGGCACAAGAATCACCTGGAGATCCTGCTAAACTGCAAATCCTGATTCAGTAGGGTGAGTGGGTATATTGAGCGCGGCTTGAGATTCTGCATTTCTAACAAGTTTCTAAGTGATGTGAATGAAGTTGGTCTATACATTCAGTCCCTCCTATTCCCCAGGGACTCTAATTTAATTGGGAAAAGGTAGTAAAAACAAACAAAGCAAACAAATAAACAAAAACAAAACAAACATAACCTCCCCAGGTGACTACAATCTATAAACAGGGTTGAGACCTATTGAATGGGAGGAACATTCTCTGTGGATGCCGGATTCTCGTTCCTTTCCTGCTACCCTTCAGAGGAGCAGACAATTCCTTCTAGCTCTTCTAAACAGTCTTTTCATCCTATCTTCTTTTGTTGTTTTTTTTTGCTTTACAGTTTTTTTTATTATTATTCATTTATTTTTTTATTACAAAGGGTATTACATATGTGTCCATTTTTCCCCCCGCCCTAGACAGTCCCCTAGCCTCCCCTATCCCCCAGTGTCTTATGTCCATTGGTTATGCTTATATGCATGCATACAAGTCCTTTGGTTGATCTCTTACCCCCCATCCTATCTTCTAATTAACCTCTCGTGGAAAATGTTTCTTGTCTGCAACTGCTAGGAGTACTTGTCTTCCGAAACTTTATTTTAGCAGAAACTTCTTTTTTGACCTCCTCTTGTTTGACATCTTGTTTTGGATGTTGAGCTTTAAACAAAATAATTCAAGATGGTGATGCAGAGAGAAGCTGATTGTAGGCTCTTCCCCAAATCTGCCTTTAGGGACCACATCTTGAGCATTTACATTTTAAACACTGCCACAGCAGCCTAACTTGAGGTTTCAGCCCTAAGACAGTCAGATGCTCGCCATTATTGAGACAGATGATGTAATAATTAAACTACTATTTTGTGCAATCAGTTTCACCTGAAGGTTCTAAAGCCTTAAGAACATCTGGTGACAATTTGTAGTTAACACAACATTTTATTAAGTGTTGATAATATACTAGGTGTTGCAGAGGCTACAATCCTTGTCCAGAGGTCAAGGGAGAGAACAAGTATGTCCCAAAAGAAAGAAGCTGAAGCTTAACATAGCTAAGAATTTTTCCTAAAAAATCCCTTTTATCTTAGTTGAAACTTTAGGATTTTGTAAAAACTGTCATTTTTATAAAACGTCTGCAGTCTACAAAATGTTTTTACATAGATGACCTAACTTAATCTTCACTTTAGCTTTGCTGTGCTGTGATAGAGTCAGCAGCAAGCAACAGAAAACCTGACTCCAATGGCATCCAACAGTAAGGAACGTTATAACTGTCTTCATTGTAAATTCTGAAGTGCAGTGCTTTGAGGATTGTTAATCCATCAAGCTTGTGAGGACTCAGGTAGTTCTCTCTTTCTATTCTCTCATCTAGGACATCAGCTCCAGCCAAGCCTACCTTCCCTCATGGTAGCAAGAATTCTGTCAGTAGCAACTGGGGCTACCCATCTCATTGTTCATGTCTAGCTCAAAAGAAGAAACATCTCTCACCCAACCATGGAAGAAAAGCCCTTCTCTTCTCCTGATTAGTCATTTTAGGTGATGTGTCCATCTCACGGGAGTGGGGCCGTGACCTACAGTGGCTGACGTGGGCTCCTGAGACAATTACTGGCCAGGAAGGCGGGGATTACTGTGATTGGCATAGGCCAGTCAGGTCCACTCCTGGAGCTGGCCATGGAGCTGGATCCTCTGGGTCACATGGAGGGAGTGGATGAAAGAGCAGTCTGTTCTGTTAGGAAATCAGAAGAAGGGAATGGATGCTGGTGGCACTCACCAGGGTTTACTCCAAGTATTTGGTGCTAATTTACAGAGGAAAATCCAGGGCTTATGGAATTTGAATGATCACCCAAAATCTCAGTTAGGTGGGTGGCCAAATGGAGACTTCTAACTACAAATGTGTTGTCCACCTTAGCAGAACCAGCCCCAGGTAATTCTCAAAGCAGCGGGTTGTCTGCAGTACCTCTATTTTTAAAATATATATTTTTATTAATTTCTGAGAGGAAGGAAGAGGGAGAGAGAGATAGAAACATCAGTGATGAGAGAGAATCATTGATTGGCTGCCTCCTGCACACTCCTCACTGGGGATGGAGCCTGCAACCCAGGCATGTGCTCTGACCGGGAATCAAACTGCAACCTCCTGGTTCATAGGTAGACATTCAACCATTGAGTCATGCCGGCCGGGCAGTAGCCATGCTCTCAAGTAGGAATGCCTGAGGTTCTCTTCAGGCCCCATCAGCATCACTCATAGGGAGCCCCACAGACACTTACCCAAGCTGGGCCAATGTGGCTGGACTGGTCCTTGTGTTTCTTACTGTGATCACAGGATGCACTTCAGCGAAATCATCAGGGAACTGTGGGGATCAAGGTTTGTTCCTCATGAGCTATAGGAGGTATATGGCACACCCAAAGGCCAGACAATGAGATCAAGGAGGGGGGTAGGGGAGAGAGAGAGGAGATGTGGGGCTCTACCTTTGTTAGGGTTCAAGGGCAGTATGTATGTCTAGGGTTTTGCAGGTTCACTCTTTATTGGTTAATTTAAAGCATAAGAGTGGGAATTAGGGTGTGGGAAGGGACCAGTGGGGTCACTCAAGAGGTCAGTTAGTAGGTTACCCAGAGCTTTCTGAAAGAGAGAACTTCACGAGTGGAGAAAATCTAATTCCTTATCTGGTAATTTTGTTAGTAGCTGTGTTTAGTGATATGTTTATTCGAGATGGATGTCTTTTGAAATGGATGCCTCGACAATTAAAAAGCTTAATGTTAGTCACACCACAGGTACGAAGATACCAGTTTCTGCAATGTAATGAGCCCTAGGACCTTGGGCACATTGTTTCTTTGGGTTTCCATTCTTCAAGGAGGGCATTAGGACTCTTGCATTTGCTAAGAACTTGAATCTTCATGAATTTTACAAATCTTTCCTCTTTTCCCTATTGCCCTTAAGCCTCTGCTTATCAATGGATTCAGATTTTTTTGGCAAATACACATTATAAGTGTATATTTTATATGATGACCCAGTGTACACATGTGCACACATACCCCTGACTTAAAAGTTTCATTGAAGAATATTTATCCTTAGTACAGAATGCACTCTTCTAGTACAGTCTACTATAGTCTATTTTATATCTTATCCTATTTCAACTTACCCTATTCTGTCTTTTTTTTTTCCTGTAAAAAGCTTTATTGTCTGATCTGGCCCAGTGCATGGGAGAGGCCTCAGGGCGGTTAAAAGAATGGCCAGTAGTTTGGGGAACTCAGGGAAAAGCCAGGCCCCAGGGGAGGCAGAGGGCCCCGCACAGTCCTCTGGGCTCCACCGGCTCCTGGTC
>NW_006282748.1:2113393-2141017 GCF_000327345.1 Myotis davidii | reverse complement strand
TGCATGTGGCTGTGAAGGTGGAGACCGGATGGGACCAGGAGGGTCTGAAGGTGGAGACCGGATGGGACCAGGAGGGAGGCGGGGGCTGGAAGCGGGGAGGGGGCCCGGGGCGGTGCCGTCCAAACACATTGAACAGGAGACAGAGCCGGGAGCGCCGAGAGCAATGCCCTGTCATATTTCATTTTTAAAAATTCTGGAGCAGAATGGACCATGTTGATTTCCTAACGCTTCCATCGATCTCAGCCTTTAGGAGAGCTTTCAAGGGTCAACCTTCAACTGACATGTTGGGCCTTAGACTCTGCTTCTCCCAATCTCCCCATCCATACCTGACACCCAGTAAAATTTCTCCATCAGACATTTCATCTCCTTGGGATCCTGGCTTCTGCATTCCCTTGTGACAATTCATCAGTTAGATACGCTGACATTTGGCTGACGTCTTTATTCAGGCCAACACTTTCTGGCTCAAGCTGTTGTGCAGTCCACTGGTTAGATCTGATTGGGTCTTTAGGCACAGTTGGGTCTCTCTTCACTTCTAATACTCGTAAGTCACAAATAGAGAAACGATTCTAGAATAGAGATAAAAGACTAGAATAGGCCATTAAAAAAAAGTGAGTCATTTTTTTCTTCAGATTTCTGTACAATCGGATTTATTTTGTTCTTCTCTTTCTACCTCCTGCCTGTTCCCTATCACCCATTTTTTCCTCTTGTCAGCGTGAGGTGCACAAGTCTAAGACATAGTAATGGTTTGTCCTGCTTAAATACTAGAGCTCATCACCACAAATGCTTGACGTTAGCGCTGCCTGTAGCAGTATAGCTCTGCCCAGAATTCCTGCAGAAATGCTGGATTCATGCAGGTTCACCAGCAACATTCACCCCCAGAAACCCAGCCCAGTCTAGCTATTCCTAAGTACATAAATCATTCTAGGGAAGGTGAAAGTTCACCTGGCCCAAATTTCTCCTCTGTTTTTGGTTTATCTTAATTAGGTTTTGCTATTTTTTCACCACACCCTCAATCTTCTCTGTCTCCAGAAGAAGCATAGCCGCCCCGCCTCAACTTTTATAAACTCTGTGAGAGCCACTTTTTCAATAACTTATTCCATATGTTTCATACTCAAGCTCCCCCAGAACCCTCCCTCCCCCAGCCCCCTGCGTTCTCATTTTTGCATGGCATCCCTCCGCGTTTGAATCATGACAAGTAAAAGGAGGAAGTACTCTCCAATCCCACACCAATGAGGCCTTCTCTTAGGTGTGTTCCACAGGTTCCATCCTTTAAAAGGTTTTGTAGAAGCTTTTCTCCCTCAGTGTCCTACTCCGTCTTCCCCGGAAAGCCCCGTGTAACTTGGGTGGTGCCGCCCTTCCCTGATTAGGACACTACACTTCCTGGGAGAAAGGACAGGACAGGCCCAGGTCTCCCTTAGAGGCGTCCAATAGGAACTCTGAGCAGAAAAATGCCACCTCTGCTGCAAAAATAGACTAATTATTCCATTTCTCACTAATAATAATTACTTCTTATTTTCAGGTGGATATAGTTTTTCTTGTGATGAGATCTTTTCTTTTCTGTGCACCAAACAGGTTTTATCACCCTTTACCTTCTTCCGCACACATCTCTCTGAAACAGGAGAGGGGGGACTCGTCCGCTTTCCCCTGGGCTCGGCTCCCCAGGTGCTCACTTGGCCGGGCTATGTGGGGAGGTGCATGTAATTAAGTCTGATTTTCCTGATATGCCTCTGGGAAGCTACTTTTGAGTGTGTGCCAAGCCTCACAGGCACTAAACCCTGTGGATGTAGTCACTTTGTAGAGGCTCTATCAAGGTTCATGAAAGGGGGTGTGATGCATGGCGAGTATTTTTTAAAAATGATTTATTTATTGGTGACAGTACTACAGATGTTCCCCTTCCCCCCCTTTCTCTGCCCCCCTCCAGACCACCCTTGCCCTATCTCAGGCCTTCCCCACACTACTGTCTGTGTCCATGGGTTATGTATATATGTTCTTTGGTTAACCACTTCCCGTTCCTTCCACCCCCATTCCCTCTGAGGTCTGTCATTCTGTTCCATGCACCTATACCTCTGGGCCTGTTTTGTTCTTCAGTATATTTTGTTCCTTAGATTCCACAAATGAGTGAGATCATGTGATATTTGTCTTTCTTTCTCTAACTGACTGATTCGCTTAGCATAACAATCTCTAGGTCCATGCATGCTGTCACAAAGGGTAAGAGACCCTTCTTTTATTTAGCTGCATAGTATTCCGTTGTGTAAATGTACCACAGCCTTTTCATTCACTCACCAACTGATGGGCCCTGGGCTGTTTCCAGATCTTAGCTATTGTAAATTGTGCTGCTATGAATGTAGGGATGCACACATTCTTTCTGGTCGGTGTTTCGGAATTCTTAGGATATATTCCCAGAAGTTGGATCGCTGGGTCGAACAGCAGTTCAATTTTCAATTTTTTTGAGGAACCTTCCTACTGTCTTCCACAGTGGCTGCACACGCCAGCAGTGTATGAGGGTTCCCTTTGCTCCACATCCTCTCCAGCACTTGTTTGTTGATTTATTGGCAGTAGCCGTTCTGGCAGGTCTGAGGTGATAACTCATTGTGGTTTTAAATTTGCATCTCTCGGATGATTAGTGATATTGAGCACTTTAAAATGCCTCTTGGCCATCTGTATGTCCTGTTTGGAGAAGTGTCCATTAAAGTCCTTTGCCCATTTTTTAATTGGATTGTTTCTCTTCCTGGTGTTGAGTTGTATAAGTTCTTTGTATAATTTGGAAATTAACCCCTTATCAGATGTATTATTAGTGAATATATTCTTCCATACAGTGGGCTACCTTTTCATCTTGTTGGTGGTTTCTTTTGCTGTGCAGAAGCTTTTTAGTTTGATGTAGTACCATTAGCTTATTTTTTCTTGCTCTAGGACAGTGGTTCTCAACCTGTGGGTCGCGACCCCTTTGGCGGTCGAACGACCCTTTCACAGGGGTCGCCTAAGACCATCCTGCATATCAGATGTTTACATTATGATTCATAACAGTAGCAACATTACAGTTATGAAGTAGCAATGAAAACAATTTTATGGTTGGGTCACAACATGAGGAACTGTATTTAAAGGGCCAGAAGGTTGAGAACCACTGCTCTAGGAGATGTATCAGTGAAAATACTGCTACGAGATGTCTGAGGTTTTACTGCTTGTGTTTTCCTCTGGGATTTGTATGGCTTTGTGACTTATATGTAAGCATTTTATCCACTTTGACTTTATTCTAGTGTATACTGTAAGTTGATGATCTAGTTTCAATTTTTTTTGCATGTACCTGTCCAATGTTCCCCACACCATTTGTTGAAGAGACTGTATTTACTCCATTGTATGTTCTTGCCTCCTTTGTCAACTATTAATTGGCCATATTGTCTTGGGTTGATTTCTGGAGTCTCTGTTTTATTCCATTGGTCTATATGCCTGTTCTAGTGCCAGTACCAGGCTGTTTTGATTACCATGGCCTTGTTTGATATATGGTATTGTGATCCCTCCAACTTTGTTCTTCTTTCTTAGGATTGCCGAGGCTATTTGGAACTAGTAAATCAATCAATTCGTTCAATGGAGATTGATTTATTTACAAAGGGAAATGTAATAGGTATGATGATACATGTTGGTTATTTTCTCTGGTCACTCTCTTCCAGTGAGCAAATCACTTGAAAGACCAAATCAGGATCAATTGTTGCTAGATGAGCATAAACCAGAACAAAGACATTAAAAATAATTCATCAATTGGATGGGATAGGGAACCAGGAAACATCATTGATCCCTCTGAGCTCCAGCTTTGCTTTTCAGAGACACATTCGTTTTTGGAGCTGAGAGGTGATGCCTAAGTCTTTCCCCACAAAGCCTTAAGTCAGTGCCAAGAGTCTGGGGCACCATTACCAGCTCCACCCCGAGAAACAAGCAGAGAGAGAGCCAAAGTGAGGAGCCAAGAGAGCCGAGAACCATGTGTGATGTGTGAGAAGGCTCCAAACAGGCAATGGGGAGGCATTCTGGAAGGGTTTCCTGAGCCAGAATCCAGTGTTTGCCGTGGCTTTTTATTTGTGTCTCTAGAGTGGGCATCCTGGGAGGAGTAAAGGAGCTGCCAAGGAGACTTGATTCCCAGGACTCAGCAGAAGCTGCATGGGCCAGCCTGCCTTCTCCCAGGGATGTGCTTAGGATTCTGACAATGGTCCCACAAGCAGACCCTCTCTCTTGGATGGATCAGAGTCACAATAACACTCTTTACTCCCAAGTTCTTTTTTTAAAAAGTTTTACTTAAAAATAATTACAGACTTATAGGAAGTTGTAAAAATAGAACAGAGAAGTCCTTTACCCAGTTCCCCCCAGTGTTAACATCTTACCCAGCTAGAGTACAACATCAAAACAGGAAATTGACATTGGTACAACCTACAGACTTTCTCAGAGTTTACCAGTTTCACATGCACTCCTTTGTGTGTGTGTGTGTGTGTGACTAGTTCTGTGCATTTTATCACAGGTGTAGCTACTAGTATGTGTAAACACCGCCATGATCAAGATACAGAACTCTTTCATTACCACAAAGATCTTTGAATTTTTTTTTAAAGAGGAAAAATTAACTCCTGAAAGTATTATTAGCTCATGCTGCTACAATACAATTGAGCAGGTTAGAGTTTCCTTTATACCTTTTACATCTTATTAGTATTTTTGTGTGACCACATCCTGTTCACTGCTGAGGACTTAACAACCCTTGGATCTCTCTGACTGGACTGGGAAGTTTAAGTTCCTGACATGCTCAACACACCTCTAGGTGAGCCACCTGTGGAGTGTGCAAGCCTCAGAAGTGCAAATGGACGTTGGTTAAGCTGCCATTTGAATTAGCTTTTCCTCCCAGCATTCTCAGTTTGGACAGAAGCATTACCTCTTCCTGCTCTAATGTTTGATGCTTGGTTGAAATTCTTTATTCTCAGTGTATTAATTCCCATTGGTTCTTCCTCTGACACAGTTTTCATCTAGTGTCTGGAACCCGGAAACTAAATGTCTAAATGGCACCCTGACTTTAGAAACCACCCCTCCCTGCTTACACCCCATTCATACTTCCCATTATTTCCGGTTGAACCTTAAAAAACCCTGGCTTTAATCAGGAACCTACGGCTTCCCATTGAATCAAATAAAGTAAAAAAACCCTATTATTCACAGTTCTCCTCTTTAACTTGATTCCTAACCCTGTGTCCTTGGGGTCTGTATGCCCCTTCACACAACATCTAACTCCTATGAATAAATACAAAGAGACACACAGTAGTGTTTAAACACAGTGATAATTTTTCATAACAAATTATCCAAACTTGGTGGCTCAAAACAACAGAAATCTATTCTCTCACAGTTCTGGAGGCAGAAGTCTGAAATCACGGTATCTGCAGGACTGCCCTTCCTCCAAAGACTCAAGGAGGGAGTACTCCCTTAACTATTCTGGTTTCTGGGGGGATCCATGCGTTTCTTGGTTTGTGTCTGTATAAATCCAACCTCTGTCCCCATCTTCACATGGTCTTCTCTCTGTGTCTCCCTGGGTGTCTCTTGTAGGGACCGTTGTCATTACCCATCCAGGGAATCCAAAGTGATCTGATCCTGAGTACCTTACATTAATTACATCTGTAAAGACCCTTTTTCAAAAATAAGGTCACATTCACAGGTTCCCAGGGTTAGGATGTGGACTTATCTTTTTGGGAGCCACCATTCAACCTGCTACGATAATGAAACAGTCAAACCCAAAGAGCATTGATTTCGAAATATCAAAATATCAGTAACAATTTGGACAAAAATACAAAACATGCTTATTCAATTTGTGGTTAAGATGAAACTGGGTTGGATAGTTATTCACTTGAAAACAAAGGCAAAAATTTTTTATAGGTTATAAGAATGAGCCAAAATTAGCAAAATGGACTTTTGCTTTGTACTCATTTCTATTACATTACTTATCACAAGGCTTTGATTCTGATTCAGTGAGCCTGAACCCCTTGAAGAGAAGAAATTTTGCCTGGGGGCAGTACTTTCAGCTATGCAGCCTACCCTTCCTCATGGCCTTCCTGTGGATTTAGGACTTGCCTTCCTTCTTTTTTTTAAAAAAAAATATCTTTGCCAAGCTGGTGTGGCTTAGTGGTTGAGCGTTGACCTATGAATGATTTCTGGTCAGAGCACATGCCTGGGTTGTGGGTGTAATCCCCAGTTGGGGGGTGTGCAGGAGGCAGCCGATCAATGATTTTCTCTCATCATTGATGTTTCTATCTCTCTCTCCCCCTCCCTTCATCTCTGAAATCAATAAAAATATTTATTTTTAAAAATTTATCTTTATTGTTGAAAGTATTACAAATGTTCCCCCTTTTGCCCCCTGAGGATAAGCTGGCAAATACTTTGATTGAATGAAATCTGCCATGTTGTTTGAGAAAATGTGAAAGCTATACCTCAGACCTAAATGATTAAAATTTATATATAATGTTAAATTAGTACAATGACCTTGTTATAAAGACAGCATGTGCTGGGATTTGTTAGTGTGAAAAAGCCCAACTCAGCTTTGAGGAACAACCGACAACTTCCTGTGGGTTGTGGATAAACATGGTGGAGCCCTGGATGTCATATGTGCCTGTGTGGTGAAATGGTCCAGAGACTGATGGGCAGGCACAAGAAAAGGGGAAAAGAATGAGAGGTCCAGAGCTTGACCAGGTGAAAGGGACCTTCTAATTGTGTGTAAGTAATTGAAGATATCAATTCTCAAGTAGAGAGTTTTAAGGGAATTTAAGAAGACACAGAAAGGTCAATATTTTTAGGGTAGTCTCGAAGGGGCATTTATTGGCTGGTGGGCTCGGTCTATAATATTTAGCTAGTATATTGTATTTATGGATTAATAGCTAGGAAATAAAGTGCCAAATTCTTTGGGCTTCACAATGAGCCACCCTAAGATGTGCCTCAGTAGTATGCAGATCACTTTGAGCTGAAGGCAATTTCAGCTTCAAGCTCAAGAGAACCCTCAGCCCCTCCCTTTAAGTACTATCTGTATGCAGGGCAAACTTCTGTTCACGGAATGTCTGTTCTTTTTATGTTCCCACAATGACCCTGTAAAGCCCCAAGCTGCCTTACCTCGTCCCCAGCTCAGGATGTCTTATATACGTAATCCCCCTTTCTATCTCTGAACCTCTCACGCTTGTGAAGTTCCCATATATACTGTATGTATGTATTAAATCTGGTTATTTCCTCTTGTTAATTTGATTATTAGACTAGACAGAAGAACCTTGAGGGCAGAGGAAAGTTTATTCCTCCCCCACATTTATATCCACTGAAATTTCCAGACTTTCCCCAGAAAAGCTGGAAGCTGAGTTTTCTGAATGGTATCTTGACTCAGTTCTCTGGAGTCAGACAGGCAAAGTTCAAATTCACTTACTCGTGTGCTTGATCCCAGCACAAGTGACCTCTCTGAACCTCGGTTTTCTCATCTTTGGAGTAGGGATGATCATAGGACTTCAATGAGGAAATAACATATGGCAATGTGGTTTGTGAAGTGCTATTCAAGCACTGGTTGTTATTCTTCCCAAGTCCTGTTTCCTAGCATGGAAGCTTAAATGAGTTACCCTTTGTGGGGTCTCACAAAGACTCTATTCCAGTGACCCAACTACAGTGGAACTTCTGGGACTTGCGCTTGTGAACAGAATTTTTCAGGGTCTTTCTGCTGGCCCTGGGTACCCAGCGTGTGCTGGACCCCAGGCCTCTGGGCTCTTTGTATAATACCAGTCTTAAAGCTCTCCATTCAACCTAACCCCAAACGAAGTTGTTGTTAGACAAAGCCAATCTGTTCAAGGAAATCACATGAACTCAAATGAAAAACCCTCCCAGAGTTATTTCCTTGAAAGACAAGGAAAATTCACGAGGGGGAAAAAATCCAAGGAAAATTTCAGTATAGTGTTTTCCTTGGATAAAACTGACCTTATGTCCCATTGTGGCCATTGTGTCTGGACTGGGAACAAGGAGGGAGGAGCTCTTAAGAAGATCTGGGGCATTCTTTTCTCTCTCTGGAGGGGTTCTCTTCTATCTCTCCCTATATTTTGAAGGGCCTCTCCTTTCTATGAACACTGGGTTGTCACCAATGTGACTCAGTATATTCTGTAAGCTTGTGACCAGATGGCATATGTACCAAAATGATACCCAGTCTGAAGGGTATGTGGGAAAAAACCCCTCAACCCTGCCACATGTTTATTCTCTCAGCACCATTTAGAAAGTTACTGCCATTCCGTCCATTCTCAACCTCTTCTCAAAGTGACCAGTAGGGGGCACTGCAGGGTGAGATTCCCCACACTATCCCACCTCCACACCCACAAAAAGTTATTGGAATGTGAAGTATGGGACATAATACACCCATTCTAGCGACAATGGTACACTTTTACCTACAATCATACATGCTGAGAGACTGAGTATGTATACATTTAAGATCTCAGTTGCTCTTGGGGTAGATTAGCTAAAGAAGGAAGTTTTAGCCTGAGGGATATGGGGGACATTCTGACCTAGTAGTTGGGCAGGAAGCACTGGGCCCTAATGATTGTGCCTGGAGGAGTAGCTCACACACGACCACCGTGGGACCATGGTGCGTTTGGCGAGGCCCCTGAAAGAAGGTTCTGGCAGCCTGACATTGGAGGCTGTGAGGGAGCCAGAGACATGAAAGCTGAGTGTTTTAAAACCTTAGAAAGCAGCTATCCTCTGTGTCTGACTTTATTGGATACTGTAAACTCGGGCAATTGAACTTAAAGCCAGCAGCAAGTTTATTATAAAATCAAATGAAGGGACACATAGTTCTTTTAGTCAAGAAAGGGAAATTGAGGTACCCATGGAAAGTAAAGAGAACACAAAACATAGATTTTTAAAAGAGTCACAGATGCTAAGACTAAAATCCAAGGCAGATTTTGAAATTGGGACTTTTAAAATTTAAAACGAAATTACTGTTCAATTGGGAATATGTTTAGGTTATTCAAATAAAAAGGTACAAAGAGGTTAAAGATAAGAAGTCTCCCACCCTTTTCTACCAGGGACCAATTTCCTTTCCCCATAGCTTTCTGGAGATGTTTTATGTGTATATACAAATTATATATCATCCTGGTGTTACAATAATTTTAAGAAAATCAAGAATTTTTTTTTACCTGGATGTTGAATGATGCATCCTGACCCATTGGCAAGTGTAGGATTGGTACCCAGTTGTGGCTGATACAATATATTAATTGACACTCCACCAAATACTTACGAACAGAGAAGAAAGTAACTTCCAACCTCCTCCCCCCCGGCCCATGATAGTAAAAAAAAAAAAATCTTAATTTTAAAGGATTTATTTGATGAGATTATAAGCACGTAAAAGAGTAGGGACTACACACACACACACACACACACACACACACACACACACAATTTAGAAAATCTCGTCTCCTTTTATTCTCTCAGGTGTGATTCTTGGGGCAGAGTGGACACTACCAAGTGTGATGGACAAAATGACGCTCTAGCGTCCAGTATTTGAAATGAGTCCTCTTAACGATCCGAAAAGAGGCTGTGGTGACGGAGACAGTGTTTTGAAGGGGATGTGGGTTTTAAAAGGACATAGAGAACTTTGAGAGTGTTTATAGAAGAGGCAAAAGCATCCTGAATATTCTAGAAAAAAAGAGCCTGGACTATTTCGATCTCACTGAGTTCTGTCTTCATCTTTGAGCTGTGTGATTGTGGGAAAGGTGCTTAAACTCTCAGTTCCTTAGTTTTCTCATCTGTGAAACTGGAAGGATAGTATATCTACAATATAGGGTTGTTTCAAGATGAAATGAGCTAACATATAACTTGGAGCAATGATAGGCAATAGTATTGCTCAACAAATGTTAAGTATTATCATCACTCTTTTAAAAATATTCATCTTTATTTTTGAAAGTATTACTTATTATAACTCTAATTACAGCTCCTAGGGGGAAAGGATTAGGGTTCTCTCCTTTCCCAGAACATCAAATATTTGACTAACATACTTTAATTATAATGTTCTTTTAACTTTAGAGAGATGCTGATGACCCTTTAAGCAAAGTAATTCACAAAAGTGGAGTCTGTCATACTTATCCCACCACTCCAGGCCCTCTGGTCTCTCTCAAATGCCTTGGGACATGGGTCTTGCGGGCTCTGCAGAAGGGAAGGAGGACCGAGAGGCTGGGTGCCAAGTGGAAGGAGCTCCGAACACGGAGCAGACACCTGTCACCTGCTTCCTGCTCTGCCTCGGCTGCTCACTGGCCCTGGGAGCCAGGGGAGCCACTTAGATTCTGATATATCAGATGGTACCCAGTGAAGTGGATGTGAACATTTTTAAATACAGTTTGAAGAAGAAAAACACACATGGGATTATACTAAAATAAGACTGGTAATGTAACAAGTGTGGCTTTTTTACATGCAAAAGGGTATCATCTCATTAAAATGTGCTGGCCCGGAGAGGTACATGACTCCCATCATGCTCAAAATAATTTGTTACTCCTTTCAGAGTTGTCTTCAGATTCATGGCTAAAAAACAGTTTCATAACTTCATGTCACACTTAAAAAAGTTTTTAATTAAAAAATACCTCTTTAATTTAAAATAATTTCAGACTCACAAGAAAGTTTTAAAAATAGTTCAGAGACTTCCCACATACCCTTCAATCCAAATTCCCGAAATATTGACATCTTATATAACCACAAAGGCAGAAAATTAACATGAAGATAATACTATTATCTAATCTACACACCTTATCCTGATTTCACAAACTGTCCAACCGATGTCCTTTTGTGACCCAGATTCAATTAAGGACTAGACACTGCATTTCCTTGTATCTCCTTAGATCCCTTTAATTTGAAATGCTTCCTTGGTCTTTGTCCTCTGTGGTCTTGATAATTTGAAGAGGATTGGGTAGTTATTTTGTAGATTCTCCCACATTTTGGGTTTGTCTGATGTTTCCTCATAACTAAAGTTGTGGATTTTGGCGAGAATGTCATAGACATGATGCTGTGGTCTTTTCAGGACATCAAATCAGGGGGTACACGGTATCAATCCATCGCATCACTGATTGCTGGTGAGAGTAAGTTTGCTTACTCAGTCACGGTGGTGTCTGTGGGCTTCCCCAATGCAAAGCTACCGCTTTCTGCTTGGTGAGGAAGCCTCTTCTGGGGTTCCCTCTGAGACTATGTAAATACCCCCTTTCTCATTCATTCTCTAATTTCAGCATTGTATTAGAGTTCTCCAGAGAAATAGAAACAATAGGATGTGTGTATGCCCATAATAAGGTACGGGCTCACGTGGTTATGGAGGCTGAGAAGTCCCATACGCTGCCACCTGCCAACTGGAGACCCAGGAAAGCTGGTGGTGTGGTTACAGTCTGAGTCCAAAGGCCTGAGACACAGGGGAGCTGGTGAAGTAGATAACCCATTGAAGAGCAGGAGGAGATTACTACCTCTGCTTAGGCAGGCAGCCAGGCAGGAATAAAAAGGGGCCGATTCCTCTCTCTTCCACTTTTTAAAAAAAAACATATTTTATTGATTTTTTCACAGAGAGAAAGGGAGAGGGATAGAGAGTTAGAAACATCGATGAGAGAGAAACATCAATAGGCTGCCTCCTGCACACCCCCCACTGGGGATGTGCCCAAAACTAAGGTACATGCCCTTGCCCGGAATCGAACCTGGGACCCTCAGTCTGCAGGCCGATGCTCTATCCACTGAGCCAAACCGGTTAGGGCCCACCTTTTTGTTCTATTCAGGCCCTCAACAGATTCGATGATGCCCACCCACATTGGGGAGGATGATCTACTTTACTTAGTCCACTGATTTAAGCAATGATCTCATATGGATACATCCTCACAGACACAACAAGAAATAGTGTTTAATCTGGGAACCTCGTGAGACTGTCAAGTTGACACTTAAAATTAACCTTCACAAGAATCTATCTGTAAGTCTTGCCTGGAACAGGCCAAATGGTCATATATATTTTTTAAAACTCCAGGAAGTCCAGATGGATTGTTCACTCTCACACACTCAAGTCAGGGTGACTGTAGGCTGTCTCCACAAGGTCCACAGAGCGATTCAAATCCAAGGTCCTTTCCCTCCATCACTTCTCCTGTCCTGTCCTGTTTTTCACTGTCTTTGTGGAGGCTTCTTTGGAAACAGACAGCTCTGGACTTGACCCATTCAAGTGACGTAATCACCAAGTTTCAGGCGCCTCATAAGTAAAAGGAGGATTCAACTTCATAGGTTGTTTTAAAGAGTATGTAAGTTAACATGTATACAATTTTCTGCATCAGGCATAATGTAAAGCTCTTTAATGAATGTTGGTTTACCCCCACAATGAAAACACCCAAATAATCCCAGTTAATACCAGGGCTGAATTTTCATTTCATTGGTCTGGATTGGAGACGGCTTAAAAAAAAAATCTCTTCACGTAATTCTAATGTGCACCCAGGAGTGAGAACCACTGAATTACATGCTCACTTAGGTCTTACTAATTGAAAACTCGAAGATAAAAGAGAATTGCATATAGCTTTATTTTTGTTATTTTAGCATGGTATTATTAAAGGTATGGGCAATAAAAATAATTAATTGTATAAAGGGGGAAATTTGGTTCATTCATCATATTGGTTCATTCACCCACGTAGGTAATTGGCGTTTCCTGGAGCTCCTTTGTCCAGGCATCGTGCTAAGCGCTGGGCATAGATAGGTGAAACGGCACAATGAAGCAGCTACAGCACAGTACAGTGTGATGCAAGTTATAACGAAGGCAGGGGCATTGGTGTAGCATGCCATGAGTACTATGCATGGTGTTTGACCTGCAAAGGACTTCAGATTTTATTTCATCACTGTTCAACAACACTTGAAGAATACTGAGCAAGTGATGGGAAATCATGACTATGCTAGAAATATTTCTCTGGTGTGTTTGACATGGGTGAGCAAGGAGGTAGAGTGATCAGGAAAGGGGAGAGGGGAAGGCAGAGGGGAAGATGCTGAGAGCTTTCTGCTGGGACATGACAGTGGGGATGAACAGGAGAGGCTGGATTTGTGAGATATGTGGAATGACAGGACTTAAGGACCAATTATGTGCAGGGGAGGCTTTGATGACTACCTAGCTTAGGTCCCTACGTAGCTTGTGGCATTATTCATTCAATGAATTGAAAGAAGGGCAAGATTGTGAATGGAAATTGATGAGCTCAGTTTTGTATCTGTTACAATGAGACATTTGAGAACATGTTATCTTACTGATGGTGGGTGATGTATGGATCTGGAACTTGGGAATGGAAGCTCCGTTAGAGATAAAGGCGAGAGGCTATGCAGTTCGGTATCTGTAGCCATAGGTGTGCCTGAAATGGTCCAGGTAGACTATGTAGAAGACTAAGAGAAAAGCCCCGGGCAGAGCTCAGGAACCTTTAGCGTTCGTTAAGCAGGGGTGGAAGAAGAGAAGCCCGAGGAGGACTGGCAGAGCGCAGGGAGAGGCCCAGGAGAGGAGAGTCTTGGGGACATCAGGAGGAAGAAATTTCAAGAAAGACAAGCTGGTCAGCAGTGCAAAGGCAACAGAAGAACCAAATAAGCTAAGTTCTGAACTGAACTCCAAGAATTGGATTTGGCCTCTAGGTGGGCATAGGAGACTTTATTTATTTTTTAAAAAATATTTTTATTGATTTCAGAGAGGAAGGGAGAGATAGAAACATCAATGATGAAAAAAAATCATTGATTGGCTGCCTCCTGCACACCCCACACTGGGGATCGAGCCCTGACCGGGAATCGAATTGGTGACCTCCTGATTCCTGGGTCAACCCTCAACCTCTAAGCCATACCTGGCCGGGCTAGGAGACTTTATTGATTCTGTGTAATAAAATTTGTGGAGAGTCTTAGAACAGGTTGAAAATTTACCCCCTTTCAAGAAACCTTCCCTGACTTATCCCACAATCTGTTTACTCAGTAGATTAAAAGCATTAGCAGTCCTAGCTGGTTTTTTTCTCAGTAATTAGAGCATCATCTGCAGACTGAAGGGTCACAGGTTTGATTTCAGTCAAGGGCACATACCTGGGTTTCGGGCTCGATTCCCGCCCTAGTCCAGGCATGTGCGAGAGACAACCAATCAATGTGTCTCTCTCACATTGATGTTTTTTGTCTCTATCTCTCACCCTCCCTTCCACTCCAAAAATCAATGGAAAAAATATCCTTGCGTGAGGATTAATAATAACAACAAAATAACAAAAAAATAAAAGTATTGGCTGACATGCTCTCTGAGTTGGAAGCTATCTTACAGGTTGTTTAATTCTGGCCTCACTGAATAGGTGAGGAAATTAAGGCCCAGAAAAGGCATTACTTGCCTGAGGGCAATTGGCAGATTTAAAACCTCCATCTAGGACTATTCCACATACACTGACATTAGTATAATTAGTTTATAATAATTTTCTATTCATATGTTGCTACTTTTGCTCTGGTTATTTTATACATACATAGTTTGTAGGTTTTGCTGCTTTCCAAGGTTATAGAGGATAGGAACTGCATCTCTATTACTTTACTCCCTTCTCTATGCCTCACTTAACCTCACATGTCAACAGGCTGTTACGGAAGTGAAAAGGACATGCTCGCTCCCTATCTGGTATAGCCAGGAGTGCTACATGGCCTAGGCTTATGTAATCAGACACATCATTCTAGGGCTTTGAATACTGAGTGAGTGGTGGAAAAAATGAGAAAACAGTTGGAATTTCCTTAATCTAGCAGTGGTGTCCTGGTCAGTGCTCAGTTCCTGATACCTTATTCTCTGGAACTGACTTGGATTCTGCCTATGTCCAGGCTGGCTGCTATGGTCTAGTCAGTTCTGTGATCCCTTCATTTCCTTTGGTTGGAGTTAGCCAGCTGTCCTTGTCTGCTCAGGCTGCCACAACAAGATACCACAGACTGTGTGGCTTAAATAATGGAAACTTGTTTCCTCATAGGCTTGGAGGCTGATAAGTTCCAAGATCAAGGTTAGAAGGGGATGGTTTCTGGTGAGGACTTTCTTCCTGTCTTGAAGACAGTTGCTTTGACCTAACATGGTCTTTCCTCTGTCCATGGGTGTAGAGAGAGAGTTAGCTTTCTGGTGTCTCTTAAGAGGACACTAATCCTATTGGATCAGGGCCCCACCCTTATGACCTCATTTAACCTTAATTACCATCTTCAAATACAGCTACACTAGGATTAGCCCTTCAACATATGAATTTTAACTTTCAGTTTGTAACACCAGCCAAAGCCAGTTTGATTTGTCTGTAAATTAGAAACTTTAGCTAATTCGCATGAATCTACATTTGTTAGTCTTATTTTCCCCCTTTGAACTCTGAAATGAAAATGCTTTTTTTTCCCCTCCCCCATGTTGTTCTGTAAGGCTGGCTTTATTCAGTTGGTTGAAATAGTAGTCTATTTAACAAAAAGCAAGAGCCTTTTGAACATCAGTTCCCTCTCCTGACTCTTTTCTTGCCTCTCGGGCTTCCCTGGCATTTCTTGAGCAAACTTGTTAGTAGTTAAGCAGGTGGTTGGAGACTCTCTGATGTCATTCTCCACACTAATGTCAGATGCCAACCCGGGGGCTGGTTGAATGGAAAAATGACCAGGTTGGCTCCCACAGTTATGGCTCCATGTTGCAAGAAGTTGGCAATTCTCTTCCTGCTTTTTTCTTCTTATTGCTTGTTCCATAGCATACACAGCTGCCTGGCACTTCTGCTCTTAAACTGTGGCACTCACCATCAAAGGCTCTTGCTATGCCTGCTGCTTCAGACAGAAGGACAATGGCAAATAATACCAAGCCGGTCCTTCCCCCAAGGGTCTCTGAGCTAGCAGTCTGTGTGGAGCTTGCCAGAGGGAAATCTGCCTGAAACAGTCCCCAGAATAAGGGTTTTCTCAAGCACCGCATGGCCCCACATGCTGCCTTTACATGCAAAACATTACCCACCAGAAAGTTGTATATAAATATGACCCTGAAACACTCTTGGTTCATGTTTGTTTCATTTTTTACTCTCCTCCAGTATCCCCTTCGCACCTGGAAATTGCTCACTATGAAGTAAACTACAGCACTTTCCAGCACTGTTTTTGTGGGTTTTTTTTTTCAGCTGCAGCTGTCTGGGAAACAGTAAACTCTTGTTTTGAAAATTTTTTTTTAAATTGAGCTTTTGATTCCAAGCAAATGAAAATGGTTTCTGTTTAAACTTCTTATTGGTGATAGTTTAACTAGCTGGATTTTGTTTTCTCTGGATTATGGATTTTTTTTTTATGGGTTTCCTTCAGGAGTTTAACATTCCCTGAAGCTCACTGGTAGCAGAGGAAAAACGTAACCAGAGAAATTGAATTTCTTTTATGTCCATTGACAGTTTTCATTATAGATAAACCTAGGGCTTTCTACCCAGGAGCTCATGGACTAGTAAGATTTGAGCAATATTAATGCCTCTTGTCTGTATTTTGTAAGGCTAGAGTATATACTTTGGAAAGTGGTTATAAAATTAAGTCAAGATAGCCACTTGTTTCTGGCATTTGTTATGGGATAATTATCCTAATAATTCTTTAATCTTGTAATTTAGTAAAAAGGCTATTTTATTTTCTCTTGAGGTTTGGGCAAGCATGAATGAAGTATAGATTGTTTATTAAAATATCTAAATTAAAAAAGTATTCTAGCAGGTAGTGTGTTCACCCTGCAGTATTTTCACCAGTGCTTCCCACTCTCACCAATTAAAATCACCCAAGCAGTTGTTACAAGGTCATTGTGTGCACATCCCCTAGATTATGGGATAAAGGCTGAAGGGATGTGTGATGAAGAAAGTATTTAGAGATCATGGGCATGTGTTTGTAGTTGGTCCAGACTAGATGGTGCAAAGTATGTGGAAACCAAAATGGGGCCGGAGTAGGGTTTGCTAGGGCATGTTCCTTACAGGAGAATTTAGGCTCCACATAGATTGTGTGGAGTAGATGGTGGGAAGTGATCATTTCAGGCTGGAAAGATGGCCGAGAAGAGATATGAATGGAGAAGCCAGGTGGGTAAGAAAACTAATCATTGCTGGACAGTCACATGTGCTGGGCACGGTGTGAAGCCCTTTATTGTGTACCTTTAGGAATGTAACCTCTATTAATTTACAGTGTGGTAGAAGATTTTTTTTTTTGAGTTTTGGTTTATCTCTGCCGCCATCTTAGTTTCTCCGGTAGAAGATCTTATGTCTTTGTTTTAGAAGAGGAGCCTATATTGGGGTTGATAATAAAATTCAGGTCCACTTGACTTCAAAGAGTCTCCCCCACTCCTATCAGTCTCAATGTGGCTTCTTCTGTATATCCTTGGTTATAGGAATTCTGTTCCGCTGGACTTCAGGTGGTGCTCAGTGATTACTGTTCTGCAGTTTAGTTGAGACTTCGATGTGGGTGTGGGAGGAGGCAAGCACAGTGATCACCTACTTCACCATCTAACTAGAACTTTCCAACAGGAGCATCAGTCTTGTCTTTCCTTTTGGCAGCAGTTTCTTCTGATTAGACAATCCTATAGCTTGGTTTCACTAAGGAAAGTGCAGAACTGATTAGGAGTTTTCAGAATTGGGTCAAAATGGCTTGGGGCCAGTTTGCAAGAGTCACAAAATGTTTCTCAAAGTGTGGCCACCTTAAAAAAAAAAAACCAACAACCACACACACACACACACACACACACACACACACACACACACACAAATAGGAGATACGCATGTTAAAAATGCAGAATTTCAGATTCCATCGGAGCTAGACTCATCAAATCAGAAAACGGGGAGCCTGGAAATCAGCGTTTTACCGTCTCCACCCCCGGGACCGAGCTGCACACAAACATCTGAGCAACAGTAGGCAGATGGTTCAGAACCTGTAGGTTTTCAAGCCTTCCACGTGAACTGAGTCCCGATCTCCAAGGAGGGATCCAAGACCAGGGCCAGTGAATCGTCAAAGGTTTGTGAAAATTAAACCATAGGGAACGTGTCTGCCAGTGCAAATAGTACCTATTCTAGTAGACAGAGCTCCAGCCCACCTTTCAGGTGGAGGCCTCCACGTCCCACCCCGGCCATAGAGGGCCCTCGCCATCATTTGTATCCTCAGAGTTTATTTGTACAATATTCTTGGCAATTTATCTTACTCTGCTTCCTGATATATCTTAGCTAAATCTTACAACTTACTGAACTTCATTTTTTAAACTGCAGTATAACTTACATATAGTAATACATCTGCACATACCACTTGCATTTCACATTGGTTAAATCATTTAATTTTCACATGTGTATATAAAACGACGTAATGACCACCTGGATCATTTCCAACACTCCAGAAAATTCCCTTGTGCTTGCTGGTAATATCTCTCTAAAGATAGCCACTATTTGGACGTTTATTATGACAGATTCGGTTAAGCTCTTTCTAAACTTCAGATACGTGGAATCATATGGTGTGCAGTATTTTATGTATAGCTTCTTCCACTCAACATTATATCTGTGATATTCTTCCATTTTGTTGAGAGTATTTGTAGTTTTTTCTTTCTCATTTGTGTCATGTCCTATTGTACACAATACCATAACTTATATATTCATTCTAGTGTTGATGAATATTTTGGTTGTTTCCAGTATTGGGCTATGATGATAAAGCTCCTACAACATTCTTATATAGTGTTGGAGATATACCCAGGAATGGAGCTGCTGGGTCATTAGGCATACATGTGTTTGGCTTTAGTAGACACTGCTAAGCAAACATTTCCAAGGGGGTTGGTACCCACTTAAATACTCACCAGCTGTGTAGTGGAGTTCTAGTCTGTTTAACTTTCAAATCTTGTCTCCCTGACATGATTTGGAAAGGAAATCATGCAAGCAGCCACATCTATTTTGTATTAGCCATGAGGGCTGCACAGAGACCAGAGCATGGTAGGGAGGTGGTAAACACCAAAGGACTTAATCAGAAGCTCACTGAGAATCACTGCAAAAAGACTACGAGAAATTTCAGGAAAGTCAAGATGATCCAAATCTGGGAAAAGGAACACTATTACTCAAACTTTCCATGCACTGTTTGAAAATCTTGCCCCATTCCTTACCATTTAACATCAGGATATTACTCAAAGGTGAACCAAATGACTGTAGACCACTGAGCCAAAAAGCCTGTTTAAATAATAGAGTCTTGTGCAAACAGTGATCTTTTTATGTGAGAATAATAAAATGATTTTGTCATCTTAGATGATCTAACACACTTTAAAGGCAATAACTGTAGCTCTTTGTTCTAAACTCTCTCATAGGTTCAGGCAAGGGCCTGAAAGCAACTCCTGGCTGGTTGTTGACCATAAATGTGACCCTCCTCCTTTCTTGAAAGACAGCAGCCTGATGTGGTAAAAAGTACATGATTTGGGTTTAAATCTCACCTTTGGTAGATCCTTGCTATGTGACCCTGATCGAGTGTTCACCTCTCTGGGCTTGCTGGCTCATCTTGGTGATGACAATATCTACCTCTCTCTGAGCTGGGAGGATGATTGTGAAAAAGCAAACCCAGAGGTGGCATATAGATGGGACATAAAAAATGGCAGCCTTTCTTCCTTTTGATTTCTTTAAAAATTAATTTCCCCCAGCTTTGAGATACAGTTGACATGTAACATTACCATAAGTTTGTGTCCAACGTGCTGATTAGATACCCTCACATATTGCAAATGATTGCCGTGAGTAGCATTGGCTAACTACATGCATCATATCACACAATCACTATGTCTTTCTTTGTGGTGAGCACATTTAAGATCCACTCTTAGTAGTAACTCTCAAGTGTATGATACACTATTATTAACTGTAGTCACTGTGCTGTATGTACATTAGATACCCAGAATGTATTCATTTTTATAGCTGAAAGTTTGTGACCTCTGGCCAACACCACCTTCTTTTCCTCACCTCCTGTTCTCCCAGACCCTGGTAACTGTAGTCTGGCTTTATTAGATTCCACACATTAGTGAGATAACACAGGACTTGTCTTTCTGTGTCTGGCTTATTTCACTTAGCGCAATGCCCTCAAGATCCATTCACGTTGTTGCAAATATCAGCATCTCCTTCTTTCTCATGAGTGAATAGCATACTATTGTATATATACACACATTTTATTTATTCACTCATTCTTTGATGGACACACTTAGGTTGTTTTCGTACCCTAGCTATTAAGAATAATGCTCTAGTGAACTAGGGTGTGCAGATATCTCTTTGAGGTCCTGTTTTCAATTCAAGAGGAAGCCAGCATTACTCTAATCCCAAAAACAGATAAAGACACTACAAAGAAAGAACATTATAGCCCAATGTCCATGATGAACATAGATGCTAAAGTTCTCAACAAAATAGTAGCAAACTGCATCTAGCAATGCATTAAATAACCTATACACCACGATCAAGTGGAGTTTATTTCAGGGATGCAATATTACTACACTATTTGCAAATCAATAAATGTGATACACTACATGAAAAATGAAGGATAAACAACACATGATCATATCAATAGATAAAATCTAACACCCATTTATAATAAAAAGTATCAGCAAAGTAGGAAGAGAAAGAACATGCTTTAATGTAATAAAGGTCATATATGACACATATATGACAAGCATCATACTCAATGGGCAAAAACTAAAAACTTTTAAGATCAGGAATAAGACAGGGATGTTTGCTTTCACCACTCTTATTCAACACAGTACTTGAAGTCCTAGCCACGGCAATCAGACAATAAGAAGAAATAAAAAGGAATCCAAATTGGAAAGGAAGAAGTAAAACTGTCATTATTTGCAGATGACATGGTACTATATATAGAGAACCCTAAAGATTCCACCAAAAAAGCCCTAGAACTGATAAATGAATTCAGTAAAGTAGTCAGATACAAAATAAATATCCAGAAATGAATTTCATTTTTATATACCAACAATGAGCTATCAGAAAGGGAAACTAAGAAAACAATTTCATTTACAATTGTTTTTAAAAAGTACCTAGGAATAATTTATTTATTTATATTTATTTGTTGATTGATTGATTGATTTCAGAGAGGAAGGGAGAGGGAGAGAGAGAGAGAAACATCAATGATGAGAGAGAATCATTGATTGGCTACCTCCTGCACACTCCCTACTGGGGATCAAGCCCATAACCTGGGCATGTGCCCTGACTGGAATCAAACCATGACCTCCTGGTTCATAGATTGATGTTCAACCACTGAACAATACTGGCTGGGCTTATTTTAGTATTAATTACTTTAAAAATATTTTATTTTATTTTTTCAATCACCATTTATCCCCTCTATAGCTTTTTCCTTCTCTTCCTCCCCCTGAAATCACCAAACTGTTGTAGGAATACATTTAAAAAAATTTTATTTTACTATTTTTCATTGAAAACATAATACATTGTAAATGGAGTTTCAAAGTTAGATATAGGAATAAATTTATCCTAAGATGTAAAACACCTGTACTTGGAAAACTTTAAGACACTGGAGAAAGAAATGGAAGAAGATACAAATAATTAAAAGTGTATACCATGTTAATGGATAGGAAGAATTAACTTCTTTAAAATGTCTATAGTACCCAAAGCAATCTATATATTTAATTCAATCATTGTCAAATACCAATGGCACTTTTTGCAGACCTAGAACAAACATTCAAAAACTTTACTTGGGAACAGAAAAGACCTCAAGTAGCCAGAGCAATCTATCACGCTACCTGATATAAAATGATACTACAAGGCTATAGTAATCAAGACAGCATGATACTGGCATAAAAACAGACATAGATCAATGGAACAGAATAGGCCAGAAATAAACTCATGCCTTTATGGTTAATTAATAGACAAAGGGGGCAATGAGGTAAAGGCAGCCTCTTCAATAAATGGTGTTGGGAAAATTGAACAGATATATGAAAAAAAAAAAGAAAAAAAAAAGAAACTAGACCACTTTACATGACACACAAGAATGAACTCAAAATGGATTAAAGACTTAAATGTAAGTCTCAAAACCACAGAGCCACACTGGCCAGGCAGCAATTTCTTTGTCCATTCCATAGGACTGGGTCTTGGCCTAGAGCAGCGGTTCTCAACCTGTGGGTCGCGACCCCTTTGGGGGTCGAACGACCCTTTCACAGGGGTCGCCTAAGACCATCCTGCCTATCAGATATTTACATTACGATTCATAACAGTAGCAACATTACAGTTATGAAGTAGCAACGAAAATAATTTTATGGTTGGGTCACAACATGAGGAACTGTATTTAAAGGGCCAGAAGGTTGAGAACCACTGGCCTAGAGGTTTCATTCCAGTATGCCTTCCTGCAGGGTGGAGGCGGGGAAGCCTGCTGGGATTCTGGATGAGAATTCATTCCCACCCATCGGCACACTTGTGTGATGTTTGGAACACAGCTTGGCTATTTTCTACTAGAAAGCAAGGTAAAGGAGGTGTTGGCTTTTTTGGTAGCAGTGACCCATCATTTGACTCCTTAGTGAGAGTCTGGGGCGACTGTAGTGACAGTTATAGGGTTGTTGTTTTTTTTAATATATATTTTATATATTTTTATTGATTTCAGAGAGGAAAGGAGAGGGGGAGAGAGAGAGAAACATCCATGATGAGAGAGAATCATGGATCGGCTGCCTCCTGCATGCCCCTACTGGGGATCGAGCTGCAACCTGGGCATGTGCCCTTGACCGGGAATTGGACCATGACCTCCTGGTTCATAGGTTGACACTCAACCACTGAGCCACGCCAGCCAGGCCAGGGGTTTTGTTTTGATGGCACCGACTGAGCAGCATTTCGTGTTCACTCCCTCACTCTGTGGGGTCGAGAGGAGGTGGTGGAAGCTTCCCAATTCCCCACCTTCTTCCTTATGGCAGAGGAGGCCGTTCCCTGGCCGACTGATTTGCAGTGTTGTTCCAGAAGTCACTCGTGGAGTCTCGGCCCTGAGCCCGCTCCTCCTTCCAGTGAAATTCCAGGCAGCACTTGCTGAATCCCTTTCCCATGAAAATCGCTGAAATAGTTTTGTTTTCTTCAATTGCACGCTGCCAGATATCATGACTACTCCTAAGTCATTTTGGCCAGGTTCTTTTGGTCATATGCTCAGACCTCTAACTGCAGACCGTGGTACCTCATCTTCCTCATTGGAGACCTGCTTTCTGGCCCTGGACCCTTGCCTCAAACCTGTGCTGCTGCTGTGAACACATATTCTGATTGGCACCTGCTGGCCTGCCGGAGCCACAGCTTTGACTGCCGCCTGAGCTCCTGCTCCGCCTGTTCGAATGGACTGCTGGGTGCTAACTGTTGCTCGAGGTGTCCTGAACTCGGGATCGCCTTTGAACTGTATGTCTGGATCTCCTGAATGCTTCCCGTAATAGCCACTCTGTTCTCCCAGCCCCTGACTCAGGTCTTGAGCTGAGCCCACTCTGGTGGTCTGTGCTCTGTGGCTGTGACTGATCCATGGCACCATATATCACCGGTCAGATCACAGATGTTCCTGTGGGTCAGCTCCATGGCACTAGCTCTACCCAGAAGAGTTTATAATCAGCCACTGAGTTGTGATATTACTAGGGTCTCCTTTTAGATCACATACAAAAAATAGAAAATCCTACAGATTACTTGCAACAGTAACCAGCAATCTGTCAGGAAGAAGCTGAAGGATGATATTGTGTTTTTAAAATGTGTCTGCTGAAGTCACCATATATTCTTAGCTGCACCATGATTTTTAAAAAAAGTTTTTATTGATTCTGGATAAAGAGAGGGAGGGAGGGAGGGAAACAGGGAGAGAGAGAGAGAGAGAGAGAGAGAGAGAGAGAGAGAAATTGATTAACCCAGCACCCCCCTCCCCCGCATGTGCCCTGACCTGGAATTGAACCGGGGACTGCTCATTGCATGTGATGACTCTCAACTAACTGAGCTGCACCGACCTGGGTATCTATACCATGACTGATAGAAGAAAAAAGATGAACTTTTTCCATCTTTAAGAGGATCTAAATAGTTTCCATTCTGTTTGAATTAACTGTAACAATATCCTTTAAGCTAGGGTAGTAAGTAGGTTAAACAATGGTACACTAATTTTCCTATAACCAATGAGTAAGTATATATATATATATATATATATAACAAATAAGTAAATACTATAGTCTCAACTAAGTAAATATTATAATATCAATGTTAAAGGTTATATAAAACCATTATAATTAACTAGAATTCATAGGAGAATTTCTTATATGTACTTCATTTTATAATTAGAAGATATGAAACAAATATAAATTGGAAATGATCAGACCTCTGTCCCACCATATTATATCTGAGAGATTTAACATACAAATGGAAAATGTCCAGATTATATATAAAAACACAGATTTGAAGCACAACCTGCAGCAACCTGCCCAGGAAACAAACCCATTTTTATAACAACCAGCCGAGGAAGCCAGCATGTTATTAGTCCTAGCTGGAGGAAGTCAGACTGCTATCTTTAGTAACAATCCAGGAAGCCAAACACTAAACCCTGTAACAGTTGGCCCCAGATGGCCAGGACTGGATCAATAACTGACAGCTTCCATAATTTTTGCCCTTGCTTCCAACTTAGACTGATGGGAGAAAGCAAAATATGCACCCCAGTCAATCGGATGGAGATACCCCATTTCTAATGAACCCACCGACAGCTTCCCCAGGCAGCAGGCGGAGCCCACCTGAAGCCTTCCCATTCCTCTGCCTGCCGTTGAGTTTCTGTCCAAACACGAGTGATGGCAGCTGCCTCTCTTGCTATACAGCAAGCTCTGAATAAATAGCCTTCGCTTGTTCTCAGTGGGTTGGCCTTGCTTTCTTTCTGCACATCCATGGTGCAATCTTGTCTTCTAAAGATGTCCATCTTTCCCCTGGTGCCTCTAAGTGAGCTGGTGTTCTCAAAGTCCTGAGGCAGCAATTTAAAGGTTCTCAATCTCTCCACCTTCCTGTTATTAAAAACCTGCGTCCTCTGATGTAAATGTTTATTTAAGGCTGAATTTGAAAATGTGGTTTCTAATTTAAAATTCAACATTTTCTATCCCTAATAAAATAGTTTTCTTCAACTGTAGGTTACATTATAAGCAAAGATTTAACAATCTTTGGTGCAAAGTGGATTGGACCCATTTTGAATGTTAACTATAATACATTCATGAATTTGCTTTTATGTTTATTATGTTTCTCCTCTGGGAAATGCAAATAATTAAGCAGATATTCAGAAACCGAAGTGAATAATTTTTCCTTAAGTGTTTCATAATCTTCCTTTGTTTGATTCTGCAACATCATCTCTTCATTATCAGTTGTCATCGTATCACAATCTTTATTACATCTCATTATCTCTCCTTCCCTCATATTACCATAAGTCACTGATTCTAACATGTAGTCCTTAGGCCACCTGTATTACCCAAGAAGCATGCCAAAATGCAGATTCTCGGGCCTCATCCCAGATCTACTGAGCTGACTTTTGGAGTGTGTCCAAGAATTTGCGTTTCAAATATGTTCCTCAGATGATTTCTATATAGACATCATTTTTATTCTATGTACCAGTGTATCTGTTTATCTTCATCATGTTATCTATCTGTATGACTGTCTAAAGACTAGAATTTAGGACCTACTGGTATACTATATCTCAGATACCTGACAGACATTATCTCTTTAATCCTTAAAATGGTCATAAATTATACTTTCTATTTTATAGTTAAGGGAACTATGTTTCAAGACAATAGGGAATTATCCAGGGTCATATAGCTAGTAAACCATAGAGCTGGGAGTAGAAGCCACATTGTCAATACAAAAAGAACCCTATATTTTAACAACAACAAAAAACAAACAAACAAACAAAAAACCAAACAACCCACAAAAACTTTAGTTTTTCTATGGGACTGGTCTTAATGCTTTACTGACTCAATCATCCAATTTAGCTGCAAGTCTCTTTGGTAGCTGAGTGTAGACATAGGCTAAATTGTGAGATAATGTATTTGGCAATAAAATTTAACCATCATTCCCTATACGAGATAAGCTACATCTCATTGGGAGTGTTGAGCAAAGGTATAAGTGATGAGTTACACCTGGACAGCTATGGATGATCAGCTTAGAGCAGCAAGCAGTATAGTTTCAGCAGAGCCTTATGATTGTTGAGAGTGGGAATGAACTTGAACTAGAGAGATCTAAGTTCATTTTCTGTTGGCAAAACATTTCTAAGGGAAAGTCTTAAAAAGGCTTATAAAAACTTAAAAGGCCCTTGGACATCAAATGGCTCTTACAAATTTAATCAGAAACACACGGATTAGATTTCTCATAAAATACATTTAGGTTTAAAATTATGGGAAAAAGCACAGGGAAAGATGTCTTTTAGGTTTGTCCAAACCAAATGCTAAATTCTTGGGAAAGTTGGAAACAGTCTAACAACAGCAGGACGACAGGAGCACATATGTGGCACTGCAGGTGACACAGGAAGACAGAGCCCCGTTCTCCTGCAGTGGGCGGGGCCGAACTCACGGAAAAGGGGAAGGCAGCCCTGCTGGCAGGCTTCCCAGATGCTGGGTGGTATGATAAGGGTGGCAGGAAGAGATGGGGAGGGAGGAGGAGAGTTTGGAGGACGAGATGGTCTTTCACTCTCCCCAGGGAAGGCTGGCTAATGGCATTCTTTTCATTCCTAAGTGCTGGCCCATTCCCACCCTTGGACAGTTTTCTAGGAGCAACCTTGGTGTAAAGGAGGGATATCTGGCTGAGGGGCAGAAGACATGCTTTTTTTTCAATTCTCACTAGAGGAAATTTTTCCATTGATGAGAGAGAGAGAGAGAGAGAGAGAGAGAGAGAGAGAGAGAGAGAGAGAAAGAGAAAGAAACACTGATATGAGAGAGACACATCGACTGCTCACCTCCCCCATGCACCCCCACTGGGGCTGGGGAACCCGCAACTGACATAACCTGCCCTTGACCAGAATTGAACCTGTGACCCTTTGGCCTGGGGGCCGAGGCTCTAACCACCCAACCAAAACAGCCGGGGCAAGAACTGCATTTTAGTCCCACCTCTGCCACTTCCTAGCTGATTGATGCTGTTCCCCCCAATCCTAAAGTAAAGAAATGCTCCCCATGATCCAAAGGCTTCCTACGCCTCAGTTTCCCACCCATTAAATGGGAGATAGCGCAAACCTTGGAGTGGTTTCGGGAAGAGGTAGGCGAGGTGGTGATTTAATCTACTTGAGCCAAGTGCTCGACACCTGCTAAGTGCTCAGTAAATGACGGTTACTGGCATAACCCTAATGTCCTTGTTTTAACATTTCTAAGGCAAAAGAAGTCAGTTGCCACCTACAGTGCACAAAGGGAGGGAGTGGAAGAGGGATGTGGGAAGGAAGGTTTGTTTTTTTTTAAATCTTTATTGTTCAGATTATTACACTTGTTCCTCTTTTTTGCCCCCATAACTCCCCTCCTCCCAGTTCCCACCCCACCCTCCGCCCTCACTCCCCACCCACTGTCCTCATCCATAGGTGCACGATTTTTGTCCAGTCTTTCCCGCATCCCCACACCCCTTTCCCCTCCAAGAATAGTCAGTCCATTCCCTTTGTATGTCCCTGATTCTATTATGATCACCAGATTATTTATTCACTTGATTCTTAGATGCACTTGTTGATAGATGTATCTGA
>NW_006282748.1:2069777-2112260 GCF_000327345.1 Myotis davidii | reverse complement strand
CTTTGTATTTTCCGCACTGCGCCTCCTCTGAGTCTCGGTATGCTGTTCTCTTTCCTTCTAGTTGAAGAATTTCCCCTCAGCCAGCCTTCCTGTGGTTCTGGGTGATGTCCGTTCCGTCTTTTAGTTGTATTTTTGAAGTGGTTGTTCGAGGCAGCTAACTCCAGTGTTTACCTATGCCGCCATCTTGGTTCTCAGGGAAGGAAGGTTTTTCCTTGCACCCAGGAAGATTCTAGTACATTTTAGAATTGAATTTAAAACTAAGTTTGGGAATAACTGTTCCCTTGCATTACCAGTCATGGATGCACCAATGGTCATTTAGTCTTCCAAATTTGTTGTGTTTGGAAATGATCTGGTTTTTGAATAATATTATAAAGAAGTCTTTCCATGGATTCAGTGCCTTTTCAACACCAAAAGAGAATGTTATTGGAAATGCACACTGAGTGTCATGCAAAAACAAAAACAACCCCCCACCAAAACAAAACAAAACAGAACAAAACAAAACACACCAACCTATTTGTTGTTTTCCTCCTCTCTGATCTCTGCTTCCACACTTGCTATCTGTCTACCTAGAGAACATGGCCCTCCATGAGGGCAGCTCAAACGGACGTGAAGTTGGCTAGATCTTTAGCTAAACCACTTCCTGTTCTATTTTTTCCAGCGCTTCTCCTCTAACCCAACCCACAGCTTGTCAAAGCTCAGGGAGACTGAATACTCGACTAAATTTGTCCGTTTGTGGAGGGGCTTGGCCACAAAAATGTTTTCTTGCCCTTGAAATAGTTTGGTCACTGTTTTCTATTTCATTCAAAAGAGAACTTGAATCAAAATGCGTGGATACAGCCATCATAAAGTTGAGCATATACGCTGGACATTTTATAAGTGTTAAATGAGATACTTGAAAAATACATATGCATCTAAATATATGTTCTGTTTAATAATTTGTGTCCTTAGACCCTTTACATTCTTCTTGTGTTCATGTTTATTTATGTGACCTGGTAGCACCATGTAGCAAATAAAATACCCCTGTCATGCCTGAGAAAATACTTGCTAATCTCTTCTGTTACTGATTGCATTGCCATTTGTTCATTTGTGTGACTGCACGTATTTCACTTAATTACAGATTTTAAATGAAAGAGAGAGGGCTAAAATGTAATAATTTAATGTTACCACAATAATTCAATTTATTTTATTATACTTAAATTTATGGTTAACTGCAGTTTTGCTCATACATTATACTGGTTACACATTTTGGGGCATATCTGCAATGGAAAAAAGTCATCTGCTGAGAACCTCTTGTTAAATCTGGATTGCACAAGCTCAGAGCAGTGTGTTACATAATGAGACAATTTATAATCATCATGATAACAGAGGCTGTATGTATTCTGGAAAGAAAAGATAGCAATATCTGTAAGACTGCACCTGCATGGAGGCTATAATTTCTGTGTGGCTGTGACAGACAGTGTGAATCATGGATTATTACAATTTTTTAAGGGCTCCATGTATTCCCCATTATTTATTATAGCTCCTATAGGACTTACCCAGTATACGCGCCTGGGCTGAGATAGATATATATTCAGACACACAGATGTGTATGTAGTTACATATGTATACACATATATTATACACACATTATGCTGGTAATTTATGGCAAAGAAAATAAATAAGCCCAATGGCTAAGACCTTGCAAAACTCCCAAACTCAGGCAAAAGGAACCTTCACATCTGCCTTTTAAACTTAGAACTAAGTCCCTGGAAGGATTCTCAAAGCTGCTGCCCAGATTTTCAAGGAGAAAGCTCAATCTCGTTAATGAACCCTAGCCAAAGGCCAGGGTTCCCTCTGGTGCACACGCACCCAGTGGCCTCATTTGTCATTCTGCTCTGGGCTCTGCTGAGCTGCCTCTAGCCCCAAGTGCCATGATGTGACTGATTCCAGCAAAACCAAATGGAGCTCTTTCTTTGCACTTTTCTGTTGTCATCACAAGCTGTTTATAAGCCCCGTTCTTTTGGTGCCAAGTGATTCCCTGCTGCAAATAAATCACTTCTGTGAAATATTTATGGTTCAATCTATTAGCTATTTAATAATTGTACATGGCAACAGGGCAAAAATTAAAAGTGTATCAAGTTTGATTTCTGTCTCCTTTTTTCCTTTTGAGATAACCTTGACTATTTCCAGGCATCTTCTTTTAATTTTTGTTGTTGTTGTTAATCCTCACCCAACACCCTTTCTGTAATGGTTATCCATCTCCCAAATAATGCTGAGTAACAAGCAACTATACAACCTCAGTGACATAAGTAGTGCTTATTGCTTACTCTGGAGTGAGCTGGGAATTAGCTAGAGGGCTCTGCTGATCTTGGTTGGGCTTGCTCACCTACTTGGGGTGGGGGGTAGCTAGCTGTTCAGTGATCTAAGATGACCTCAGCTGGGCCAATAGGCTTTGCCAGGTGTCTCTCATCTTTTGGCAACTGAGTCCAGATATGGTGTTATGATGTTGGCAGAGGCATAAGAGGGAGGGCAAGCTCAATTGTGAAGTATTTTGCAAATCTTGTATCACCTTGCTAACATTATATTGGCCAAAGCAAATCACTTGGATGAGGCCCGAGTCAGGGTGGAGAGCATTGCCAAACTACAGGGCAAAGGGCACGGATATAGAAAGAGATAAAGGACTGGGCCATGCTTTTAATGTATTAAATCCATCTTGCCACAGAAATACCTCTCAGGAAAGGATCCAAGCAATGTTTCTATTGAGCTGGAATAATGGTTTTGTACATATTGAGACCACTGTGACGATCTGCTATTATACATAAGGTAAAAACACAGAAGAAAAGCAACAAGGCTCCGAGATGGAATACAAATGAACTCAAAACTCGTCACTTCTCCCAGTGAGAGGAAGGGCCTATTTTTTTATCCTCTTAAATCTGGGCTGGGCCAGTGGTTGGTTATATGACTAAAAACACAGTGGAAGTGACTCTTGGCCTCTTTTGGGACCAGCCTCTCGGGGGACTGGCAGCTTCCATGCCCTCTCTTGGAATGTTCATTTCGGTCACAGCCTCTCTCGGAACACAGTTGCTATGAAACGGGAGGCTGCATGTGGGCTCTGTGGTCAGAAGGTAGCCTCAGCTTCCAGCCTCTCGGGCTCCTGGTGACTGCAGGCTCAACCAACATCAGATGAATGAGAAGATCTGTCTGGCTCCGTCAGAGTTGTGAGAGAGAACGAAATGATGATTGTTTATTTAAGCCACTAATATTTGGGATGGTTTGCTATGCAGCCATTGATGATTGAAATGTTCCAAAAGTGACATTCCAGGCATTAGATCAGGTTGAAGGAGGGACATATTTTTGATTTGTAAGGTGTTTTGTTTTTTTTTAGAGCTTTTATAAAAGTTAGGGACTTGTTTTACCTAAATTTATAACCAACTTTGCAAATACTAGTAGTTCTCTGGAAAGGTGTATGCACTTTATCAAGAATGCTGACTTGCAAGTAGAGAATCACATAAATGTTGGAGGGCTCTTAGCCATTGTGGGTTTTGCCACACCAGCACCTTGGGCTCCATTCTCTATTCTTGACTGCAGAGAGCACTGCAGAGAGCTCTTCAGAGCAGGAAAGAGGGACTGCCTTTTCTCTTGTCTCTCTCTCTCTCTCTCTCTCTCTCTCTCTCTCTCTCTCACACACACACACACACACACACACACATTATCATTATTATTTTAAAAACATAGATGCACTTTTTCTGCTGCCAATTTCATTCTTCAGTGACACCCAGCATGGGTCCCACTTCAGGACCCTGTGTCCCACTCATCCATTGATGAACCTCAATCTCTGGCCATGACATTGGATTTAATTTGGAAAGTATTTCAGTCATGGCTGGTACATCACATTGTGTCTTCCCAGGGCAAATAGCACCTTTATTTGAATTGCCACCTGCTGTGAGTTCTCCAGACTTTTTCTCTCTTACTTACTGCAGATGGTTGAAAGCTGACTGGACCATCATATAACTCAGAGAGTTCTCCCATCTAGCTGCAAATTCCTATCTTATCACTCTCCCCACCCCCAGCTTTATTGAGGTATAATTGACACATATAGTTGTACATTTAAAAGCATATGATGTGGTGACTTTATATATTACGAAATATTGATCACAATCAAGTTAACTAACACATTTATCACATCACATAGTTGCCTTGTGTGTGTGTGTGTGGAGAATGCTTAAGATCCACTCTTGGCAAATTTCAAGTATACAATACAGTAACCCCAATCCTTTATATTAGCTCCTCAGAATTTGTTCATTTTATAAGTGAAAGCATGTGTCCTTTAACCAACTTTTTCCCTTTGACCAACCCCCATCCCCCCCCCTCCGCACACCCTAGCCCTCAGCAACGACCACTCTACTCTATTTCTATGAGTCTGACTTTATATATTTTTTGGATTCCACATGTAAGTGATACCATACAACATTTTGTTTCTCTGGCTTATTTCAGTGAGCACAATACCTTCCAGGTTCATGCATGTTGTCAAAATGGCAGGATTTTCTTTTTTTAGGGCTGAATAATATTCCACTGTGTGTGTGTGTGTGTGTGTGTGTGTGTGTGTGCGCGCGCGCGCGCGCCCATATGTGTGTCACTTTCATTATCTGTTCATCCATTGACAGGCACTTAGGTTGTTTCCATGTCTTGGATATTGTAAATAATGCATTGAACATGGGGGTGAAGATATATATTCTTTGGAAATATACCCCCACCTCCCCGCCCCCCTGTTTTTAATCTTACCTGCCTGTCTGCTTTCCTTTGTGTTTGGTGGCACTGAGTCTGGAGCCTCTAGCTTGGTTTCTGCAGAGAACAAGGCTGTGGTTTCTGGCAGGTGTCAGGGCCAGGCCAGCCCTGCCTGGGTGGCACAGGAGAAAGGACCTGCTTGGCGACAGGCCTTTTCTCCCAGTCTGCCCAGGCAGGGTTGGGCAAGTAGAATCTCACGGCTGCCTTCTCTGGGCGCCTGTGTCTCTGAATGGTGATCCTCTCGGAGGTGCTACGGAGCAAATCGATGCAACTCTCATTGGTACCGTGACCTCCGCAGACCCTGAAATTCAATTTTTATAATTTTTCCTGCTTTGCCACACATCACTCCTCAAGCTCTGTTTTGTTTTGTTTTCCAAATTATTGTAAATGTTTTGCCTGCTGAAATCTCCCCATTCTCTCTATGGGCTAATCCACTTTTTGAAAAATTCCTTTTCTGTATTTTATTTGGTTTTAGTAGGAAGAGGAGATAAATGCATGTTGTTAATTCTTCATATTTAGCCAGAACTCTTTCTTTGAATTTGAACTGATTTAGCAATATTATGATGTTAATTTATAGTTATCTTTCAAGACACTGCAATGAAGTCGTCTATTTTTAATTTCTGGAGAAACTTCCATGCTGTTTTCCATAGTGGCTGCACCACTTTATATTCCCACCAGCAGTGCACCAGAGTTCCCTTTTCTCCACATCCTTACCAACATTTGTTCTCTTTTACCTTTTTCATAATAACCTTCTAACAGGGGTGAGGTGATATCTCACTGTGCCTCTTAGATAAACCACCAAAGGACCAGGGACTAAAGGCAGGCGGCCAGCCTGGTGTGTGAAGCTGGCCATCCACCTGTGTCATGTCTGCTGGTCTCTTCAGCTTCTCGGGTCTCCATTTCCTCACCTGTCACGTGGGGAAGATTAGAGACAACAATCCTGTAAGGCCCCGTCTGGCTCTATAGTTCTCAGATTCCACAGAGCACCTAGAGGCACTGACATTGACTTTTAGAAAATTCTTCTTTTTTTTAAAAAAAATATATTTTATTGATTTTTTACAGAGAGGAAGGGAGAGGGATAGAGAGTTAGAAATATCAACGAGAGAGAAACATCAATCAGCTGCCTCCTGCACACCCCCACTGGGGATGTGCCCGCCACCGAGGTACATGCCCTTGACCGGAATCGAACCTGGGACCCTTCAGTCCGCAGGCTGACGCTCTATCCACTGAGCCAAACCGGTCAGGGCTGGAAGATTCTTTAAGGTTCTTTCCACGATGCAGGCAGCATGGGGCACCGTAGGAAACATGTCCTTTAGGAAAGTGGGTGTGTCTGTCATGCTTCAGATCTTCAGCCCTAGCGTCTCTTGCTTACTTTCCATGTTTAATTTGAAAATGAGACCCATGATCTTACAGTACTTCTTGGAGTCACTGCCAGTATTTGCTGAAGCAAACCAAAGAGAGCGTTTAGGCTAGTGTACAAAGAGGGACAAATGACAAAAATAGTCCTTCAACCAATGCATTCACACCCAATTATTTTCTTTATGGTGGAGAGGAATCTCCCAAGATATTTCCTAGGAGTGGAGGGCTGCGACCCTTGTCCCTTTCCCCAGCCTATATACCTCCCCATTTTTCTGTGCTGTGTGAATAGCCTATAGTGCCCAAGATAGCTCTGTAATGAACACATCCTGGCTTAGACCCATTCCCTCAGGAGGTGCTGGTGGGCTAGACTCTGGGACAAGCTGAGGGGAGCATACCAGATGGCCGGATGAAGGTCATATTGGCACTTGTTTTGTGGCAAAGCTGTGGGGTGATGAATGGTGCACTAAAATGATGAGCATTACATTAGAAACTTGGACAAGGTATATTCACTCACTGATGGCAAACACAGCAATGACTCGGACACACCCAATCACTTTTCAAGTGCTGTAGGGTCAGCAAAAAAAGCCTAGGGCCTGCTCTGCTGAGAATTTTTTCCTCATAATTTTAAAACTCATGTGCATTTTAATGGAAATCTAATCACATGTTTCAGATTTATTTACAGTTAACTCATCAAAATGTTGTTTTGCAAGCTGGATTCAAAGTCCAAGAAGCCTTTTGAAATTTTTTTATAAGCTTTTAAGGACTTTTCGTTTTTTCTTATAAGCAGGAAACCATGTATCACTGAGAGAAAAAAAAACTTGAGCCCCCAAAGGTTCAAGTTCAATTTGAAGCTTAGAAGTCTTGAACACCAGGGATACTCTGAAGTAAAATGGATCTCCCCATGGGTTTTTTTCTTAAAAAGTTTATAGGAAGACAGCTGAGGATTTCAGCGGAATACTATCTATTTTTCTAAAACTAGGGAATATCCTGAAATGTGGCCCACAAATTAGAAACGTTACTGCTCTTTTTATTTTTTTCCATCATCACTTGCTTTTGGCACATTTGTCAATGCTTTATTACTGCGTAAAAGTTGGGTGAAGTGCAAAACCACATTGTAAGTGGAAAGTTCATTACATGTCAAGTTTCTCAGTAGCATTAATGTTATACCAAATAAATAGATAAATAAATAATCATTCAAAGAAGAGCAATCATTTACAAGAAAATCTGTCCATGCTTTAACTTTTTCCAATTGTTTTGTCCACGCTGCCTGTGTCTCTACAGGTAAAGGGAAGTGGACGACAGGTGATTGGTTCATTTGTAGATGTCTGGAATTGTTGTGTTTTTTTTTCCTTTTTGTTTAGGGTTGAAACAGTCCCCACAGAACATCTAAATATTGAAGAAATCATTGTTTTGATAGTCTGAATTAATATTTCTACACTTTTACTTAATCATATACTTTAGGCTTATATGCTTTACCCATATACTCTTTACGTGATGTGTATTAGTTATGTACGTATATATGCTTATATACTTTTAAGCTCTAAATATTTTACTTGTATATTCTTTACTTCATTTACTTTATAGTTATTATTTTACTTGATATTCAGATACTTTGCTATTCTTATAGATTCTGGATTAGTACTTATATTAGAATTCATTTTTTCTTTTTGTAGCCTGTACCTGTATATCTTGTCATCCTTTTGACATCAACTTCTTTATTTGCCCTTGGAAATACAGATCACTTGACGGATACCCAACTTTAATGCTAGGAGAGTTGCAGTGAGCAAAGTGGACTGACCTTTCAATTAAGAACTCACTCAGTCCTTGGTCTTTGCAGCGGTTGGAGAAACAGGAATTGCGCCAGGGTCATTTCATTAACATTTGTTGGAGAGGCACCTCGATGGCCCAGGGCTCTGCCAGGAGGGCCAAATGCAGAATGGGAAGTGTTTCCATGTGCAGTTTTCTGAAATACTGGAATATGTGGTATCAATTGTGCTTTTGTGAACCTGTCATTTTCTCTCCTGAAATTGGTGTGTGTGTGTGTGTGTGTGTGTTTGGTAGGAAGAACAGGTCAAGTTTACCACCACCTGACTAAGCTTTATGCTCCTTCTCGTATGAATCTATCACCGTAATTTCAAATATGGGTCAAGGTAAGATTAATTTTACAACTAATCTTGATATGGAAGCAATTCGTCATTTGCATTTTCCTCACTCCCTGCATGTAAAGAGTTGAAAGGGTCTCAAAAGTGTTTTAAATAATATTTTACACATGAAGAAGTCTTGTTTATTACTAATATTTTATTGCAGTTAAAAATATGTATAACTGGCAGAAACACATTTTGAAGGAATGAGTAGTTTAAAAAAAAAGGACCACAAAGTAAAATTTATCCATGCCGTAATCACAGCATCTGAGGTAACTGACTCAAAACTTCCCCAGGTTCACATCCTTCCCAGCTGTTCGGAGGAACTCTATCAGATCTGCCCAGGAGAGCAATACAGAAACTCGGTGGCAAAACACAGCACAAATAATTGCTCATCCTGTGTGAAATGCCTTCCATCCGCTTTGGGAAAACCTCCTTGTGGCAGGAAGAAGCCAGGCAGCATGGAATAAAAAGGTCAGTAGTTTCTGCCAAGCAGGTACCCAAGAGCCAGCTGGCTACCAGGAACTCGTGGGCGGAGACCCAGATTTGAATGGCAACAGTCATTTGAATGGAAAAACAAGGATTGCACCAGCTTCAGAAATGAACACTTAATGGCCTCATCGACGAGGCGGAGGGGGAATCCAGCACATAAATAAAGATAAACTTAAAAAGCAGGCTTTATAGGCCCCGTCTAGTATGGGCTTCCGCTGGTGCCCAAGGATGCGTCCTGTGGGGGATTATGCTCTTGGATAAATTCAGGGCCGAGCTGGGCTGGGCTGGGGCGGGTGCAGGTAAGTTACTAGGCTTTTATGTGGAGGTTGAGCTCGTCTGATGATCCATTCGCAAACTGGGTCAGATTGTGCACTCCTGTATGCCAGTCACATTCATCTCCATTTTGTATTTGACTTAGTCAGTCTGGGACATCGACGTTGCCACTTAGTAATTACGTAGCATCTCTTCTGTGGACGAATTCAGAGAACCCAGATCACATAATTACAAACTCCGCATCAAAGTGGATCTCTTCAAAGAGTGGGATTCACTCACCTGTGCACATGTAAGGGACATTCAGCTGTACATGTTCATCTTATGTCACTTTCTCTCCTTTTTTTGGATATAAAATTAAAATATTTTGAAAAAATGTCATGGATTCCATGTGAGCAGAGGCTTCTAGACAGGTTTGTGGCAAGTATCTTCCTGGAAAATTTTTGTTTGGCGTTTTGTACAAATCTTGTTTAGTTCAGGTTCGTGATTACAGTAAAAATAATTAGAGATGTTCTGTTTTTTCTTTGTTTTTGAATTTGACAAACAGAAGCCCATGAGCTACTTCTCCCCTCTCTCCACGATCTAAACAAAATTCAAATACCGCTCTCAATTAAAGGGCCTTTACTCCAAGGGGCCAAGGAACATGGGCTCCTCTATTCTTTCCCCTGGAAAACATTGGGCTTTGTTCTTCGCAGCAGAGGCAGTTGCTGTTAAAGAGACTTCAGTTTAACGTGTAATTAATAGTGTGGCATTTCCCCAGGGCTTTCCTGGGGACCCTTTCTGTATCTGTTTTATATTACAGAGCTCCCTGGCTAAACATTTCCAGATCATATAGATTTAGATAAGACAAGTTCCAGAACGTAGAGTATTTTTTATTTTTACATTTACAGAATTTATTGGTGTAATGAAAATAATACTTTGACAACTCCCCAAGTAATAAATGGCAATATTCTTAACCCCTGAGTAGTGCAGAGTAACTTTTAGTGGCTAGTGACCACCTGATAGCCAACTGTCTTCCTTTCAGAGGTGTTAGCAAATTTGAAATGCCTCGGGGTCAGTCCCATTAGACTGTTTTCCCTTGATGGAAATTGTTCCCCCAACCTACCCTCCAAGTCCCTCTGGGTGGTCGGTGGCCCTGACATATCTTGTTCCTTTATCTGTAAGAATTAAAGACTTAGGAAAGAATGGACTACAGCTCTGGGAAAATCACATTCTTTGGGCTGAGCATGGGGCATGGTGGGGATCCTGCTGTATCTGGGGAGCAGTCCTTACCCCTAAACCAAGTGTGTTGACCAGCGGGCAGAATGGGTCACCCCGAGTATCAGGAGGCATGAGTAACTGAAACATAATTTCAAATCAATCTGGGAACTAACTGTGGTTCACAGGATTGTTTTTTTCAGAACAGATTGCAGTGAGGTGAGCTGATGGGCTTTATTCATTCTCCCTTTCTTCCTTTTCAAAACGTCTTTGCTTTTCTTATAGAATTTACCTCATTTTGCCTCAGAACATCTATAATAATAAAAGCATAATATGCTAATTAGACCAGACAGCTGAATAACCTTTCAGATGTCATTCCAGATGTCCTTCCGGATGAAGCCGCGGCGGCGGGGGTCAAGGCAGAGTGGTTAGGGGCAATCAGGCAGGCAGGCAGGTGAGTGGGTAGGAGCCAGCAGTCCTGGATTGCGAGAGGGATGTCCGAATGCTGGTTTAGGCCTGATCAGACATCCCCTGAGGGGTCCCAGATTGCAAGAGGGTGATGGCTGGGCTGAGGCACCACCCCCACTTTGTGCATGAATTTTGTGCACTGGGCCTCTAGTAGTAATATATTAGGCTCTACTAGGAATATATATGTCTCTAGGCTCTACTGGGTTTGAGCCTGGGAAGGGACTATATTTGTCTCATTGTTTAATCTCCCCAGCTGTTAGCATAGTGTTTGCCATAAATATTTCCAAATCGAATTGAAGGTCTAAATCTCACAGAACGCTGTACTTCTTGTAATAGTTAAGATAAGTAACTAGTAAGCCATCAAATTTCAGTGCTTTTACCCAAGACATGTTTACTTCTCATTCGTCGAATAGTTCAGCATGAGAGGGCCTGGTCAGTGGCAGCATCCTCCATGTGGTGATTCAAGGACTGAGCCTCCTCTGTCTTGTGGCTGGGTCTGCCCCCCTCCAGGCCCTCAGGATCCGGCCAGAAATAGGGGGAGAGAGTGTGGGAAAGGGACACCGGTGTCTTAGTTGCCTTGCCTGTAAGCGACATGCATCACTTTCACTCATATTCTACTGGGGAGAGCTAGTCACACGATCTCACCTAGATGTGGCCTTCTTGGAGGCTGCCCCTTCTCAGTGGGGCAGAATCCTACAAAATTAGATATGAAGGGACTTCAGAGCAATTATAACCCCTCTCTCCATTTTGCAGTTGAGGACACATGGACTTAAGGGGTAAAGAGAATTTTTCAATCCGTGCAGCTGGTCAATGGCAGAGTTGGGACTAGAATCTGGGTCTTGTGACTGTCAGTTATTTCTGCAGCATTGCATCCAATCAGAGTGTGATTTCTGTGCTGCTCAGGAATAGTTACCCATCAGGTGCTCAAGAGCAGCAGGTGGGGAGTGTTTTCATGGAAAGTTGGAGTTGTTGAGGCAGCTTTCCTTCAAGTGTATTTAATTCAGCTCCCACTTTTTTCTTCTAGTATTTCACCTTTGACTTACAGAAGTCCCCTTTCCTTGTGATAGCCAACAATAGTAGTGAACCGGCCAAGTTTGGAGGTGAGTGAGAAATGGGAGCATGGTCTAGGTCAAAAGTATGGCCAAAGTGACTGATGTCCCTGAGAGAGTGATCCTAGCACTATTAGGCAAGGAGGCATGGTGCCATGTGAAAACACACATGCATGTCTAAAACCTCCTAGTGGTCACCATGGATCTCCTCTTAGAATTTTCTTGAAATGGTTACTAGAAGGTTTTTCTTAAAATTATACTTACGGAAATTATTTGGAAAATATATACAAGCATCCAAAATATCTCTTTACTGATTGGTTTGTTAGCGTGTTCACCAGTAATGAGAAGGGTCTTGATGGAACAGGAGAGGGCACAGAGAACTTTTGAGAGGGGAGAAGAGGCTGTAAAGGTTTGGAGGATGGGATACTTTTGGAGGGCAAACCTGAGTGAAGTACTGTGTTAGTGGTAAAGGGGTCAGTCAGAGATTTGCACGAGGACATTGGGTAACTGGGAGATATTGGGGGGGCGGGGAAGGCATGAGCATCAAAGACAAATTTATTCATTTTCCCTCTTTACAATATCATTGAACCGACAATCATCATCACGTACCAAAGTATTGGGTTCTAGACCTGGCTCTGTACTCGGTTCTTGAATTTGGGTGGTCACTTAACATTCATTTTCTAACCAAGTTATCAGGGGACTTGGGAGTCTTGTGATTGTGCTTTAAGGGTATCACTAACGGAAAGGTTTTCAGTAGCAAGTAAGTGATTTCTGCTGGGCCCTGCCACCCCCACTCCAACCAAATTAGCTCTGCTCTATGCGTTTTGTTTTTAATTTCTGCAGGAACCTTTTGTTTGAAGGACAGGTTCTGTGTCTGAAGGAAAATTTTGGAAAGTACTCAGCCTAGGAAATTTCTCAGGTTTCTTGTAGTTCTGACATTTTGGGAATCTGTGATCACTATGCAACGCCTTCAAGACTCGGCGGCTGTCTACAGGACAAATCTTAGGCTTCCACGTTGCCTGTCTTTCGTAGGGATTTGGACAACTACTGCATAGGACACACTATCAAATGCACAAGACAGACTCATTTATTGAGGTCCACCGAGTGCCTGGCTCTGTTCTAGGTATTACACATAGTTGAATATTTAATTCTCCCAACAATTTGATTAGATAGATACTTTAAATATAATCACCATTTTTAAAAACGAAGAGATGAAGGCTCAGAGAGAGAAAGCAACCAGCTTGGAAGAACAGGGCTGGGATTCAAAATCAGCTCTAACGCCAGAGCCCATCCTGTCCTTAGTTCTCGTTCTCTGACCTGGGCATTCCCTCCCATAGCTCTTGACCCTTTTGCAAATTCCCTCTGCCCCGTTGGTCCCTGCGTGGCTCTTCCACAGTGGGGAGACTTCCTCTCCCAGGTAGGTATAACAGTGCTCTGGCTGTCAAGGTGACTTAAGTTCTCACCTGGCCTGCAAGTCCTTCACTAAGAACACTGCTGGCCCTTAAAATAATGATGTTCTCTAAATCTGCTAGGGGCAGCTTGAGAATCAAGAGGCGGGAATGAGAAGGTAAGCGGGAGAAGCTGAGACAGTAATGCCTGTGGGCACTCCCACTAAGAAGGTAAACCAGTAATCCTCCCCTTACTTGCTCCACCATAACCGCACCCTTGGCTTCTGTAATCTCGCTTGCTTCTTGCATCAGCCAACCGCCCAGGCTGCCGTGTGCAGGGAAAGACCCCTGAATAGCTGGAAGCTTATCATGAATAAAAGGTCAGAACCCTGATGCGGTGCTCCTCTGGAGGGAACTCCCCTGAGCCAGTACCAGGGCGAACAGAGCAGTTCTTTTCTGGAAAAAAAGACAAAAAAAAAAAAGACAAAAAAGAACAGTGCTGGGCCCGGGCAGTCTGCCTGGTGAATGACTTACAAGCTCATCAAGTTTGCAGAGTTCCTGACGGACAGAGGACACAGTTCATGTGGCAAAGCCGAGGAGCGGGGCTGTCGTAAGAACGCCACCTTGGTTATTCCATGGTAACGTGTGGGAAGATTCTGGTTGTCGGCCAGGAGAAACCACTTAAAAAAAACAAAACAAAACCTTTACATTAAAAAACAGCCATATGTTGAGAGGTATCTGGATTTTTCTCAAAGACTTTCAACCTTCCCCAACTTTTTCTTCTAACTCAATGTGTATTTAACGGTTTTGTCAACATTATTCCTATTAGTAAATGCCACTCAACCTGCAAACTAATTGTCCGGGAGCACGATGAAGTCGAAGATGGGCCTGTAATCAATCCTGCCTCAGCCCACTTCTGTGGCTGTGTAAGTTTTAAGGCTTAGCCTATCTCCCTTATGCCTGCTCTTTGCCGAGCATAACCTGGTGATGAATTCCAGATGTTGAACTACAGAGTGTTCAACTGGGTTTATATGCCGCAGTTCTGAGTGAATAAATATATATTTTCTTCTTTGTGATTAAAAGGCTAAATAGCAGGTCATGTGTACCTAGGCGTGCAAAAAGGTATTTATATTTTTGATCAGGTGCAGTGACAACTGGGAACTGTCAATATCACAGATTGGTGTAAGGTGTTTGACTCTAAAAGTCTGAGTGGCTCACAAGACAGACTCTAGACTTGCTCTTTTTCCTTTTTTCCATCCTCTTTTCAGTTCTTCCATTCCCTTCCTGCCCTGCCTCCTCCACTCTCTCCTCTCTTCCACTTTTCTCTCTCTTTCTTCTTAAATACCTTTGAAAGCAAAAGCCTTGTGGATCACTATTTATTTATTTATTTATTTATTTATTTATTTATGAGAGAGAGAGATCAGTTTGTTGTTTTACTTCTTTCTGCATTCATTGGTTGATGCGTGTTTGTGCTCTGATCAGGGATTGAACCAGCAACCTTGGCATATCTGGACGATGCTCTAATCAACTGAGCTACCCAGCCAGGGCATTTGTGGGTATTCTTTCTGTTACCAGCAATGAACCTAGATAACCCGGGTGATAGTAGGTTTGTCTTTTCATCTCAGGAGAGAACTTGAACCTTCAGAGTTTATGAAAAGGTCTTGTGGGAAAAGTTTCAGGAGAGATCACCATCTACATTTCCATAGAAGTCTGGAGCCCACGCCTTGGAGAGCATGGGTTTCCTTCCTAATGCTTTTCTGATTATTGATTTTGGGATACCGTTGTGAGGGGAGGACTTGTTCTTATTTCTGAGAGAAGGAGGCTCCACTAGGTGAATACTCCTGGCTTCCTGCCCCACTGGTTGAAGAGCTTTGGAGAAGAAACAGGGCAGAGTGGCCTAGCCAGTAAGCCTTCTCTCTGGAAGGTGCGGGATAGATCTATTACCTTGCATGGGATGATGGTATCATAGGTGTTTGGATACGTCTAAACTTACCAAATTGTACACATTAAATATGTGCAGTTCTTTGTGGGAAAAAATAACTAATAAAGGAGAAAATTATTGGGAGAAAAATCCTACTAGGGCATGGTCTTCTTTGCCTAACTTGGTTCACAATTTTCAACCTCAGGCCTCGTTTCTTTGATTTTTTTTCTTAGCTCCTAGAAGATAGATTTTTTTGATCATTTCATTTTATTCATTTGTTCATTCGTTCAATCAGAAATATCCAGTATTGTGCTGCATGAATAAATTGGGAACACAAATGATACATGGGCGGGCCCTTTCCTCATGTCTAACAGAGAAGAAAGATATATATATATAAGGTAAAGATTGCCATAGAGAGTGTTAGGTATTCTAGTAGGGGAATGTCATACGCGCCATGGCACAGAGCAGGAAGAGACAGAACATGTGTATAGGAGGATTGTGGAATATAATATGGCTGAGCCAGATGAAGGGGTGTGGGCAGGAGGAAATTCCTAGCACTGGGAACAGCATGGGAAAAAGCATCATGAGAAGAAATGGCATTCACAATAGGTGAAGGGAAGGAACCGTGATTAGTTGAGTAGGGTTGGAGTTGAATGGTGTGAGGTGTTAGCAGAGGAGACGAGCACAGACATTCTATACTTACCCCCATTTATCACACCCATCGCAACTTGTTATTAACTTGTCTAGCTCCCCCACCAGACAGCAAGTCCTGATGTCTCTTTTAGCACTGTGTGAACCCAGCATCAAGCACAGTGCTTGGCACGTAGTGGGGAGACTCAGTAACTACTTACCGAATGCCTGGATGAAGGAGGGCGAGAATAGCACGTAGCAGGTATAGTTATTGGCCAGTCATGCCTTAACCACTTTACTCAATCTTGGATGTCAGTCACCCTCTCAGAGTCAGACCCAGCATGCTTTCCTGGTGGCTGCTGCCCTCTCTAGGGTCAGCTTGTTCCGTTGAGTCGGTTCCTGCCAGAATCACTCCCTCGAGAGCAGGTCTCTGTCTTATCAAGGCTTCCTTCCCTACATCATCACCCTCCCTGGAGTCCACTGGAGTTTTGACAACACCAATGTTGTTTTTTGACTTAAAGCAACAATACTACCGTTATGCTCAATGGTATTAGTGCTCTCATGCTACTTCATAGAGGTTACCAGATATTTATTCATTATAAAATTATGTCATCAGAAGTTTCATATCTGCCAGAAATGAGCTTCAGAGGACAGGGAGAACTGCCTTACCTCCTGGCTAGTGCCCAGCACAGTGCCTGACGTGTTCAATAGTGTTCACACTGTAGAGCAAATGGATATCACGGACTCCTGGAGAACGTATTGTCTGCTGCACATGTTGTGGGAGTTACTTATACAAGTGTACTCTTTGGTCTCTGTTCCCATGGACAGATTTTTAGCTTTTGGAGGGTACGACTTTCTTCGTGTCCAGGAACATAGGGTACTACTGGGTTCTCTTGGACTTGATATTGAGGGGCTTTGAATTTTATTTCTATGGCCTGTGTGGTATCACGGAGTCTCTCCCCAAGCCGTCGCCATGTTCTCCCTATGCTGTGATCCTGCATCCCCCCAAGGCTGACAGCCTTCTGTAGGCCACACCCTCTGTTCTGAAGCGGGCTGATGTCAGTCCCAGCATGAGGCAATCTCTTCATCCCAGCTGCTGACCACTGAGGTTTTGCTTCGGCTCTGCATGCCAGCTCTCCTGGTTGAGTGCCCTCTAATATATAATTAATGATGACTCTCAGCCGCTCACATTTTTAGAAGTCTTTCTAGGCATGATCTCACCACGAGCTGTGACGCCTCACTGCCGTGGGGCTCCACGTGGCCCCCGGGGACGTTTCTCAGCCCAGCCAGCCTGCAGACCTGGTGCTCAGTAATGTCACGTGCATGGGGAGTATGCCTGAATCCAGCCGCTTATTCCCACCCTGCCCCCTCAGCCCCGAGGTTTTGACCCATAAAATATATGCACAGTGATTTCAAATGAAGGTTAAAGTATCCCCTGGCCAGCCTTCGATTAACCTAAAACCCGCCAAATATTGAATCTTCATTAGGGTGACTACCTGTCTAGTTTGCTCATGACTGAAGGATTTCCTAGAAAGTGGGACTTAAGTTGTTACAACCAGGATGGACCTGGGAAAAGCCAGGCTGGTTGATCACCCTAATCTCAACAGAGGTTTAGATTGGAGAATGCAGTGGGTCCTTGAATTGAAGAAAGCTGCACAAGGAGAATAGGTCTAGCCTGATATGTCCACTGGGTTGCAGCTGAAGGTGACTTTGATAACCCCTTGAACCTGAAGTTGGTGTTGGAAGTTAGAGTAGTCTTGTAGGTTGACTGTGTCCTTCTAAAACTGGAGAGTTGGTTAACTCTCGTTATTGGCCTAAACTGTTCGCATTTTAGGAACCATTGAAATCAGAAACTTAGTATCTTAGTTTGGGTTTGCTCAGAGTCAGAGCCTGAATTAAGGATTCCAGTGCAAATGGTTTATTTGGGAGCTGCAGGAAAACGCTGTTAGGTGGATGGGGAAAGAGAGAAAGCCGGCAGCAAAGGGCACCTTAGCGAGCTGGTTTCTGGCTCTGCGTGATGGGAACTTAGTCTTCAGTTCTGTCCTCGAGAGCAGAGTTCCTCAACCCTGGCATGATTGCCATTTGGGCTGGATAATTCTTCCTGGAGGGGCTGTCCTGAGCATTGCGGGGTAATTAGCATAGATGTGAGTAGCACTCCCTTTCACCAGTGATGATACTGAAAATGTCTCCAGACATTGCCACATGTCCCCTGGGGGGAAAGTGCCCTGGTGGACAGATAACCTGTGTTCTAGAGCATGTCCTCAGATGACCTCCACCTCAGAGGTGAGGGAGGTCAGGTGTGAATGCACTACTCTCTCTCAGTCAGTGGTTCAGGGCTGTCGAGGGAGATTTCGGAGAACACGCCTAGGCAAATGCTGGCACTGGAATTGGCCAGCGCACACTGGAGTGGGACGAGGGATCTGAGCGGCACTGGCGGCATCTGCTTCTGACTGTCCGCTCCATTCACTCCCTCTCTGCAGACTAGTTGTCTTTTTCCTCTGTCCACAGGGTGGAGTATGACTTCCAACCACCCCTAGCTGCACCTGCGCATCCCAGCAGCCTTTAAATTTTAATTCCAAGTTTGCAGGCCAGACAATCTGATTCTCCAAATTTGGGTAAGGTGTTCAATCTGGTCTGATCAGCTGTGACCATACAGTACAAACATGGCATTTGAGGGGCCCACTCGTATTTCGATCCAGTGCCAACAGGCAGCCAAGGAGACTGGCTATTGTGGATAGCTGGGTTGAGGCAGGGATGGGCAATTATTTAAGTGAACACTTACCGGGCATCTCCTACGTGCAACACTAAGTGAAGGTGGACAAATGACGTGTCAGAGTGCCCGGAGAATGTGAGCAGAATACTGAATATAAAGACAGAACTGATACCTTTGGGGCTACATGGTAGGAAACAGTTTCGCCCCCTAATACACAGGTGAATAGTAGTGCCAGGGGAGCAGGAAGAAAAACAGAGGTTATTGTCTTTCCATGTGTACGCTCTTCATGGTGAACAGCAAAGTGGGCACTTTGGCAGGCCAGATCCCTTTTCTAGCTGGACCTCAAGAGCAACGTAGGCCTCACTACCAAATTCTTTGAGTCCTTCTCTTACCTTAGAGGAGGGTAGCATGACCTCCTCCTCCTCCTCCTCCTTCTTCACCTTCCCCTTCCCGTCCTCCTCCCCCCTTCTCCCCCTCCTTCCCTCCCCCTCCTCCTCCTCCTCCTCCACCTCCTTTTTGTAGCCAAGTGCTATTCCATTGTATATGTACCACAACTTCTTTAACAACTTGTCTATTGATGGGCACTTGGGTGGCTTCTATATCTTGCCAGCATGGCAAGATGAAGATGATTAATAATCCCTTTCCTAAGTAGAGCAATGGGGTGGCCATGAGAATGCACCTACCTTTTGGCCCGCCAATCACAGGAAGGTAATTGACTAAGGACCTAAGCTCTGAACTCATCTGTACATTTGTGCTGAGGCCATTATTCCCACCGACTGCTCCCAGCCAATGGCTGAGTGAGTCAGGGAGACTGAGGCAGGCCCGATCCTGGGAGATCCTTTGATGGCTGCAGAGCTCCCTGGCTGCCTTGCTAAACCTTCCTTAGACTGCTCCACACACCCACCCTCCCTCGCTAGACTTCCTGGCTATCTGAAGGCTCTCCCAGTGGTACCCAGCTCCTCCCCCCCACCCCCATTTCTTCTCTTAGATATTTCCCCTAAGATAACCCTTGCAATATAATCCCATCTTGGTGTTGGTATCAATTATAGACGACCATATAACGTAATGTGTACAGCAAACAGATAGTTTTGGAATGAAAGAAAAAAATGCTAAAAATAACTGCAGTAATCCAAAAGTTTTTGAGTAAAATGCTAAAAATAACTAGTAATCCCAAAGTTTTTGAAGAAGTCCTTATTGCTTCGATTGAGCTTCTGAAAGATATGAGAGAAGCTGATGGCTGGGACTTCACCTGGTGAATATGAAAATGATAACCCATCTAATTCCAGAAAATGTCCAATTTAGTTCAGCTAACATTTGTCAAGTGACTCATGTGCCAAGAAAGCAGGTGGGCATAGAAAGAGCAGTAGAATGGTCTCGGCCCTCATGTAGCCGGTGGTCTAGAAGGGGAGACCAGCATGGCTGGATACCTGCACTGAGATGAGATTGTCATGAAGAGTTGGCAACGGGACTAACTCAGCTCGTGTAGATGGGAACCAGCTGCACCTGATAATTCGCAGGCCCTTCCTGGGAGGCAGTGTTGGTGCACACGGGCGGCCTGGGCAGGCGTTGGAGGTCTGGTTGTGCCAGTGGAGGAATAAGAGGCCGGACAGCCAGTGATAGAAACAAGGCAAGTGCAACTTCCTTCCAGCTCGAGGTCAAGTGCTCTGTCTCCCTAGCACTTTTCTTTTTTCCTTTTTAATTAGCAAGAAAGCAGGTTCCCTCCCTCTCCCCACATGCCTGGGTGGGAAAACAGCTCAGTAACGCACACAATATGTGTTTTCTGAGAAATTCCTGCAATATGTACACGTGTACCCAATCAAATCACCCGGGTGATGCTGCACCCTCCAGGGCAGCTCGCATTCAGCGAACTCTGGCCGAATGAAACCTCCTCGGACGGGCGAGCAGGCGGGGTTGGGCTCCTCTGGGCTCGGGGTAGCCGCGGCCTCTGAAGCAGCTGGTGCTACCAGGCTTCCTGGCAAAGCTGCTTGTTGCACAAGCGGGGCCGGGAAAGCACAGTGCGATGCAAAAAGGAACTTGAACAAAAACACTTGAATAAACAGATTCCCGGTTTACCCTCTAGCCTTTTCCTTGGCCTCAGGATGCCTGACAAAAGTCGAGACCAAAGTGACAGCTGGGCTACGAGGAGGCCAACAATATGTCACCTGATCAAACGAGGACCTCGGGACCTCAGGGGACGGGAAGGCATTTAGCCCGAAGCTCAGCCACGGTGCTGCCGCGCTCCGGCAGTGTCTTTCCCCCCTCCTCCTTTCCCCACACGATGCAGTTTATTCAGGTCCGCGCATTGGCAATCCTGAGACCAAAGGATGTTTCCAATGCCCGGCCCCCTCCTGCAGGAGCCCCTGTCAGCCAGGGAAGGAAGCCCCCCACCTCACAGGTTCCTGTGGCCACAGGCAGCCTGTGGTGATGTTTGCAGGGCGACCCAGACATGGTTTCAACTTTTAACTACGGTTTGCACATTGCAGAGGTAGTGTGTGAAGTTCAGACCCTTGCTCAGGTGTTACAGTGAGAAAAAATAATTTTGGTCCCTTTGGATGAGGCTCGTGAATTCTGGCTTCTGAGCTTGCTTTGGTACCTTCCCTGCTCGAAGGCATTGCTGCACGTGGGCGTTTCCCGCAGGGGGATTGACTGGCTGGTGGAGGAGCGATTTGGGTTCCCTGGCCTACCCTGGCCCTTCTGGCCAAACCAGGCAAGTCCGACTCTGCAGGGTATAGACAGGGCTGATCTGACTGCATTAGAAGATGCTTTGGAGACTGGGCAGCAATCACACAGATCCTCCGAAATGACTCGTCAGAAGGCAACAACACTTTGGGTAAAGGTGGTACAATAACAAGCTCTGAAACAGGAAGTGTCCCCTTTTCTAGAAACTCCAAGGCCCACCTCCTGGCAGCCACAGCTCTCGGCGTGGAGCTGCTGCTCAAAGGCAGCCATGGTGCCCAATTTGGCTCCCGAGTGAAATCGCAGTGCGATGGCTGAATGTGTTGCTCTCGGCTTCACAAAGCCTCTCTCAGAGGGGACGTGGCCCGTCCTCAGGCGGCTCTGCGGGTCTAGTGAGGGGAAAAGACATTTTCTTGGCGTGTGGCCCACTTATTACTTCACACTCTGGGCATGCCGTGATGTCAGACTCTACCCTGAAGCCTCGCAAAGGGGTGAGCCATCCGGAGGAAGCCCAGGAGTCCAGGGGAGACGGGTCAGTTCTAGGAGCTTAGGGGGAGAGCTTGAACTTGAAGGCAGGGCTTGCATTTCTGACCCCTCGTGGGGAAAAAAATCCAGCGTTTGTTAACACTATGGAGGAGGCTGGGAAGAGGGATGGTGGGGGTGGCCCTGCCCACAGCGGCTGCTGCGGGAGGACCCCCTGCCCCCATTCAATGGGCCTGGAAGCCGGTGGTGGCTCCTGCTCAGGCCAGCGAACTGTGAGGAGGACAGGGTGGGCCGCAGCTCTCCAGCAGTGCGGGGCTGGACCTGCTCCTCGGCGTGCGCCTGGACGTGATTTGCTTCCCTCAGTACCAGACCGTGGGCTGTGTGTGAATCGACAGAATAAAACTACCGGCAGAAAGATCTTGTCTGGCTTCTTTCCAAACATCGTCCCTGGGAGCCCAGTGGGGCTCTCACATCTGCTGTTGTGTGAAATCGAAGAAGAAAAGTCAAGGTGCGCCCTGCCCTGTTCCAGAATTGAAGGCCATTTGGGAAGTCACTCACCACCCAATGAAATGACACATGGCTCACCCTACAGGGAGGAATGGGGGATAAGGCAGAACACTGACGGGAGTCAGAAATGAAGGGGGCGGCATGCCGTCCTCAGCTTCTTTATCAGATGCCATGAAAATGCCAATAATAATGGCACCTGCCTCAAAGGGTTGTGGTGAGAATGGAGTGAGTTTAAGTGAGAAGTGCTAAACATGATTCCTCAACATGTAAGCACCCCATAAGTTAGCGATTATTGTGGCCGCAGTTGTTATTTATAACTAGAGGCCTGGTGCACGAATTCGTGCACCTGTAGTGTCCCTCGGCCTGGCCTGTATCCTCTCGCAATCCGGGACCCCTTGGGAGATGTTAGACTGCAGATTTCGGCCCAATCCCTGTAGGCCAAGGGCCTCTAGTATGCATATAAGATCTTTGCTTAATCTCTTCCCTCCCTCCCCCCATTTCTAGTATGAGATTCTTTAGTCTGTTCCATGTTTCCATGCCTGTGCTTTGAGTATCTTTCCCCTGGTGGTCAGTGCGCGTCATAGCTACTGGTCGAATGGTTGCTTAGGCTTTTATATATATAGATGTGAGGCAAATCTAGGTGGCAATCATGACTAGTGGGTAAGGACATAGGCTTTGCGGTCTGTTGAACGGAGACTTGAGCCCAATACTGGATTTACTGCCTCTGTGACCACAGGCAGATCACATGACCTCTTGAGGCTTCCATTTTCATACTTTTTCCATGAACATGATAGTACTGACCACACAGGGTTGTTACGGAATGAAAGAAATGGGAACATCATACGAGTGCTATCTAGAGTCGCCATAACAAAGCACCGCAGATGGGGTGGCTTAAATAACAGAAACGTGTTCCTCACACTTCTGGAGGCTGGAAGCCCAAAGTCAAGGTGTTGGCAAGGTAGGTTTCATTCTAAGGCCTCTTCTTTTGGCTTATAGGTGGCTGCCTGCTTCTCACTGTGCGCTCACATGTCCTTTTCTTGGTGTGTGGGAGAAAGGGAGACGGAGGGATAATCAAACTTTCTGGTGCCTCTTCGTATAAGGACATAATGCTGTCAATCAGAGCTCTACTCTTGTGACTTCATTTAACATTAAATACTTCCTCACAGTCCCCATCTCCAAATACAGCCACCCTGGGCTTAGGTCTTCCATGTGTCCATTTTTTGGGAGGGGACACCATGGGGAACACAAACATTCATTCAGCCCATAGCACATGTCTGTCAGGCAGTGATGTTCAGATCACCTGCGTGGTTCTGAAAGCTCAGGATAGGCTTTACTAGTATTTAGTGTTGCTTGATGACCCACTGTGTGCAAAGCATGGGGTCGAGCCCTGTGGACAGTGGATGAAACAGTGAGGTGGAATCCTCAAAGGAGATTGCTATCTGGTCTAATAAGCTGACAACATCCAGAAAACACAAGGGAGCAATGGGCTGGGCTGCTGAGGAGGGGCTGAGTCTGAGTGGGAGCACTGAGTTCTGAGCCCAGGCCTGAGTTCTGGGAAGAGCGCTTTCCTGTGGTGGTAAGACTATGCACCAGCAGGGCCACGCCTCAGTTGGTACACACCTGTGTGGCTATTTTGACTGTTAAATGTGGAAAGACTTCAGTCCTCGTTAAATGGCTTGGGCACAGTTGGGGCCTCCAGGGCCCTGCCCAGTCCTTTGCTGAGGGCTGACTGATTGGTGGGTTACTAAGTGTTTGGAATGTCACAGCTGTGGGAGAGTGCACTCTGGGAGAGACTCACATCAAGGGACTGCTGGGGCCGAAACGGGTTGGGGTATAGGGGGGTAGGGTGGGAATGGTGGGGGTGGGGGAGTGGGAGTGGCCCATCAGGCTTTTTCCAAGGGCTTATGTAAAAACAAAGCTATATGGAATATGATGTTTCTATTTGCATGCAATCTCATATAATAAAAGGCTAATATGCAAATTGTCCCCCCTGGGAGTTTGACTGACTGGGAGTTCGACCACTCACTGTGGCATGCGCTGACCACCAGGGGGTGGCGCAGAATGAAGGAAGACCCTGGCCAGCAGCCAGCAGCCCGGGGGAAGGAAGGCCCTGATCGGCCCTGATCGCCAGCCATGCCTAGGGACCCCACCTGTGCCCGAATTTTGTGCAACAGGCTTCCAGTATTTAATAAATTCTCAATCTCTAACACTGTAAAATAAAATAAATGCAGGTGATAAATAAATAAAGCGATTAGGTTGTCAGCAGGAGTTCAGAACCCCTTTTCAGGGCCTCCCACTCCTGGCCCATTTAAAGGTTTGGAAGCCAATGGAATGTGGCTGCATGGAGACCCAAGGCCATTATCACTGAGGAAGTAGGAGAGGTGGCGGGCTTCCTGGTTCTTCCAGTGGTGAGGAGGATGCTTGCATCTCCCTAAAATTCACAGGTGGAAGCTCTAGCCCCAGAGGCATGCTCTTTGGAGATGAGGCCTTTGGTAGGTTTAGGTGAGGTCCTGGGGTTAGAGTCCTCATGTTGGGATTAGTGCTCTTATAAGAAGAAACCCCAGAAAGCTTGCTCTCTTTCTTTCTCCGCAATCCCAGGAGAAAGCTCTCAGCAGAAGCTGACCATGCTGGCACTTTGAATGTAGATTTCCAACTTCCAAAACTGTGAGAAAATACATTTCTATTGTTTAAGCTACCCAGTCTGTGGTGTTTTGTTATAGCAGCCTGAGCTAAGACAGGCACCCCAGTTTTTATGCATTGATGAGTCAGGTAGAAGTCTTACTACTTTTTCTGTACCTTCTTGTCCACTTTTCATGTACTTTTATGATAATTCACCTATCAGTTTCTGTTCTCAGGAAAGGCCTGATGCAATCAGCAACGTGAAATGATAGGGTCTGTTCATGATGAAAGAAGAACCTCTATCAAGGGGAATTCCATTGAAGCAAGCACCAAGATTTTGGCCAAAGAATTTTCTAATTGTAATACACCAAGCATCAGGTCCTAAACCTTGGCCAGACTCATAGCCCTGCTGGGCACGCAGTAAGCACTCAGTAGATGTTTGAGGGTGATTTAGCTGAGCTGTCATTATCTGTTCATCAGCAGCCTGATTAGGACGTCCTGTGGAGGGGACAGACTATTTCTTTGGGGCATCCTCTTCTCTAAGCAGCCTTGTAGTAGAGGAAACGACTACCAGGGACCCTAAGGCACAGGAGCTTTCTCTGACTCCTCTCAACCAGTTGTGGAAATGACTCACCTACCCATGGCCCATAGCATTGTGGGAATCTGGAGGGACTGAGGTTTCCCAAGCCCGTCTGACCCTCTCAGCTGTGTTTCTTGTTTCAGCAATCCCTATTGTTTTCTCAGAGTGGTTCTCTGAGAAAGACCGTTCAGGATGTCTACACTCAGAATTAGACCACAGAAGAAAATGAACATAACGAACTCTTAAAATGCCTTCCTGCCCAAGCATTCCTCTCCCAGCCAGTTTCTGTCTGACGCTTTCATCCTTCTCGGATTAAAACAAAAACAAAACTAGGTTATAAGGAAAGGGGACAACTCTTTCAAGTGGTTAGGTTGCCAAGGTACCAAATTAAGTGACCTCTACAGGCTTAAAAGGGCTAAGCTGGTTTCTTAAAAACACTTTTGTGTAGAACTTTAGACTTTTCAGACCGTTTTAGCTTATTATCTAGATGATCTTAATGACAACTGTATGTGAAAGCGCAGTGAAATTTAGGGCCAGAGGCCCAGGAATGTTAGATGCTTTCTAGAAGATCCTATAGTAGCTGGTTGACAGCCAAAAAAAAGCAGGCCCAGAGACATGGCTGCTGGGGATGTGAGAGCCAGGAGCCTGAGACCCTGGAGATGCCCATCCACTCCCAGACAGAGAACAAGTGTTTCCTTTTGTCCTGTTAGGGCACCAGGAAGGAATGGTGGAAACTGCTGGTGGACCAGACACTGTTTACCTACAGGGGAAGGAACGATGACATGGAGTGTGGATGGGTTGGGCACGTCAGATGCCTCAGAATTACCGAAGCGTTTGTTTTTCATCGTTAACAGCAGCAGCAAACATTTATTACGTGCTTGCTCTGTGCAAGCCTCAAGGCAGCATGCAGCAGTGAATGAATCGGGGGAAGTAAGACACAGTTATTTGAAAAAACACAAATGTCAACACGAGATGATATTTGTTGAATGCTGAATGAGTGGTAGAGAAACAAGAGCTCAAAACGTGTGGGAGAGACAAAGTTCTCCTGAGATGGTCAGGGGAGATTTCTGGAGATAGGTTCTCAGAAGACGCAGAAAAGTAGAGAGAGCATTAATGGTTGAGACAAAGAATGTTGGGAAAAACAGTCAAGAGAATCTAAGGCTGCTTTGTTGGAGGGCATGAGTAACTCATTTGGGGGGAGTTGATTTAGGAAAGGGATGGGAGATGATCTTAGGAAAATACGAAGGGGGTCCTAATCTAAGGTGACAGGAGGAGATCTGACTTTGGGTGGGGAGCACACGGTGCAATATACAGATCTTGTAACATAAAAACCCACATCTGAAACCTATGTGTTCATGTTGACCAATGTCACCCCAATCAAATAAATAATTTTTTTTTAAAGAAAAATAGACCAGGGCTGGAATATGAGGCTAAGGAGTTGGGACTTCAGACCAGGGTACATTTTTTGAGTGACGGGGAACCTCTGCAGCTGAGATATCCTTCCAAATTTTTTACAGCCATATGTGGGGGTAGGACCAACCCATTCCACGTCTCTGCCCTGCTTACCAGCCTTGATGTGGCTTCTTACTTAATACCCTAGTTGTAAGACTTCCATTCATTTCCATTTTAGGTTGTAATTTTGATGTGATTGTGCGAGGAGGCGAGTCACGCATTTACCTATGCCGTCATCTTGCCTGGAAGTCCTTGTGTGTCTTATTAACAATTAACAGAGAAATAATTCAGTCAGAGCTTTAGACTTAAACCTCGCCCATTTTTCTCTGGTACAATACTCTCTAGCACTGTATTTGAAGCTTGGATAACAAATGAATCTATAGAAAGTTTTGCCCATGTCCTAGGGCAGTGATGGCGAACCTATGACACGTGTGTCAGCGGTGACACACGAACTCATTTTTTTGGTTGATTTTTCTTTGTTAAATGGCATTTAAATACATAACATAAATATCAAAAATAGAAGTCTTTGTTTTACTATGGTTGCAAATATCAAAAAATTTCTCTATGTGACACGGCACCAGAGTTAAGTTAGGGTTTTTCAAAATGCTGGCACGCCGAGCTCAAAAGGTTCATCATCACTGACCTAGGGCCTGGTATAGCATCTCCAGAGGCTATATCCTTAAACAGGGCCCTGAACCAGGAAGACATGCATAAATACGTCTAGGACTGTCCTGTCACCTTTGACTGAATTTATCCTACCAACTAAATTTTTGCTTCTTATAAACACAGCAGAGTAATACATATTAACATTAAAAAAGTAAGCTTGTGATATCATTTTGCTTATGCACAGACATAGAACGTATGCTAAATTTATGAGACGTGCAGCAGAACGTTACAGCGTTTTTGAGCCACCACTATTTTACAAATCTGGCATCTGCAGGCCTCCAAAGGCTGAAATGTTTTAAATTTATTTACACCCTGCAGTTTCCTTGGGGAACTGTTTTCCATAAGCTAATGAGGCGCTGGTGCAAGGCCTCGCTGTTATTCCTGGCAGGAACACTGAGACACATCGGCCTGCTGCCCTGCTTTTTCCCTCAGTAGTCCAGGGCAAATAATAAATATGGGAAAATACATCATCCCTTTGAATGCGGGAGCCAAGCTGCAGGGCTGCCAAGGTTAAAACAAAGCCATTGCGAGCCTGGAGCCTGTTCATGGTTTGTACCACATGTGCCTGCGTTTTTGGGACACTCAACGCGGCCTTTATCATGTCCGATTACTTATTCTGAGCGCATATGCAGCCTTTGAAGACGTTTCCGAAGACGTTTCCTTTTAGTGGATTAAACTCTCTCCTGAGGTCGGGGAACTTGTCTTCGCGATGATGGGTCAAATGGCATTTCATGAGCACCTCCATGGTGCCTGACCCTGGGTTGATGTTGGCAACAGTGAAAAGAGAAGAAGCAGGTATATGACATGACGTCTTGCCTTCCCGAATGCTCAGGGTCAGCTGGAGGGGTGTTTCAGATTACAAGGGTTGCTCTGATCAAGGGCAGTAACCCTCAGGTGTCTGCCCAACCTACTAAGGATTTCAACACAAATGGAGGCCTGGACACACCCTTGGCACCTACTAGTTGCCCAAGGAATGAATAAATGAATTAAAGTTGGTGCTTTGTTTCTGGTGTCTCATGAGAACAGTCCAGCTGGCATTTAACAGGGGAGTTAAACTGGCATTAAATTATTTAAATAGCCGCAGAGCTTCCTGAACCCCCAGACTTAGCCCCTAATGCATGCAGATATTCCCACCTCCAGCTGTCCTCTGATCACCCTTGTCTAGCTTAGCTCCATCTGGGCAGTTAAATCTTACTGATTTAATTGGACACATTCCCCACCTTCTCTTTTCTGCTCTCCTTTTTTTTTCTTCTCTTTGCTTGTCAGTCAGTGCTGGTTGAGGTCCATCTGCATGTATTTCCTGAGTTTGGGGAGGTAGTAAAGAGAATTTAAATGAAATCCATTTGATGGCTCATAAGAAATAAAGACCTCTTCAATAATTAGACATACCTCCATCTTTGCTGCAGTTCTTAGGTAGTCTTGTGGGCAAAGGATGAACGTGATGATTTTGAAAGTCCTTTTCCAGTTTTAGGACTTTACCAGAACACCACTTCATCCCCGAGGGACCGTGGCACACCGACCAGAGCTGACCCGCAGCAAGGCTGTAGAGTGGGCGAGAGCTTCTCTCTTCCCTGCTTCATTGCTTCCCCCAACTATCTATGGTATATCCTTGGGTTTTGCCCTTGCTGGCTACCTGTCAAGGTGGTCTTGGAGAACCAGAATGTTAACTAATAAGGGCTTAAGGAATTGCTAAAATGAAAAAGAGCAGCAATGTCGTGACCATGGGAGCTAAAGCCCAGGTTCAGGGAAATTGCAAATTAGTCAGCGTGCCTGTGGCTCTTGCATCTACTCTTTGGGGCACACATGGCCCTATGCTGTCAAGTAAGATACCCCCTGTGCCTGCCTCTGTGAGACCACAGGCCTGAATTCTGGAGTTGCTTCATTGTGCTGTGACTGAGAACAATCATTTCAGCTTAGAGTCTCCACATAGAGAGATGGGACTGGAGAGGAAACCAGATGCTAGGCAGTGCTGAGCTGACATCTCTGGGTGATAGGAGCGTCACATATACTACATCTACAATTGCATATTTAAGACAACTTCATGAGATGTATATTTTTATCACCATCGTACAGATAAGGAAACGGAAGTTCTGAGAATTTAACTTATTGCCTCAAATCATGTAGCTATTAGTGGCCGAATCAATAGGCACACCATTTTTTTGCTCCTGATTATACCCCATTCCATCCATCAGGTCTGTGAGCTGTCAGCAGATGTCTTAATTTTTCACTGACCTTTGTGGGTAACCATCTAGCTGAGTCTCTACAATCTCTTTTCCAACTGTAGTAAAATGAGCAGCATGGCTGTGGGAAGGGGCTAGGTGCCCTTTACTCAGAACTCCTGGCCCTGCCCTCCCACAACTTCAGCCTTTGCACATACTGTCCCCTTTGCCTGGAATCCCTTCCCTGTTCTCATCATGGGGAAAACATTAGTCTTCTGTAAATCTGCTCCCTTAGGGCCCTGTGTATTCCTTTCTCATGCTGTACTCTTCTAATTTGTGTATATGTCTATCTCTTGATCTAAAATAGAAAGTCCTGAATTTCATGGAGGCCTTCTTAAGCCTTATGGCATAACAGATGTTCAATAAAGATTTAATAAATGAATGATGCAGAGAGACAGAATTCGCATCACTCCTCTCCATGTTTTGGGTTGACTCACAACTAATTTTTGCCTGAGCATGGGAGAAAATGAGTCCTGTGGATGTTACTGCCTATTATATCCAGGCAAAGGCCAGTGGTGGACTGGAAGTGTCAGGGTATATGGCTGATCAAGGTTCTTCAGAGGAGGAGTGATGACAGACTGTTCCTGATCAATAAAGCCCCCCAATTAGCAATTCCTTTAGATTAATAAAGTCTTTCTTAAAATGGCAGTACCTCTTAGAGGGGTTAAGCCTACTGATGGTTCAGTGACATTTATTTTCTTCATATTAGTTATTATTATTTTAGTAATTTAAAAAAACACACGAGATTCAAACTACTTTCAGCCTATCTGAGGAGGTGATCTCGTTTAGGGAAACAGAACAGGGAAGGTGATGGGAGACTGGCTTGGGGGGTGGAGCATAAGAATCCTATAGGTAAGGCAACCCTTAGGGAGTCCTCTTGTCTGCATGATTAGTACCCTGACAAAGGGACTGTAGGCTGCCAGAAGCAGCAAGAGGTCATGGGGAACAGTGAGGGGCGAGAGTGGAAAAGGGGGCGGGGGAGGAGAGAAGAAGCCAGAGAACAGTGTCATAGCTTTGATGGTCAAGACAACCTTGGGAGGAATGGTTTCCTCCCACAACAGATGACTGGGTTAGAGCAAGGCTTGGCAGAAAACTGACAATGCTTGCTTGTCACTGCGAGTAATTGCCCTTGGAAAGGAGGCCCTCTGCTGGATGTAAATGGCACCTCAATGAGCATAAAAGTAAACTATGCTCAAAGACGCCTCCATTACCTGGAACGTAATTGACCAGATATCCTAATTAACTGACGTGTTATGGACAATCGACAATGAAGAGAAAGCAGCAAGAGAGAGAAAACTAGCGTCTAGTATTTATAAGGGCTGTTTATAGGGGCCAAATTACAATATTTTTATCTTACTAATGAGCACTGACTTTCAGAATGAGAACGGTGAAGCCTGTACGACTCTGATTTCCCAAAGTTACATCTTGTGGTGACGATGCAGCTGGCAGGTGATGAGCCTGTTCCTTGGACAAATGCATCAGAACTTGCACACACACGTGGGGTTTGCCCACTAAGTCAAAGTTGTTGATGTAGGAATCTGTGCTACAGTTTTATCCATGTCATTCCCATCATCTTGTTATTGCCATCAGGGCTTGTGGTACCTTCTTCTGAATATCTCTAATTCAAATCCTCTTCTGTCGACAGTGGATGGGATCTGTTAACACACCCCAGTGTCCTGTTTGGGCAAGAAGACAGTTGACCAGGCTATATAACATCAGTTTTGATACCAAAGAATTCATGGCTTTGAAAGACGAAGTCATGAGGTTCTAATGGGTGGGTCAGTCGCCGGCACTGTGACTGCAGCTCGCTACAGAGCCCAGGGCTCCCTGTGGCTGAGGAAGGGAACCTTCTGAATAGAGCCTCCCCAGATCACGCCCCAGCTCTGCGGTAGCATCACCATTATGGTGCCTTAGCAGCTCAAACAGCAGCCGGCACCAGGACCGTTTCTGCACATCTCTCAAGACGACCGAAGCACAGGGGAGAGGGTTTGGACCAACACTGTTGCGTGTTCATGGGCTCCTATTGGACCTGTGGGAAGGCGTTTTGCTTGCAGAGTAAAGAACAATGCACATGGGCTTTGTGATATTCAGAGCGGGATTTGAATTCTGAGGCCAGCTGGCCCTTATGAATGACCAGATCCCACATAGTCTCAGCTTCCCTATCAGATGGAGATAACAACCTTAGTAAGAGGCTAAAAGAGAAGACATAGAAAACACCTCTTCTTTGGACTAATTCCCACTTATTCTTAATAGGTTTGCTTAGACATGCTTTCCTTCAGGAAATCTTCTCTGACCTCTAAATCGTGTTAGGCACCCCTTCCAAGACACGGTGCTATCTCACCGTACTCCTCAGTGTGCTTCAGAACATTTGTTTTCTAAGCTCCACACTCGAAGTGAATGGTGTCTTATCCCCTTCACCTATCACAGTAACTGACACACTGTTGATTGTTCATACTCAATTCGTTGAATGAATAATGTACATGAATAAACGGCAGGTAGTATTTGCTCCAGTCCTTTGGCGGCTGAGGGAAGAGGCTCTGTGATGTGGCAGAACAAGTCTGGACATAAGGTTTTTATGGGTACAGTGGGGTGCTGGGAATGATCACCCAAGTGAGGCAGCTCAGGAGTGTCACCTGATCCTAGCCTAGACCCTCTGCTTCCCTTAGTTCTGGCCACATAGTTTTAAAGGTAGTTACCCAAGACAACCAAGTCAAGAGGGGAAATTACACTCTTTATAAAAAATAACAAGTGTTAAAATACTTGGTGCATGTGGTCGGGAGTTATAGGGTCAGTAGTAGAAAATCTAGGTATTTTCTTTTTAGTCATCTTTAGAAGTTAGGTGGAGTTGTTTATTTAGGCTTGATTCTGCTCAGTGGGATAGAAGAATGGCGTATGAAGAATCTTGGTGTAGCTCTGGGCTGGTGTCAGGGATTCTGGACATTTTGATCTGCTCATCATATAGCACTGTGTGTGGAGATGGACCTAGAGTCAAATGAGTAGAGTTTATGTGACATCTTATTCTTCCGCTGGCTGATTACCTAATCTTTCTGACCACTCAATCTTTCTGAGCTCAGTTTTTAGCACATTGTTTGCGGGTAGTTTTTATCGCGCGCTAACAGGTGGCGCGGGCCATTTTTGCTAATTTTTTGCGCAAATGGCAACGTTCAGTAAAATTACGATAACTTTAGTTTACGTATTTATACATTACCCGCATTCTACCGCTAGTCGATAAAAAACGTATTAATACGTGTCCCGTGCTCTACTACCAGTCAAGTACCCGTGCTCTACTACCAGTCAAGTAAAACGTATAAGTAAAACGTATAAATACGTTTCCCGCATACAATGTGTTAAAGAGCACTGATTTCACAGGCTTGTTATAAAGATGACATTCATGCTGTATCAAGGTAAGAAGTTTTATAAAGCAGTAATTTCCAGTAGTTGCACAGGCTGAACGCACTGAGCGCGGATGAGAGCAATTTCTGTTGTGACAGGTACCGAGAAACGTGGCCCTTCTCGGCTGCCAGGAGGAAACTAGCCACCGGGCTCTGGTTGGCTTATATGTAAATAGAAAAGTAATACGACCAAAGTAAACACAAGTGGGAAATTGCATTTGTATAATTTAAAAATGGTTTATTTTTTAAAAATTCAAGTCATTTGTTTTCATTCAAGCCATTTCCTCTTGGTTTGAGTGGGTTATTGCTTTGTTGTTAATTGCATTTTGCTTAGCATTTTCCCCCTTCTATTTTAAGACCAGATACTATTCCTTTGTTGATATATATAACCACTGACCTTATTAAATTTTTTTCCAGATAAATCGTGATTTTTAAGATAAGAGGGACACTAACACAAACATGGAACGTTGGTCCCCACGTGGAGGCTTGGAAAGTAAATGTTCTATAATTGGTTAATGGGGACACATTTTAGGCTACGGTTCTGACTTGCCTTTTCAATCTATTTGCAGACTCACTGGGAAAGGGGGAGGGGCTGAGAGTTTACTTGCAGGTTTTCAGGGAGTGTTACATTTTAAAGAGATTTCCAATGCATTTTGATCCAGACAAGCTTCCCTTGGCTAAGAAATTATATGAATGCACCCAGAATACTTTTGCAGAGTGTGGTGTTGAGTGCCATTTTATTCCCATGAACTTGAAGTTCTGTACAGAAGGTCAGGATTGAGAAATGCTGCCTGACATTTTATATACTTATACTAGAGGCCCAGTGCACAAAATCGTACATGGGCAGAGTCCCTAGACCTGACCGTCAGGACCAATTGGGGCCAGGCTGATTAGGGCTGGGCTGGAGAGTTGGCAATGGTCGCCGGGCCAGGCACAGAAGGAATGGACGCCGGATGCCAACGTCGCCATCGTTGGCGCCCAGCCACCACGCATTTTCCTGCCTTTCCTACCCAGATGGAACATGGGAGGTTGGCCGCCCGCCCCGAGGAGGGAGCCAGCCCTTGGCCCCCCTGGGAAAGTGTACCTTGGTTGCAGGCACATCCCCAGTAGGGGGTGTGCAGGAAGGCAGCTGATGAATGTTTCTCTCTCATCGATGTTTCTAATTCTCTATCCCTCTCCCTTCCTCTCTGTAAAAAATCAATAAAATATATTATGTGTGCACGATGAAAGCTCTTTAATGTTAAAAGTAAATATTGGCCTTTAAGGCATAAGCACTCAGATTAGCGAATTTAAATGTAGTTATGTCTTTGTAATGGTAGCCAGATTGTTTGATAACACCTGTCTTCTCTGTCTATTATCAAAAAACACTGGGAATGATTTTCTCCTATTTCATGAAGTTTGTTTCACAAGAGGAGGTAGATGTTTTAAAATATGATAACAAGTTTATAAAACTTGGGTTTCAGATGTGAAGAATGGTCTGTTTATTGATGAGAACAGCACATGCCCAAAGCAGAAAGGCTTTCATTATCACCATCCAGGTTGACCTGCTTTAAGGAGCAATAGCTGAAGTCTTTCTGATGCTAGATAGGAGGAGTGAATGTCTTCAGCTGAAATGGAATTGTTTTGCTTATCTTCCCTTGTCTTCATTTATTTGCATGTTTACTTATTGAGAATGTACTTATCTTCTTTATCTGCATTTTCTCAAGGAATTTGAGCTCCCTTCCTTCCACCCTTCTCTCCTATCAAGGCCCTACATTCCACTCTTCTATTGGCATCTGTCTAATCAAAGGCATCTAATACAGAGCCATCCTCTGCCAACTAGCAGAACACACGTGACTTGAGTTACCATGTCTTGCAGATTCTTACTTTGCAGCATCTAATGGTTCTGAACCCTCGTTCAGTTCCTTTTTCAGCATCACTCTGACTGGACTCTGGTCCATACGTGACGGGACTAACTGCTCATCTGTGTAATGCACCTCACTTTCCACAGTGCTGTCCGATTAACTTCCTCACGTGGCCCTTGTATTTCACCATTTCCCTGCTTAAAGCACCACCAAGCTTCTTCATTACCTGCTGAATAAGTGCCAACTTCTAGAGCTGGCATTGGAGCTGCTTTATAATAGGGCTTCAAACTATCACCCATTCGTTGAAAATCAAAACAAAACAACAACAACAAAAAAACCCCAACCACACACTTGAGAGCCTTCCTCACGCACACTGATGTGTTCTGGGGACATAGTACAAACAGGACAGGAAGTGCCTCTGTTTGAGCTCTCAGCCAACAGGCAGCATCAACTTGCCAGGCATGGAACTGAACCGTCTTGGGAGTAGATCCTCCAGCCCCTGTTAACCTCCCCAGATGAAGCTGCATGAAGCAGAGATGAGCAATCTCCAACAAGCTGTATCTTAATTGCAGATTCATGACCAAAATGAATGATTCTTTTTTTAAAAAAAAAACAACTCCAGTTTTGAGTGGTTTATTATTAAGCAATATATAACCAGAACGCTTACAAGGGAAAGCAGGACAGACTCAGGACTGCAATAATTCTAGCTGGATGCTTCAAAAAACTGCTAGGCCTTTAGTTGGACTCTTATTAATCACTCTATCCCTGCTATGGTGTTACCTTAGAGTCCAGGGGTGGGGAACGTCTGGCCTGTGGGCCATATCGTTTGGTTTGGCCCTGCTGAGGCAACTGCAGGCAGGACTAAAAAATCAATAAACCTAGGAGCTTTTTTCACAGCAACATAATTTTTTAAAAAAATATTTTTTAAAAATTTATTTTCGAGAGAGAGGAAGGGAGAGAGAAACATTGATTGCTGTTCCACTTATTGATGAATTCATTAGTTGCTTCTTGTATGTACTGTTAATGTAAAAAAAAACATTGAAACCTGTAAAGAATGTTTGTGAGTTTATTTGAGCCAGACTATCGACATATGCTGGGAAGCAGAACCTCAACGAATTGAGATAATGCTCCCCTAGCAACATAATTTTTAAGTTGATAATTTTCTATGGCCCACGAATGATGTCATACTATCCAAATGGCCCTTGGCAGAACAAAGGTTCCCCACTCCTGCCTTAGACAGACAGTCGTAGTGATGAGGAGTCTCCAAAATGGCAGCAGGGGGAGGTTCTCACATTGAGCGCACCAAACGCTAGAGAGATGAACGGATGTAGCCCCAGTTCACCAAAAGCTACTTGAATGGACAGGACCCAAGTATGTGGAAAGTTAGCAAGATAATTGGATAGAAAAAAGCCCTCTGCTCCCCATCCTCATAAGAACTGTGGGCTTGAGCAAGAAGATGGGATAGTCTTCGAGACACGAGTCCACCATTCTCCCAGGTTGCCCGGCATCTGAATCAAACCTCTTTCTTTTTGCACCAGCACCTGTCTCATGAGTTTGGCTTCCTTGAGACAGGCAGTGGAACCAGCATTTTCCAGTTACAACTTTTGGTGACCCAGGTGAGACAGTGTGGAACTCAGTAAGTCCTGGAGGTCCTGGGCTAGGGTCCCAGCTGCCTGTGGCAGGCTGACCCAGGAGCGGGACTGTGGGGATTCCCCATCAGCTGCTTAGAGCTTCTCTTGAGGAATTTCTCTGCCCTCCTTCTCAAGGCATCCGTCTCCTGAAAAGCTTGGCTGGTGAAAGAGAAAGGGTTTCTGGGGAGCAGATGGATTCCAAGACTGAGTAAGTCAAACCAGTGTGCACACCGGGGGCCCTCTATCCCTGCTGCATGGCTTTGTGCCACCTGGGCTTTGTGCCTATCTGAGTTTGGCCAGGACCGCTTGTGGTATGGTTGGTAGGAGATAAGATCCCAGGACTTGCTTGTGAGTATAGGCGTGTGGACTAATGGAATTATGGATCCAAGTTTTATTCCTATGTTCCTACTTTGTCTGGGGTCTTTCTATGGTTATGGTTTTGGGATTGTACTTTTGTGCCTTCAAGGATTGTTCTGTTTCAACAAATTTTAGTGGATTGGTCCATTAACAGCTATACTCCAATGACTAAGAAGGAATTGGTTTTCTATTGAAATACTGCTTGGCCTATGTATACTTTAGACCCCTAAATGGTTCCCTTCATTACTACATCATCACACAGTTGGAATTGTTTTGCCAATGGTCACGGAAATGGGACAAAACCGCTTATGTACAGACATTTATGTCTTTACACAGGAAGGATTTAGCAAAGGACGGGAACAACCTAACGATGCAGAGAAGGGAATTGGCTTCAAAACCTCTCCCTGAGCCCCACCCGTGTGGTTCAGTGGTTGAGCAGTGATCTGTGAATCAGGAGGTTGCGGTTCGATTCACAGTCAAGGCACATACCCGGGTTGTGGGTTTGATCCCCAGTAGGGGCGTGCAGGAGGCAGCCAATCAATGATTCTCTCTCATCATTGATGTTTCTGTCTCTCTCTCTCCCTCTTCCTTCCCTCTCTGAAATCAATAAAAATATATTAAAAACAAATAAACAAACAACAACATCAACAACAACAAAACCCTCTCTGTGATAGTAAGACACAGAAGAAAAGGAAAATGAGATGGTCTCTTTAATGCCCTGAACCCAGAGCACTTAGGATTAGCAGCAGGAAGATTTACCCTGATACCACCCCTGCTGCTGGATACCCCTGAAATAGAGTCCAGAGGGGTGATAGCCCCACCCTTGTATGATGAAGGCATGCTCTCTCTCTCTTGAAGACACAGCAGGGCACCTGATTTGTCCAGGGAGCATTCCTATCTAGAGCAGGACAATCTCCTTTGAGGCAATACCCTGTAGGTGGAATAAACCAGGGAGGCCAGCCTATTGGCTACTATTGGGCTCATACTCCATTTTCCAAGCTTTGGTTCTTTCTGTATTTAAAAAAATATATATTTTTATTGATTTCAGAGAGGGAAGGAAGAGGGAGAGAGAGAGACAGAAACATCAATGATGAGAGAGATTCGACTGCCTCCGGCACACCCGCACTGGGGATTGAGCCCGCAACCTGGGCATGTGGCCTTGACCAGAATCAAACCCGGGACCCGACGCTCTATCCACTGAGCCAAACTGGCAAGGGCTCTTTCTGCATTTTGGAACATCCAGAAGAATTCTAGAATGGAAGGGTTGAAATGGAACATGTGTGATTTGTCACCCTGCCCCAGGGTTACATGGCACTTCATTCATATGCTTTCCAAGTTGGTTTTATTGCCTCTTTAACTTTTCTCTTGAAAACCTCAAAAGAAGGAAAGCATCAATCTCAGCTTTGTGACAAGTGAGTCATTGATATTAGTCAAGAAAATGGAGAAAAGAAATACTTTTCCTTTAATTTAGAATAAAAGGGATTTTTATCTATTTTTTCTTAAATTTACTACTTTCCACATTTTATGTAATGAGGTCCACTGCATTTGGAATGATTTCCCAACAGATGAAAGAATTTTCATTTCTTCCAATACGTGTGACAGCCTGCACAGCAGAGCAGAACAGAGCCCTTACATAGTGGTCTAGCTCAGTGGCCAGTGGATGCCAGGTTTCTGTGATTGTGGGGACATTGCCTTGAGTGGCTGGGCTCATCAGACACCACAGAAACAAGTGTTAGGGTTAAGGTGGCTACCAGCCTGGGTATCACCTATAAGTGCCGAGGCACTTGGTACTCATTACAGAGATGCCTGGATTCTTCAGATGGATATTACATGTGGAGGACATTTTTCTTTAAAGGGAAAGTTATGACTAATGAAGTCTTTGCTTGAGAAATCATTTTAGTCTATTGAATTCTGTCTTCAATTTCAACATCTGCCTCAAGGAGGCAGATAGATACGCTTGTGAGTGGCTGAGAATTAGAGTTGAAGAAGAACGGGAATTTACACGAATTGGCTTTATAAATCATTCTAGTTTTGCAACCCATGTTCTCTATTTAATGCAAAAAAAAAGTTAGGTATGTGTTTTGCTAAATCCTAAGATCAACAGAACTTTATAGGACAGGCTAAACTGGAGAATTACCTCCTCATGGCCCAGAAACCCTTGTGAGGCAATGTTTTCAAAGGGCAGCCTACAAACCATTTGTACCAGAATTACCTGATGTTTATACAGAATTACCTGGGCCTCATTATAAACATAGTGAACCTGACTGGGGCTGGGCAGGAATCTGCTTTTCTAATAAGCATTTCCTGTTATTTAAAAGGTCCTGACATCTCCTTCCCTTACAGGAAGACAGATGGTTTGTGAGTAACCATCTTAAAAGTAAAAAGAACCCCAGGAGACACTGAGAGATTAACACAGTACCTTCCGCTGTCTCCAAAATGACCTGTCATAAACTGGAGCGTACAGAGAGGTCTCAATAAGTATTATCTGATAGAGTCTTAGAATGGGAATTGTCAATATTTGGACCAACCATTTTCTAATTTAAGTTTCTACCCATGATGTTACTATACAAGAGGGCTACTCAGTAAAGGTTTTAAGCATTTTCAAGATATTGTATTATCATAGACCTTGCCTAACCCAAGGGTGAGAAATCAAGGGCATGGGTATTTGCTTCTTTACGAGAGTACTTTGACACTTTAGAAGTTGGGGTTAGGATATTTGGTTCTCTATGGTATAACGAAAACTTTTGGTCACAAAAATGTTTTCTTAAATTGTTACAAAATGGTCCCCCATAAGTTACACCTCCCTGAATTGAACCTGGCCTGGCCTAAAGACTTGCTTGGGCCAAAACAATTCAGTGGAAGTAACATTGTTCTGGGCCAGTGTCTGCCTCGCTCTCTTGTTGTCCTGTCATGGAAAGAAGCCCAGGCTGGCCCCCTTGAGGATGAGGGGCCGTGAGGACAGAGAAGTCCTCGTGGTCGATGCCCGTGAGCCATCACAGCTGTGAATGAAGCCATCCTGGAGTCTCCAGCCTCAGTCCATCTGCCAACGGACTGAAAATGCACGAATGCACCCCGAGAATGCATGGAACAGAGACAAGCTATCCAGCTGAGCCCAGCCAAGGTGACAGAATTGTGAGCAAACCAGTGGGTGCTGTTTTAAGTCGCTAAGATTGGAGTGATTAGTCATCTTGAACTTGAGTAAATGGGGAAAGAGGAGTGAAGTTTGTTTGGTAGCTACTTACAAGCCTTCAGAAGACTTTCCTGTCTGTGTTCAGAGACAGGATCCCTGTGGAATGGAAGCCCAGGTAGCAGCCCCCTTGGCCTCAGTGACCTTTTCTGCACACCGATGAGCAGACTCTTGGGCTGCTTGCTGCTTTTCCTCTTGAGCCACCCCATGTGTGGAGCAGAGCCTCACCACCCCTACCTGGCCCACCTCCACCTGAGAAAAGACAAAGTGTGAGATGCTGTGCTCCCTCCACCCGTGATGAATCTGCCGTGTTTTCTATCTACTCTCCCCCACGAACTCCATCAATCCTGAATCCCTGGTTCTATCTTGGAGCCCCAAGTCTAAGGTCATAATTTATAAGCCCTACATGCCACACAAATACGGTATAGATTGCTGCTGTCCACCAAGAGTCATTCTTGCCTTCATTTCCCAGTCTCACTCACATTTACATGTGTCCATATAACTGAATTCTCGCTAATGGCATGTGAGTGAATGTGATATAGGCCACTTTGGGCTGGCCACGATCTTCCATGTTTGCTCCTCCATTCTTCTCCTATTCTGCCCAACTGGAATGGCTTGCCCAGGGTAACCTGGGAGACAGGGTAGAAATGATAAAGCTGCTATCAACTTGGGTCCCAGAATAACTTCATGGAGCAGACCTCTCTCCCTCAGTCTGAAACCACCCTGGGTTGTTCTAGAAATGAAAAATTAATTCTGTTAGGGCTGAGCCTTTGCATTTTGGGTATTTATTTTAGCATTTAAGTTATCCTAACTAATAAACCAAGATTACTGAACATTGGTGAAGTGTTCAATGAACAATTTCAACCTAAGACATCGATACATTGTCAGGGGCTTATGGTGGAAAGGACTCTATGGTGGACATTCCAAAGCAAGTTTGTGTGTGTGTGTACATTTGAGGTGAAAAGCAAATCCTCTCCTGACACATCAAAGTATATCAGTTAGCTCATGCTGTTCAACAAACTGTCCCCCCCCAATATAGTAAATTAAAACAATACCTTTTAATTAATAACTAATTATGTTATTAGCTCACTATTCTATTAGCTGGGCAGTCTGGTCTTGCCTGGGCTCACTCATGCAGCCAGCCAGCAGGCAGCTTGCCTGAGGTGAGTGGTCTGGGACGGTGTCATGGCCAGAGGGGATCAGTTCTTCTCCACTCAGCCTCTGCAGCAGGCTAGCTGAGGGGTGTCCACACAATAGGCTCTGGGTACCGAGTGCAGCCAGGGAGGGCAAGCACCGACCCACAAACAAGTTTAAACCTCATGACTGTAGCAGGGTTGCTATTGTCCCAAATGGCCAAAGCGAGTGACAAGACCCAGCTCAAGTTCAGGAGGTGGAGAAAGAATCTCTTCTTTTGGGTGGGATGACTGAGAGGAGCTGCAAAATATTGTGGCTTTTGGGATGGTGTGTGTCACATCCCGAATTATGACAGCACTAAGCACCATCAGAGAAGGTAGAAGAGCACTGATGGGAGTCTAGCGTCTGGTGCCCTTGTTGCCTCTTCTTCTTCTTCTTCTTTTTTTTTGTTCTGTGGGGCCTTGAGAAAGTTACCTCCACTGTCCCCACCCCAGATGCAGGAACGGAAGCACAGAAAAATTGTTCAGCGCAATAATCTCGGGGGCTTTGTGCCATCCTCTAATTTCACCTTTCTTTCCCAGCAGAGGGTTCAGGTTCAAATGCACAGTATGAGAACTAAAAACATAATTTCGTGTGTTGTTTTTTGGTGGTTCAGGGGCACCTCCTGACCAGCCAAACCCTGAGCAAGACTCAGAGCAAACTGGGCAGGTGCCAGTGCCAAGGGTAGTGCCAGGGCAGAGCCGTGCCAGCCCAGCTGTGGCCACTTCCATCTCCTTTCAAGTTGACCTCAGGCGAGTGGGAGGTGGGAATCCATTTTTATTTCTGCTGTGCTTCCTGCTGGTTTTGGTCCTTCCGGCAGTGCCCGGTGCAGGTGGAATCTCACTTCCACTGTCCTCCGCAGGGCCAACTTCTCCTTTTATAGGTGTTTGCTTTTGCGGGGGCCGGGGATTGATGCAACCACATTTTCCAAATACAAATAAGCCGGAGTGGAAGGTGCCCTTGAAAGCATTGGCGCCTGGAGCAAAGTCCAGGAACACCGTGGAGCTGTCAGCTCCTGGGGGTCCTCCTGCTTTGCCAGGGAGTCTGACGGACAGGGAGGGACAGGTGGCACTGGGATAACCCTGTGCTTTAAGAAAGCAGCAACCAAATCTGATGAACAGAGTAAACTGGTGAATATAATAGAACCAGGGGCATGGAAAGGGAGTGGACTGACAGTTCCTGGGGGGAAAGGGGTATGGGGGTGCAGGAAGAGACTGGACAAAAATCGTACACCTATGGATGAGGACAGTGGGAGGGGCGAAGGGCATGCAGTGGGGTGGGAACCAGGTGAGGGGAGCTATGGGG
>NW_006282748.1:2068878-2069386 GCF_000327345.1 Myotis davidii | reverse complement strand
GCGTCAGCCTGTGAACTGAAGGGTCCCAGGTTCGATTCCAGTCAAGGGCACATGTCCAGGTTGTGGGCTTGATCCCCAGTAGGAGGCGAGCAGGAGGCAGCCAATCAATGATTCTCTTTCATCATGGATGTTTCTATCTTTCTCTCCCTCTCCCTTCCTCTCTGAAATTAATAAAAACATATTTTAAAAAAGAGAAAGAAAGCAGCAACCTTGAAACCTGCTTGAAATAAAAGCCTTTTGATGGCTGGGAAAAATAACCTTGAGGGGGAAGGACATACAGAAGTGTCCTCCAGGGACGGGAGCAGAATTGTGAATTTTGTCTTCTACCCAAATACACAGTGATAACGCCCAGAGACCCTGTAGCTCTTACATGCTCACACCTCCTGCTCCACACCTTCCCTCCACAGGGTTTTATTCTAGGGGGTTCAGCTGGAATAGTGCCCTGCACGCAGCCTTTTCCCTCTCATTTCTCTGCTAAACCAACAGACAGAGGAAGTGCTGGAAGGGA
>NW_006282748.1:2063809-2068477 GCF_000327345.1 Myotis davidii | reverse complement strand
TGCTGTCGAACCTTTTGAGCTCGGGTGTCAGCATTTTGAAAAACCCTAACTTAACTCTGGAGCCGTGTCACATATAGAAATGTTTTGATATTTGCAACCACAGTAAAACAAAGACTTATATTTTTGATATTTATTTTATATATTTAAATGCCATTTAACAAAGACACATCAACCAAAAAAATGAGTTCGCATGTCACCTCTGACATGCGTGTCATAGGTTCACCATCACTGGTCTAGGGCCTCAGCGATGTGTGAGTCCCACTGCAGTGATAGCCCTAGGCCCCCCCTCCCCCAGCCCCCCAATCCCACAGCCTGTCTGTCACTTTAGAGCCTGCTGGGTAGAGCCAGTAGGAGACCTCAAGGTGCAGAGTCTGGGGCTCCAGAGCTGGGCGTGATTCTCTGTTTGAAAATAACAGTGAAGATGGTGGTGTTGGTGGAGGCGGCTGTGGTGAAAAGGAAGAGGATGAGGAGAAGAGAGGGAAGGGAGAGATTAAAACGGATCTTCCCAACCTGGCCCTACAATGGGAATTTTTTGGTAAACATGGAGACTACTTTTATTCTCATGTTGCTTCTTCTAGCAATTGAAATAGAAAAATCAAAGCCCTGACTGGGTAGCTCAGTTGGTTAAAGCATCGTCCCAATACACCAAGGTTGTGGGTTCGATCCCTGTCAGGGCACATACAAGAATCAACCAATGGTTGCATAAATAAGTGAAACAACATCTCTCTCTCTCCCCTGTTCACCTCTCCCTTCCTCTCTCTAAAATCAATAGATTTTTTTTAAAAAGGAAATAAAAAAAAGAAAAGAAAAAAGGAAATCAGGTAGGAAACACCAACTGAAGAGCATGAAACTATTGGCACAATTTCTGCCCTGGAGGAGACCCTCAGGAAGGGCCAGTTTCTTTGAGAATCAAAAAATAAAACAGAGTGATCACAGTTCTAACTATGACTCATCATTTGTAATTATGACTCAAGTTCTGGTTCAACCCTTTAATGACTGCTAGGTCGATACAAAGTAATGCCTGTGAAGGAGAGATCATCATTTGTGAGCAACCATGGCCATTCTTGATAGCAATTGGATGTAGGTGAGTCTGTTAAGAGACCAATCAGGAAAGCATTTAGGATGTAAGGTAAGAAGGTGAGGAAGTTGGAGAGTGTGGGTAAATATGGATTATTGAAACAAGGAAAAAGATCACAGACAACACAGTTTAGTTTGCCAACTCAAAAAAAAAAGCCATTGAATGAAATGTCTTAGAGGCGTGCCATCCAGCGACGGCTTGAGATGTTTGCTGATTCAGTCTGGCCAGAGCTTGCCGTGATGAAACCTTAGGGGTAACTAGTGTACCCAGTACATCTCCAGCCATATTAGTCTGTGTCCTGCAACTAAATGTACTTAAAAAAAAAAGTCCCAATTAATTTTCTCGAGCACCCCTTGGCCTAATTGCAGGAAATTAGTCTCTCTCCAAAGTTTCCAAGCTAATTGTCAGAAAACTTCATTCCTGCATGACGAAAAAGGCTCCATCAAGTTGTTGCTCCCAGAACAAAGGGGCAGACTGCTTCAAAGGCGAGTTCTGGGCTGCATCCAGAAGGCAGAGACTCTTCGTTACTTTGGGCAGGGAGTTATTTCCTCAGCGTTCAGGCAGTGACGTTGGTCTTCGCAGGTTCCTCGTGGCCATGCACACCCTCTCATCATTTATTAAGTGCTTAATGTGTACCAGACACTTTGCTGGGTGCGATAGTAGATGTTGTACAACCAAGTTCCAAAGTCAAATTGGCTTACAGAGCACAGACGTCTATTTCTCTTTGTAAAAGTCCAGCTGGCTTGTCAGCTCCACTCTGGAAAGCCCCTCAAGGTCCCCAGTTTCTTTGTTCTCACTGCTCTGCTGTCCCCAGGCTGTTTTTCTTGTCCGTACATTATAAGGTGGCTCATCGTCACTTCACATGCCAGCCACAGAAATGCACTAGACTTGAGTTAGGAGTGATTATCTTTGTTGATATGCACTGTTTTCCTCGCACAGCACCTGGTTGGTGGTATGTTTTCAATAACTGCTGAATAAATAAATCAGTGCCAGTTAGAGCATCTCTCCACCACCTCTTCCTATCTGAAGGTGCTGCCCACCTTAAGGGCTGTGCAGTTGTCAATGGAGCCCGGCCCACACCCCAGGCCAGCAGTCCCTCCCTCATGCCCTATCTGTACTGATTGTCTCTCTACTTCCGGACTCCATTGGAGTGTCACTCCAGGGCGATGGATCCAGTTTCTGACCGGCCATGGCGGGGCTCAATGATACAATTCAGAAAAATGGGGGGGGTCACTTTCTTATGGGGAAAATGATACTATAATAATGTCTGTTTCTGGGGGATGTCCCTGGACAGGATGTAAAATTGTGTATCACTTACAAACCTATAATAATGAAGGCATAATATGCCAATTAGACTGGACGTCCTTCCGGACAACCTTCTGGATAAAGCTGGGGCTGCAAGGGAAGCCTGGATCCCAGGTGGCAGAGGGAAGCGGTGCTGGCAGCAGGGGAAGGAAGGCCTATTCTTGCACGAATTTCATGCATCGGGCCTCTAGTATTTCTAGAATACTTTTTACTAGGTCCAAAAAAATTCTTGGGTTTTAATGGGAAGTATATATGATATAATCTCAGATTCAAGTGGCAGGAAATCTGCATCCTTTCCTTACTTATCTGTTGAAAAGTCACATAGTGATCTAAGCATCTACCTTTATCATTCTGTGTTCACTAAATGGTTTAATGAAAGATGGTGGGAAAGAAGAGATTTTTAAGGGATAGCAGGTAGAGAAGTTATTGAGAGAAGGGTTCATATACTGGGCAGTAGTGTCATGACCTGAGTAGACTGAGGAAAGCCTTGAATGCTGGGGGTTTAGAATTCATCCTTTAGGTCAGGGGTTAACAAATTCTAAAAGCTGCTGGGGACCAGCAGGAACCATAGTGGGTGAAGGGCCAGGAAAGGTGTGAAGGTGCTGGTGGGAATATTGGGGGACAATAGAGAGCAGATGCCAGGGACAGGGCAGCCACTACTCAACGCCATCTGATTATTGCCAGGTGGGAACATGGGCCCAAAGTTGCCACCTTCAGAGTTTTTAAGAGAAGCCAGATCTGTGTGTGTGTGTGTGTGTGCGTGTGTGTGCGTGCGCACCTGCACATGCGTGAAATCTCTATTTAAAAAGGTATCTAAATCAAGTTTTTGAAAAAACGCAGTGTGAGCCTAACAGCCATCTGGGCTGGGTTCAGCTCTGAGGCTTCTGGTTTTCAGCTTCTGCTTGAGACATTAAAGGTGCTTGAGCTGGGAGGTAACAGTGGAAGGGGCCCTGTAGGTAGGTAACCACATAGGTGCCACGTGGTCTATCTCTACAGGGGAATCATCTGTAGACAAAAAGCCAGCCAGAGGACTGGCACACCAACTCCTGGTTCATTCAGGGCACACTGGGCACCAGCTACGTGCCACGCTCTGGGACAAGGGCTGTTTTGGAAGAGAGCACTAAGGTGGCACCTGCAGGAATAAAACAAACATGCCCTCTCTCTCCCTCTGTAGCCCTGCTCCCTACAGTGTGTGGACTCCTGACAGTCTCTGTCATCTTGCCCTGAGCAGATGGCCGGTTTGCTAGTCATCTGACTGTTATTTGGGCCTGACCTCCTCCCAAGCTTGTATCCCTGGGTCTCTCTGTCTAATTCCTGAGTCTTACTTTCCACTTCATGGCTTATATCTTGCTTTTCTGTCTCAGAGATCTGACTTGGTGACTCATCCTTTATAATTTTATTAGCCAATGTCACCACCCCCCCCGATAAATTCAATAAAACAACAACAACAAACATGTTGGGGTTTGGCTGAAAAGCAAAGGTTCCATGCTGTGTGGTACAGCCCCCTTTTCCATCCTCTTCTGAGCACGTCACAATTACATCTTACCTACCCTTGCCTCCTTGGGATGACCAGACTATCCACCAGAGAGGACACACTCCCAATGCTTACCAATATTTCCTGTTGGAGGGTAATGCAAGGCTCCTGAACATTTCAGTTCAGAAGTGTAGCACTTTTACTCATGGTCCCTTGGCCAGAACTAGCCACATGGCCTGCCCCCAACCACGGGAGGACATGCTGGCAGATGTGGCTGAGCTCATGAATATTCAGTGGGCAGTAAATATGTCTGCCATACTTGTGATGTCTGGTAACCAAGGTTCTTAGACTTGTGATTCCAAGACTAGGGGTGGTTAGGGCAAAGCGAGCAGTTGAGAGATCGAAATGAAATCTTCTGAAGGCACACATAAAAGGAGATAAAGGACGTACAGGCCATTTTTGCTAGGAAAGACCCTTTTGACAACTGTCCTCGGACAGGTCAGAGCAGCTGGGGACCTGCCACGGGGCTGAAGCATCTGGCCAATCATACAACATGTTGTGTATTATTCTGTCAGTACAGAATAGCTCCTGGTGTTCAAAGGGTCATGGCCTGAGCTTCCCAACCATTCCAGGTCCTAATATGCCCCAAATTATTGCTTTTGCATCTTAGTGGTCCTGCTTGGGTTCCTAACACCACAAACGCCCGTCAGTAAACAATATGTTCGTATGTAAAAAATATTGGAAGCTATCATTCCAGAAAAACTGCCCATCTGCTTTAGAGACCCAGGTGTTCTGGAAATTACTGAACTAC
>NW_006282748.1:2044026-2063713 GCF_000327345.1 Myotis davidii | reverse complement strand
AGCTGCCTCCTTGTACGGAAGCACCAGCTTTTAATCTGATACGGCTTTCTCAGGCTGCCTTGCAGGATTTCGTTTAGCTAATTAAACATTTAGCTAAATTAAATGGTGCCCTCGGGTCTCCATGGTCGTGTGCATGTCATCACTGCTTCCAGAATAAGATGTGAGTCAAAAGAAGGCCCTGTGTTTGTATGTCTCTTAGGTCACAACACTTTCTATGGAGGAAGATATTCATTGTATCTGACCCGACATCTTGGAAATTTAAACCTGGAGCTGCTCTTACATCTAATTCAATCTCTTACTAGGAGAGATTTAAGTTATGGTCACCTTGGAGTTGGGTAAAAAAAACACCCAGAAAAGATAACCATAGTTTCATGTTCATGAGAGAAGCACCATGTAACCAATATTCTCTCTCATCACGATCCTCTGGTTTTTGGATGGACTCATTACTCAATGTTACCAAGGGCTCCCTTCTTCGGTCCTCATGACAGCTCGGATGTGCAGGCAGACCCGGCAGGAACAGGGCCATTTTGCAGCAGCGCAGGTTCTCTTCCCTCTCCTAAAGGACCAGTCTCTCCCCAGGGGCGTGTGCACCGGAGAAAGGAAACCATTTGACATTTCAAAGATTCCTGGACACCGGCTCTGAACTGACGCTGGTTCCAGGAGACCCAAAATGCCACTGTGGCCCGCCAGTCAGCATAGGGCACTGGGGTTTTAGCTCAGGTCCAGCTCACAGTGGGCCCCCTGGGTTCCCCCTCACATCCTGTGGTTATATCCCCAGCTATGGGGTGCATACTTGGAATAGAATAGGAATACTCAGCAATGGGCAGGGTCCCCACACTTCGGAAACCTTCCTCTAAGCCCACTCCCCTCCCTCAGCTGCCCCTCCCAGCTCCCCCTCTCCCTCCTTAGGGAGCATCATGCATCCCTTCTCTTTGCTCTCTGAGCATTGTGGGTGTCCCTATCAAAACATACATCTGCTTTTCCCACTTGAGGGAACCAGTGAATAAGTAACGGAGGCTCAGGCACATGCTGACATTTATCCAGGAACACCCAGCTGAAAATGACAGCCTGGCCTTGGACCCAGATCTCAATCCCAAGGTCAGGGTTCCTAGTAACAACATCAGGGGGCCTCACCCCTAACTGCTGACCTCGCTCTGACTCTCTTGTTCACACGGTCTAATGTGATTTCTTGGTCCGTGCTTTGCTGGCAGAGTGGCAGTGACTGCCGGGACTGGCTGCGTAATTTGCAGGACCCAGTGAAAGAAGGAGAATGCAGGAGGACTTGCTCTAAAACGATGAGGCCTGCCAAGGCTGAAGTAGTAGAGCATGAAACCAAGGACAGGCCCTTCTAAGCGTGGGGCCCTGTGCACAGGCCACACATCCACCAAGCTGGCCCGGTAACCACAAGCAGCACATTCTCCCCCGCAGGAGGCAGATGCCATTGTTGACTCCATGAGCCACGGCCCCTGTCACTTGAAAGTGGCTATTCCTGGGTGGGGCTGGATCAGGCACCCCCTGCTGGATGGGCGTGGTGTCACCCTTCACAGGTTAGAATTACGGACAGTAGACCCGGCTGAGCATGGGCGAGCCTACACACAGGACCTTGCCCTCCCTCCCCTGCCTGGAGCCCTCCTCACAGGGTTGGTGGGCAGTGGGAGGGTGATGGAGATGGGTGAGCCATGTGGCCTTTCATCTTCCAGTCCTGGGTCTGGACTACCCACTGCACTCTGTTTTCACTTTGAACCCCAAATAATCTGCATCGAAACATCAGTGAGCTCTGTTGACTTTTCATAGATTTCACAGAGAAAATCCAGGGTACAGACATTTCTCATGTCAAAACAACTTAAAGTCCCTCACCAGGCACTGCCTTTTCCCCCATCCGCTCCGTAGCCTTGCTCCCTTATCTCCCCACTCTCTGCTCCTTCCCTTCACCAACCCCAGCCACCTTGGCCTCTTCCACATCTCACCTCCTCTTTATTTGGAGAACTCCTGGCCTCTGTTTTATACCACACAGGTCAGCCTGCCCTGGCATCTAACTTCAAATGAGACAGAAACGAAGGGCCCTTCAGCCAATGGGACCCTCTCCGTGTATCAGGCAATTTAGGGACCATCTTTGCTATTTGAGTGCCACTTGGGGTCTCCCTTTTCACCTCAAGTGATTCATCGATGTTATTTCGTGCACTTTCAGTGAGTGGGTACAATTTGCTTTATCCTGTTACGTTACCATGGCTGGGGGCTGTGGCAGCGTGGGCCAGGCATGTCCTTCAATTAATCGGAGTCTTTTCCCTGAGTGGCTGGGGGGGGGGGGGGGATGTCTCCTGCGGTCCGCGGGTGGTAATGGCACCAAGGCGCAGTCTGAATGGCTAGTACCATCTGTTCAGTGAGCACTTTCTTCACTGCTGTGAGTTTGCTTTTATTTTGTAGTCTTTAAATTTTGGTCCAGGCTAGTCTCACCACCAGAAAGAAATTCTAACCCGTGTAAGTGTAGAATTCCGTGTATTTTGGTATTGTCAGGAGAGAATGCTTTCTATTTGGCAGGCTTTTTTTCTTGAATAAGAGAAATGCTTTTTTTTTCACCAGAACGTGATGCTGACTTGAAAGCAAAAGAACACAGGCAAGAAATATTAGCCGTTCGGGGAAAGAGACAGAGACGTCTGCTCGTCCCCCGCAGGAAACATAACAGCAGGATTAGTGTTACTAGGTGTAGGCCAGTGAAGTCAGCTGGCTCGCAGTGGGATGGAAACCTGTTCCTGGAGAGAGCAGTATCCATGTGCTAACCCGGTATGCTTGGTTTTAGTGGGAGAAAAACACAAAACCTTAGAATCTTTCCCGATCAGGGGCGTAGTGCAACGTGGGCAAAGTTTTCATTCTCACTTCTGGAAGGGTGCCAGAATGACCCTTTCCTGGAAAGTTCGGCGTGTGATACTCTCAGAGTCTCTCTCCCTCCTCATTTGAATGCCAGCCCCAGCCCGTTCTCTCCTCTCAGTTCAACCAAGCCAATAGCCACCCCAGGCTTCTTGGGTACAGGGACTGGTCTGGTTTACAGCAGTGTCTCAGGCTTTAGCTTATTGCCTGGCGCATAGTAGCTGCTCAGTAAATACTCGTGGAATCAATGAAGAAATAGAAGGAAAATCGAATAGCCCTTCCAAAGCAATCTCCATGTAAAGCCCAGGGGCTTCCATTCTGGAGTGATTTGGAAGACCAAGGACAGGAAGACCGAGGAACTTTATTCATAAGCTGGGTGCTGTTCTGTTGAGTGTGGCTGGGGCTGCAGCTCATGCTTATCTGTACTGGGGTGTCCTGGTGCTACTTGCACATAGCATGTCTTTGTCAAAGGTCCGGTCTGGGAGAGGGGCAGGAGTCGGAATGCACTGGTGGCTGTCAGCCTATAGGGGGCGCTTTCAGCACTAGGATTTAAAGATTGGTGATGCTCCTCAAGAAATAGGATTCTATGAGTTAAAGGGGACCTTAGAAATAATCGAATTCAACTTCCCCTTCATCCCTTGCCATCTTTCTCTCTCTGCCTTCCTTTTTCAAAGACAGAAATGAAGCCCAGAGCAGTGAAGAGACTTGTTCGAGCCACACAGTTAGTTGGCAGCAGATTCAAGAACGTGCCCCTGACCTACTACCAACTCAAGAGTTCATTCCATTTCTCCTCTGTAACCTCATTCCCAGCAGTGGGTCTACACTTTTGGGGTCACTTTTTGATAAGCCAAGGGAAGCTCTACCACTGTCTCATAAAATAGGTATTTTCTGGGTCACACAAAATTCTGCATATTCTAGGATCCTTTAACTCACTATTTTTTCCCTCCCAGTTTTGTTTCTTTTCACCATTGGCATTGGGCACATGTTACACATGTTTCTAGAGTAAAAACTTAATTCTCAGTATTTTAGATTTGGCATACTTTAAGGGTTATAGAACCAAAGGCAATGTCCCCATTTTATGGGGAATTGGTAAAGAAGCTATAACTGCAAAATATGATGAAAAAAAAATTACCAAAGGACTAGTTGAGTATCAGGGGAAACTTTTTTTTTCAGTAGAAAAACTATTAGGATGTGGGGTCCTTGTCTGAGGCAGGGGACCACCGCTCCATTGCAAGCATGCCTGGAAGCAGTCGGAGTCCACAGACCTAGGGGAACAATGTCCGTTTGGCAGGGGGCAAGTACAAGGTGACTTAACGAATCTTTTCCATTCCTAATTTCTATGATTCTGTTAAATGAAAATATGAGTCAGAGACCTCTTAAAAGGCAGGGAGGGCATTTCACAGCTGGCCTCATCACAAAGATCAGAATTTTTTTAAAAAAGATTTAAATTTAATATCCATACCTGGGATTTTAAAGCTTCAAACTCTCTTAAAAACTTTCGTAGGAGGGGCAGGCTGCAAGCGATTGTTTCTCACAAGGTTGCTTTCCATCACGGGGCTCTTCACAGGGTATAAGAAAACAACCAAACCAGTTCGGTCCAACATGTCCTTTCTCACCGAGGGCTACCTGACCTGCTGTTCCCCCACACTGGGCTGGGACCCCTCGTGTCCAGGAGACGTTGGTGACCTGGTCACATTTGGCCTCACACTACCAGGCTGAGTGGGGGCCCATTTAAGTTTGCTTCTCTGTCCCTTTGACACATCCTCATCATACTTGAAGCCTTTCCTTGCTTTCTGGTATGACAAGATGCCCCGGGCTCCTTTTCTACTTCCCCTACTCCAGACTTGGGAAAATCTGCTTTTCTAAGGAGCTTGCGGTGCAGAACAGTACTTAGGAGCCAATATCTGGCACTAGCTGCCCTCATGCCCCAAAGCCCTCTCCGGGGGCAGAGTGTATATACATCTACACATAAATGATAGGTGGACATAGATGTATGGGTGTGTTTATATATATGTACACGTGCACAGACACACATTACATACGTACATACAAGCTGCCCTGTGCAGCCTCACCCTGGTTGGTTTCAACTCCTTTTGGCCAGGTTACCTGCCTACAGGGATGTTCTCATCCTACTTGATCTGCTTTATTTTTCATTTCATTAATTATCTCTGTTTCTAGTTTTTGAAATGTTCAATGACTATATTTTTTGTTTCTAAGATTTCAAATAACTTTTAAAATTATAAATACCAGATCTTTTTTTTTTCATTTTTGTGTGTTTTATAGTACAAACTTTTGATCAGTTTCAATGGCATCTTTCTCTCATTTATCTCTCTGACCATCCTAAGTACACTTATTTTTTATTTACTTTTTTGTGAAATTCTCTTAAACAGTTTATTTCACCTGGAGTAAATTTATATTCTGATTTGTTGACTAACTTTTCTTGGCATTGATTTCTTGTGTTTTAGTATTTCAGTTTGAAGATTTGTTTTAAGTAGGAGCTTTACTGTTGTTTTGTTTTTTTCTCTTTCTCAATGTACAGTGTTTTTTTTGTTTTGTTTTTGGTTTCATATTTGCCTTTACCTTTGGCCTACCAGACCTTAAAATTGAGCTTCGATGATCAACTTAGTTTCTTGCCCTGAAACTTTGTCTCTTTGCTCCTATCTCCCTCAGCTCACAGCTTCTTGCGAAGATATACCCTCCATCTCAGGTCAGTACCCTTTTATTTCCTAGCTCCTTCTATAATCAAGAAAACCCTAGTCCCAATGGCTTCATGCAGAGAACCAGGCTCCATACTGAGTGCAAAGGGAGCACCTCTAGTTCTTATCACCCTGCCTTACTTCTGGCAGGTCCTGGCTACACTGCTTCTGACTCTAGAACCCAGCAGACCCAAGCTTCAACCGTGACTTTAGATATTTTGGGCCTAGGTATTGTCTTATGGTTTCATCCCTTTCAGAGGAAGGGAGAGAAACACTGATGAGAGAGAATCATTGATCAGCTGCCTCCTGCACGCCCCACTGGGGATCAAGTCCACAACCTCGGGCATGTGCCCAGACCAGGAATCAAACCGTGACCTTCTGGTGCATAGATCAACGCTCAACCATTGAGCCATGCCGGCCGGGCTCTCATCCCTTCCAGTTTTCATTTATTATTTGGAAGAGTGGGAAGTCAAGTCATGAGGTTTTGGAGTTATCTTGACTAAGAACTTTATTCTTATTTTTTAATGTAGTTTAATTCTGTGAACCATGGGCCCCATTTGGTGTAATGGGACTTCTCAATAACTTCCAGCCACGTGGAATCTCTGTTATTCATGCCCTTGACATCGGGAGGACAGGAATGTGCAGCCCTTCACTTACTATTTTTAGTATACGAGGGTCAAGGATCAAAGCCTTACTGTTGGATGATCAACCACATTTGGAGTTCTGAAAATGGTGAAAATCAGTTCTTCTCTTCCAGATTATTCCAGTTCATGCCGAGTGCCCTCCGATGGGCCTAGGAAGTCTCCCTTTTCTGCTTGTACCCTCCCTTCTTCTCCCTTATGATCCTTCTGTATTTCCCAAGGTTTCTTCTTTTTTCCTCCTACCTTCTGTTCCTCTCAACAGATTGGGTTCTAGTGGAGGTGGTAGTGTCACGCGTGCTTTAGGCCCTGCGTAGAGAGGAGAAGGCATGAAGAGAAGTAGCTGTTTTCCAAGTATTCTGAGAGCATGACTCTGTAATATTATTTTGTTAAGTGTCTTGGCCTCTTTTCCCTGCATTTCAAAGACTCTCCTCTATCACTCTGTGGCCACGCTCTCCAAAAGGAGATGGTTTTGCTCCAAGTTCCAGAAAGGGTGTGTGAAGGCAAAGAGAATCTCATCCTGTCATACTTTCACAGAATTAAGTTGAACCCCATGAAGTGTCAAACAACAAATACCTTTTTGAAAAATGTTATTGTTCATTCTATGTTCTTAGACTCCCCAACTAAATCTAAGGTGTATCCTGAAACTTCGAACTCACCCTACAAAATAGGATCAAACAGGCACGTTCTTGACCACAGTTGAGGAATAAACTATAGATACAACGAGGTAGAATCCAACTAAAAGCCCATCTTGAACTTTTAGAGGGATTTTGACAGCAGCGGAATCACCTGATCACTTCAAGACTGAAGGCTTCTAGTTCAATGGGAGTCAATGTCATTTCTCCAATCATCTCAGAACCTAATAATGTGGTGAAATGAGGTTGTTTTACTTTATTTAAAAAATACTTTATCTCAGTTTTTGTAGCGGTCTCATATAACATCTGCTTGGTATCTCCAAAGCCTGGAAACTCTTTTGTTTCTCGCCCAACTTCAGAGGGTCAGTTCCTCAGCTTGTACGGTCTCCAGAATCAGGTAGTCTCATCAGAGAATCCTTTCCCAATACTCAGATTGTATTCACGTTGGTCCTGATGAGACTAACCACTTTTTAAACAAGTGGGGCAATGATGACAGAAGCAAAGGGCCATCCGTTTACCCTCACTTCCCAGCCTCCGGAGGATAGAAGTTTTGTTAGAGTCTGATGCTGCAAAGCATTTGGAAAGGTATCTCATCAGGGATGAAGTTCTGGGGGAGATGAAGCAGATAACCGTCCCTTCTGACCTATGTCACTCCTAATTGATCATCTGCTAGCACACACTCAGGAGGAAGGGCACCTGAGAGCAGGAGAGACCTTTCTCTGACCAAGAATTCATAAATCCAAAGGCTTCCACGACCTCTGAGACCCTGCCCTGGTTTGGGTGGCTCCTAAAAATAGGCCATATTGTAGTGACACATGGATGTTTTATAGTCCCATTTATCTGGGTATGACAATATTAATTGAACTGTCAAATTGCTGGAGTCTGAGCTGCTGGGTTGAAATACTTGGAATTACATAGAAAGAAATTCCCAGAGGGTCAAGACAGCTGGACTCAAGGTGGAATGCAAAACGCACAGGCGTAGTGCTGCCTGTCGGCCTTTATCTGGTCAGAGATTCCAGGGAGCTGCTGGGCTCATTCGTGCTTGAATGAGTATATTAAGAAGCCTGGATCTCGCCGAGGTGTCTCAGGCAAACATGCTGTGTGCACAGCTGGTTCTGTTACCTTAAAATACCAGTTAGCTTTGAATTAAGGCTTTGATGAAAGATGTCAGTGTTGATCTTGGGAAACTCTCTACACATTAATTCAAGAAGTGTGTTAGCCAAAGAGTGTGGGGCATAGGTTCGGGGATGTACTAAGAGGGGAGAGGGAAACAGCTTTATTTTCCATGTTATCTGCCTCTGGATAGGAAAAGGTGTCAGAACCTGCCGCCTTCTGAAGTTTGGGGCAGGAGTTGAGACACAGATTACCATTGATTTCAAAAAATATTTAGTTTCTTCACTCATGTATCCAGCATTCAGCCTTTTCTCCAGGGCCACGTGGCAGGGCAACTCTATAAGAAACAAGAGGGGAATGACTTTTGTTTGTATGAATAGCAACACGGAATTCTAACTGCCCAGGGTCCTCTGAAGAATACATTCATTGAGTTAGTCCAGTGTTTGCAACTGTCATGAGAAGTTTTATACTTGAAAACCTCGCCCAGTTTTGTTATTTAGAAACGTGCTGTGCTGGGAAGCACTCGCACCTTAGGGACACACTCCTGGAGACTTGTCACAAGGCAGGTGAGTGAGTTCTAGCCTCTGTCCGGTAGGTCCAAGAGAGGTACCATCATGTGGAAATTCTAAGTAATGTCTAGGTGCCTGCTTCCCTCCGGAAAGCTGTTGGGAGAGTGAATATATCACTTCCCCATTTTCCACTCACTTGTCTTTACCAGTCTAACCCCCAGTTGGGTCTTGTCAGTTCCACAGTATCGACTCTAGACCTGCCTTTTTATGGAGTCCCTTCTACATGAGATGGTGTACGCAAAATTACTTGGTAAATTGTAAGCCTCTTTTAAATTTAGTTGTTGTCCTGCCTTCATATCTTTGTTTACTCGATTCTCTCCATGTGGGGCCTTCTCCACTTCTCAGTGTTCATCCAGAATCTCCCCATTTTTCTGAGGCTGACACAGCCACCTGGAGCTAACTAGATGTTCAGTAAATACCAAAGTAATAAAATAATAAAATAAAATAAAATAGTCATCTCAAGACCTAGCTGTTTAATGAAACATCTCCAAGGCACCTCCCAGTCATGTACCAGTCAGGCGGGCTTCCCGAGGTGAGTCTGGGCACAGTGACTACCTGTGGAGCCACCATTACCCAGGTGCTGCTGTCACCACAGAGCCCCCAGGTTGCCCTGTGCTCCCTGGAGCCCTCCATGTGCCAGAGTCACACCGTGTTCAGGGCGGAAATGGAAAGCACGGCTGTGTCCTCCTTTGTGTTAACTTGTTATTGAGAGTCCGGAGGAAACACAGCTGTATGTTCTTGACTCACATCTACAATCCTTCGTATAATTTTGATAAATCCAAGTTAGATACATTGTGCTATACTCCATTCTAGCAAAAAAATTTAAAATTACATATGTGTATCTATGTATATAAAATGTGTAAGAGGATAGATACTAAAATGCTATCTCTGGGCTGATTTTTATTTTCTTCTTTATAATTGTATTTTATAAATGCTTCATCAAGAATAAGCACGATGAAAGTATTTATTCTTAAGAGTACAGTTTCGGTTACTTATGTTTTCCCTTTGATCAATGGCTGGAAAGCGGCTGGCAGATATGAGACAGAGAAACATGCAAAGGCCCTGGGACCGCCTTGCAAGCTGAGACACTGACTTTCTTCCTGGTGTGAAGTGAAAAGAGGGTTCAGTCAGTGAAATGGAGTTTGAGTTTCTTTTAACTTTTGTTCTGAATGGGATCTAGTCCTGTTACAAGAAGGCATGTGTGACCCCATGCTGCTGTTCCGTTGTCCTCAGGAGAGAATGTTGTATTTTGGTGTCTGTATGGAGGAAGTGGAACATGCTCATTTGTCTCTGTAGGGCCATTTACGCCTTTTACCTTCTCTGACATCATCACATGGAAATTGCCTTATGTTCATGATCTGAGAGGAGGTCTGAAGAGGCTGATGGAGCAGTCGGCTAGGAGGAAATTGAGGAGACTGAGCCCAGAATGGTTATTCTCGCGTGAGGTAGAAGTCTGAGATGATCGGTGGTTTTGTAAACAAGAGAAACAAGCACAGAGCGCATGGCCTCACCTTGGTAGGCCCATGGTCAAGTTGGAGGTTGGCTCTAACTCCTTTCTATCTGCAGAGGAACCAAACCTCACAGGCTCCGCAACGGGTTGCTTGTAGGTGCAAATGGTTAGTTAAGCATTGCAGGTAGGTTATTTGAATTATCGGAAGTGTCAGAGTTGAATTGCACTTCACAGACTGGCGCTGTATTACTTTTATGTCAAGCCTTAACAGTCTTCAGTTATCGATATCCTTTTGCGAATAGATAACTATGCCCATAGCTTTTGTGAATGTATTTCTGAAAAGTGCAAGAAATTTTATTTAATCAGCCAGCAGATTAAACATTCCTCCTGCATTTTTATTTAAGTGCTTAAACTTATTTCCCAAACCCTCATGAATACCAATGGGTAAACTCAATGTCCGCACACAATTAGTGAGTTTAGATCTACAATTCTCATTTGATCATTAAAATATGTATGTATAATAAATAGTCCCTGAGCTCCACCACCCAATTTCTCCCCCTGCCCCCCACCTTGACCGTGCCAGCCCCTATTTCATTCGAGCTTTGTGCAATGACCTCCACCCCTACCAGCCTTTGTGTCTGGCCAGGCCCACGTATTCATAACTGAAATATCATGAATTCCAGATGAGAGGGATCCAAATTTGTGCGGTTATTCTATATGCTTATTAATTCCACTGCCCCACACAGGTGGAAATGTGGTTTTGAGAGACGTTGGACACTGTGAATTTTCCCCATGCATTGCAAGGATGGAAAAAACATGTGCTAAATAACTCCGAGCTGACCGACGGTAAAAACTCGTGGTACTCGATAGCTCTTAAATTTTTATAATGGCCTGCCTGCCTTTGGTGGTCTCGTTACTGGGCTTCAGTAATTGTACTTTGGGACTCTGTCTGATGGTGGAAGCATGAGGTAACATTGCTTTAAGATTTCTTAAATGAGTTAATGCCTGGGAGGCACCCTTGCCCTTTTTCACCCAGTAAACAGCATTTCTTTGTCTCCGAGCTTATATTAAAGGCATTTAAAAGGACAAAAGAGGTTCTAAAGGGAATAAAAAATGCACTGGACTGAGACTTAAAAACGCTAGTAAACGTCAAATCCTGCATTCAAACTTATGGTAGGACTCTAGGTGTGGTCTGCATCATCTGTTTAGAAGAACGCCAGCTGCCATAGGGGGGAGCTCCGCACAGACGTGGGAAATAAAGTGGAAACGCTGGGTCAGCATGATGCCTAGCAGCAGGCTTCTTTTTAAAACAGGTAATTGAAGCAAAGTGCTTTTAAAGTGTTATTTAATTAAAACTTCCAACGATTCATTTATTTGACGGTGTCTTTTCTTTCTAGGTTCAGGGTTAAGACTATAGGTTCTGTAGTGGTTGAGCATCAACCCCTACACCAAGATATCACTGGTTCGATTCCCAGTCAGGGCACATGCCAGGGTTGTGGGCTTGGTTCCCAGTGGGGGCAGACAGGAGGAGCCAGTTGATGTTGCTGTTTCTCTCTCATCAATGTTTTTAATCTCCCTCTTTAAAATCAATAAAAACATATTTTAAAAAAGAGAATATTGGTCCTGGCGTCAGACTTTTCGTCTTCAGCTTGGTTGAACATGGGTGTGTTGTTCACTTCTCTAAACCCCGGTTTCCTCATCTGGAGACGAGGGGTGGCAGTGGTCTCTGTTTTCTAATATTCTTATGTGGATTAAATGAAATAATCCTTATGCAACATTTAAATAATACGACGCCTGGATTCAGTAAATATGGTAACTAATGGGTGCTTCCCCATCGACAGAGGCTGTTCTTATGCTCCGGACCTTCAAGTGGGGTATATTTACAAAGCATTTCCACACAAAATATCTCATCCAGTTCTTCCCACTGTCCCTTGCGGGAGGCAGGGCAGGAATGATCATCACTCTGTATTATTCAGGATAAGGTAAACTGCAGGAACAAATAGGACCTCAAACCTCCAGGGGGCTTAACCCAAGCCATGCTTATTTCTTGCTCCTGAAATAGTCCAAGGAAGATATTTTGGTTAAAGGGCAGCTTGCTTTCATAGGGTAATTCTGGGGTGTATTTCCTGGCTCTGCCACTTCAAAATGTGGACCTCAAGGTCTCTATCATTAACCACAAGGGGTTGGTAGGAAGAGAAAACTGGGGGACACAAGGTCCTGGCTTGAATATGGCACCAACCCCTTCTGCGCATATTCTGTTTCACTAGGCATGACAGTCACATGGCCACGCCTAACCCCAGAGGCAGCTGGGATAGATACTCCAGCTGTGTGCCCAGGAAGAAGATGGGACAGACTTACGGGGAACAACTGGCAGTCTCTGACACTTACCCATTTAACGGGATGCATCTGCGGGCCAGGGAAGCAAAAGTGCTTTGCTCACCATTCCCTATGGATATTCGTAGCTATTGCCAATACGTGGGGATAGAATGTGAGTCCTAGCTTGAATCATATGGGTGGCGGTGAAGAGTGTGTAGAAGGAAAAGAAGAGAGAGCTGTAGCAATAGGCTTGACATTGGGCACAAGGATGCCCCACCAAGAAGATGCCCCTGCAGCCTTCACTTTCCCTTTGCTCACATTTTGGGTCCTTTCTCCTTCCCAGTTGTAGATGCCCGGTGCGCCCCCGCTTGTCCTCAGTGAGGGAGTTGCAGATCTCCAGATCTCCGCAGCGATAAAACAATAGCACCTCTCCAGCTGCTATTGTTGCAGGCAGCCTGGCTGCAGACCCAAGGAGGAAAACCTTGAATCAATTTGTCTCATGAAGGCTAAGGGCTTGGCTGCCTGCCCTTCACAACTTGTTAAAAATGAACACTTAGACTCTGGTGGGGGGTGGTGGTGGAGCTAAATCTGTGGGGGTGATTCCTACCCCGTGATCCCCTCTGCTGATTTTTCTAGGCTCTGGGATGTTAGTGTTGGTGCTGAATTTTCCTCCTCTTTTCTTTCCCACCTGAAAGGCTTTTGAAAAGTAACACTTTACATTTCTGGAATTTCTCCCAGAGACCTTGTCTCTCTCAGCCGGACTCAAACACTCTCCCAAAGGTTGATCATTTGGTACAAGAGTCTCAGAAGCCCATGACTCCCCCTGGCTCTGAGGGGTGAGTCCTACCCAGGTCACATATGCCTCAGATGCGCCCGCCATCCAAGGGGCTCCCCCTCCACCCTGGCCAGGGGCCGACTGGACCAGCCAACACGTTTTGTTTTGCTTGACAGGAAAGCTGGTTGAAGTTAAGCAGGAGACATGTTTTTGTTTCTTTAATAAATAAAAGTAAGGACCCCGTACATGAATAAAAGTAAAAAGTCACTCCCCTGAGGCTTTCTAAGCTTCCAAAAATAGTCCCGAGCTTCGCCAAGGCTCATGCAGCCAGAATTTCCATGGAAAGCTTTGCTGCGAGGAAGAGGCGGTGCCAGTGGGCACGGACAGGCCGCCGTCCTCCCCTGCCTGTCTCAGGCACCGCACGTTTAGAAAACAGAGTTTTGAAATTGTGTTTCTTTTCTGGTCTGAGATAAAGGCAACAGAGGCAGCAGCACTCTTTACTATTTATCACAGAATCCAAGTTGAGGGCCTCGGGAAGATGGGGAAGTGAATGGCAAGGTGGATTGAGGATGGTGGAGTGTGTGTGTGTGTGTGAGTGTGTGTATTATCCACCAGAAACTTGACAGGTACTCCTCAGTTTGAAAGACAAAAAGTAAACTGGAATAAATAATGATTATAAATATTGTAATTTATACTTTTTTGTGGGCAAAATAATCATGACATTGAAGGGACTTGAGGAGCAAGTCCCCCAAAAGTCATCTTCTGCCTGTGGTGGGGTCAGGAAGGGATGAGTGGTCGTCCTGTCCCCCCTGAGCAGCTGGGTTAGCGGAGGCAGTTTGCTCTTCACGCACAGATGTGGGGTCAGAGAACCTGACCCTGGATCCTAAGTCTTTCCGCAGAAACTCAGCGGCCCTGCTCCGTGAGGTGATCGAGAGTTTGATAACATAAGAGACAAAGATATGTCATCTTATTTCCTCGATTACACTGGGCACTGGGGGGTAGGGGAGGAGTGTATAGAAAAGCTCATTTACCGTGAAAAATAATACAAGCCATAGTTTCCTTCTTGGGTCTTCAAAAAAGTAATTTTAAAAGAACCTCCCCACCACTTCCATTTTTCAACAAAACTCTAATCACAATACTTCTTTCTTTCTTGGATTGCTTTTGTAGCTGAGAAAGAACCCCTGCACTACACAGGCAAATTTCCCCCGGGGTGGCAGTGCGTGCTTACCCGTGGGATACTGAAACACGGTGAGGTTCTGTGAAAGTGTCCATTTGTCATCTTTCTAGTGTTGGCTACCTTTCTTGTTCAGTTTTAGCTGCATACACTCTTAACAAAGGAATCCTCTTTTATGTTTTGACTAGAGGCCTGGTGCATGAAATTCATGCATTGGGGAGGGGTCCCTCAGCCCAGCCTGTGCCCTCTCGCTGTCCGGGACCCCTTGGGGGATGTCCACCTGCTTGTTTGCTGCTCCTTACTTACCACTCGGCTTGCTGCTCCTTAGTGCTGCTACGGAGGTAGGAGAGGCTCCCGCCACCACCGCTGAGCTCACCAGCCATGAGCCCGGCTTTTGGCTGAGTGTTGCGCCCCCTGGGGGAGCACACTGACCACCAGGAGGCAGCTCCTGTGTTGAGCGTCTGCCCCCTGGTGGTCAGTGCGCATCATAGCAACCAGTCATTCTGGTCATTCTGCCTTAACGGTCACTTAGGCTTTTATTATATAGATTCCCAACCCTTCAGGTATTTGTTTTGTTAGAAAAAGATGGTGTCACTCAAGAAATGTTCATCTCATGAAAGAACATGTCACTGTACATGTTCAAGAGCTCACGTCCACTCAGGCATCCATGTCTATATAACGGGAAGACACCAGTTTACAGAAGAGATTGTGTTTTACAGAACATCCGATTTTCAAAGGTTAGTGCATCCCGGCAATGCTTCCTTTTCTACACTAGCACCCCTCCTTCACGCTTCCCGTCATAGAAACACCTGTCTCAGGAAACAAGCCCATCTAACCATGTGCTGAGCCTTTCTCAACTCCACTGTCTTCAATTTCAGCTGATCGTTCTCGCTCGAAGTGGCTCACCTGCTTTGACCTGTCCTCATAAGGAAGTTACTTCCCCTCCCCAGGAACCATTGCCCGTATCCTCAGGTTGGTGTGCCCACATGTTCAGCAGTTAGAATCATGGACTTTTGCGTGTCTTGAAGGGCATCTAAACTTCCCTCCCAATTACAGTTTAAAAAACTCTGAGTTCAGAATGGTAAAGGGACTTCTCCCATCTCGATGTGAAAATAAGGACCCCATGCTCTGTTGCCTAAATATTTCTATCGCCACCTCTTTTTCCCCACAGCCCCTGCCCTGGTTCAGCCTTCATCACATTTTCTTGGGACCCCCATCAGCAGACCCTCTTACCTGGCCTTCCCTGATCTTTCCCTTCCCACTTGACACTGGCCGGTCCTGCTGGAGTTCATCTAGAATAGGAATATGGCTAATGCCACTTCTGTGCTAAGGTCCCCTTCACTTTCGGATGAATGCCAAGTTTCTTAGTTCAGTGCCTCAGCTGCTCTGGGACTTACCCGTATCTATGTCTCTCTCACCTCATTTCCTGTCCTTTTCATCTCGCTCGTTAGTTCTCTTTAATATTGAACTACCTACTTGCTATGCCCCCACTGCCAAGCTGTCACTCACCTGGGAGGCTGGGCTCATGTTACTCCCAGGTCAGCCAGATGTTTTGGTGGCGAGTAAATGAAACAAACCCCAATGGATGTAGGCAGCAAAGAAATTTATTAAAAGGACATTGGGCAGCTCACAGAATTGCCACAAAGGCAGGACTAGGTCAGAGTCTTCCCAGGTGAGACCACCGGTGGTTGAACTCACGCACTGGAGCAGGTCTACTGAGGCCCACTGCTGCTGCCTCTACAATGCAGTCTGCTCGGCCTGCCCTGACCCTGGGGGCTGGGAAATGCATCAGCACCTGCTCCATGGAAACAACACCTTGATAAGGCTGCTTATGGTGCCAGAGTGATTTTTTTGGGGGGGAGGGGGGATGTGTGTGTTTCTTCATGCCATTTGCTCCCAGTTTAACATTTTGGCACATTATCTGTCTGTCCAAGCCTAAGTCATATGCCTGCCCCTACCTGCACAGGAGGAGGGAAAGACAACATGAGCAATGGTTACTTTCTGTGACGGGAATCCCACAGATCTTAAAATAGAGGGACGTTCCCCCAAAGTAAGGGAATTCAGATGCTGAGCAGTCAAAGGAGTGACAGTTGTCCACTAGGATTCTTCAGCACTTGTGACAATTCTGTGAGCTGCCCGGGTCCTTTCCTGGCTTACCTTCATGCATTGACCCACCTCTATTCAGCCACTTAACTCTTGCTGATGGTTTAATCTAAGGATAGCTGTCTTTGCCTCAAGGAAGTCTTCCTTGCACCCAGGTTGGGATTTGTCTCTCCCTTAGTTCTTGGGTATATTGATGCTTTATCACTTACGACACATCAATGTGTTCCTGTTTAGGTATTTATGTCCACCTCTGGTTTTTAATCTCCCTCAGGGTAGGTACTGTGTCTTAGGTATCTTTGGATTCCCAGTGCCTACCCCTGTGTCATGCCCAATGAATTCATTCATTCATTTGTTCACTGTTTGTTGAACTGAATGGCCAAAGATTACACAGGTAATTAGTGCTAGAGGTGGGAGTAAAACCCAAGTGTCTCGACTTCAGTGTTTCTAAAATAAGAGAAACAGGAACATTCCTCTCCTTCCATCCTTATTAATTTCTCCCCAGGGTTTACATTCTGCCTGTCTTCGTCATTCCTAGTGGATTCCTTTCCCAACCATTGCCGCGGTGAATGGTTTAAGGGACCCAGGGATGTTGATCTGTAAACAGTGATCCTGTCCTGGATCTGGAGTAGGCAAATGCACAGAACTTTCGGGAAAATAATGTGCAATTACAAGTTGGCCTTTAATAATTTTGCCACAAATTGAATTAGGACTCCTTGGAGCAGAAGGCCTAACATAACAGTTCAATGCTTTGGCCCATGGACCCTCCGGCCAAGAAGTGCTTGCATTTTTAAGAGAAATACAAACAGCTCATGCTGGTCGTCCAGCAGCTTGGGTAGATGGGTTTATACTTCAGCAGACACTGGGTCCCTGAGTAGAAATGTGGGCCAAGGGCCAGGAGATTCCAGTTGAATTTCCAGTTAAGTCATCTCTGTTTATTTCTCACAAAATACATATTTAACAAAATTTGATATTGAAATGTCACGCTTAAAACACTCTCTAGTAAACAGAGGTCTTAAAAGAAGAGCTGTTGCCAGCACCGCTTTTTGTGAAAGCTGTGTCCAATTTAAAGTTGATTTTACCCACGGGATACAGAATGGGTGTGCGTGCTACAGAAGTCACCACACATCTGAGCAGGACTGGTTGCTGGGGTCCAACCCCAGCAGGTCCAGGGGTTCCCCATAGGTGTGGACGGAGTCGGCGAAGAAGGAATGACACGGAGACAGCGTTCAGTTGATCAGCAGCCTAGCCAGGATCTCCAGCCAAGTTCTGTTCAGGATCTCCAGCGAAGTTCTGGTTAGGGTCTCCAGCCAGGTTCTGTGTCCATGTTCTCTTGCTAGGTTCTCCAGGTTCTCCAGCCAGGTTCTGTAGCCATGTTCCCTTGCTAGGTTCTCCAGCCAGGTTCTGTCCAGGTTCTCCAGCCAGGTTCAGTCACCAGGTTCTAGTCAGGTTCTGTTGCCATGTTCTATCCAGATTCTGTAGCCAGGTTCTGTCTCTAGGTTCTGTTGCCAGTTTCTGTCCAGGATCTTTTGTCATGTTCTGTCTCTACACCTGGCACTTAGTTAAGGGGTTTTATTCCCTCCCTAACTTCAGGGAAAAATCCCTACCTGGGGAAACAACCTTTCTCGGAGAGGTGACCTTGGTTAAAACACATAGCGCCAAGAAGGTGAGCAAACATATTAAGAACAGTATGCCATATATGCCAGGTCCCTTGAAACAGCAAGGATGGGCCGGCTCCCGGCAACTGGTCAGACATTTTGGCAGTCTTTCCTCTGGACAGGAAACCCACCAGCATGGGGGTCGCTCTGTGCACGGATGCATACATATGGACATAAACACGAGGCATTGGAAACTAGGCGTGTGACCTACCACCCACTCCTTTCTGCCGCGCCCACCAGTCCTGATGATTTTACCTTTTCAGTATCTCCTTTCTCTTTATCTCTTTTCCTATCCTGGTCCCATCCCCTCCCCCTCTGATTAGTCTGTCTGCACCCATGATTGCTTCTCTCCAATCAGACCCCACTGTTTCTCTCCCACCACTGCCTCTGCTGCCAATCCATCAGCGCCCTCCTACTGTTTCCAGGATAAAGGCAACGATCCTTAACACGGGCTTGCTCTCCCAGGGACAGCCACACTGGGCTGTCAGTCCTGAGAGCTCGCGCCATGTCCTGGTACCCCAAAGACACTCTAATGCTGTTCCCTCTACTTGAAAACCTCTTCATGAGGCTCTCTATCCCCAGGCTCCTTACCTCATTAATGCCCATCCATCCCTCCAATTCAGCGCAGAGGTCACTCTCTGAGGAAACTCTTTCCTACCCTCCTACCCACAGTGGGGATACCTGTGTCCACGCTCGCAACACTGCAAGAGCATTCGTTTCCTTCTCAGCGTCTATCATCACTGGATGTACACATGTATTTCTGTCATTATTGAATAATCTTGTTTCTCCTAATGCTAATGGGAACATTGATTGAGTACCGACACCATTTTTTGGCAATTTCCAAGTCCTATCAATGCATTCACATATTTCATCTTCACAAAACCCGAGGAAGTATGTCTTATTACTGTCCTCCCTGAGGGCTTAAGTAACTTGCTCACAACTACGCAGCTAGTCAGCGCAGGGTGGGGATTTGAGCCCCGTCAGGCTGACCCCACGTGTACACATTTTATTAAGGCAGTGTGTTGCCTTCCTACTTCTCAGCCTTGTTTCAATATTGACCCCTTAAAGGACCAACTTAAGATACCTCATGGCGATCCTTTCTCCATGAGATGTTAATGCGACAGATAAACTGTTGTGGTGAGCAGCATGGTGGGCCCCCAAAGACATCCACAGTCTAAGCCCTGGAACCTGTGAATAAGTCCCACAACATGGTAAGGGGCAGTGAAGGCTGCAGTTGGAATTAAGGTTGTCAACCAGCTGACCTGAGGAGGGGGAAGTTACCAGTGGGCCCAATGTAACCACAAGGATTTTTCTAAGAGAAAGAGGAAGGCAGGAGAGTCAGGGTCAGTCAGGGAGATGCAGCGCTGTGTAAGCAAGACTTGACTGCCATTGCTGGCTTTGAAGATGAAAGAGGGCCAGGAGCCAATGAATGCGGGCCGCCTCTGGAAACCAGAAAAGGCAAGGAAACAAATTCTTCTTGAGAGCCCGTAGAAGCAGCACCGCCCAGCCAGCGCCTTCATTCATCAGCTGGCTGAGATCCATTTCAAACTTCGGACTCCCAGGACTGGGAGAAAATAAATTTGTGTTATCTTAAGCTACCAAGTTTGTGGTGGTTTGATACAGCAGTAATAGGAAACTAATGCAACCACATGTGTGTGTTTATACATACTTACACATGCAAACACGCACATGCACAAA
>NW_006282748.1:2040932-2043675 GCF_000327345.1 Myotis davidii | reverse complement strand
ACATATAATATTTACCATTTATATATATGAATATTAATATATTTGGACTTGTTTTTTTCATTTTAGCTTCTTTGAATTTCATTTATCCTGCTTTGTACAATAAATATTATGTTAAATGTTAAATATGCTGCCGTAGACTGAATGATATATTATATATGTATATATAATATACAGTGGATCCTCTGTTCTCAAACTTAAATTGTTCCAGAAGGCTGTTTGAGAAGCGATTTATTTAAAAATGGAATTATTTTTCCCCATTAGAAATCATGTAAATGGAATGAATCCACTCCAGACCCCCAAATGATTCCGTTTTAACCTTTCTTGTATACAGTACATGTCTAATGTACAGATAAACACTTTAGAAACAAAAAGGACGTGGAATGTAAATGAAAATTCAACAAGAAGAATATGAAATGTACAGTCAAAAACAAAAGTTCACGTACACACTAGAACTTACCTTAATGTTGAGAGCTATTGAGGACTGAAGATGGAGAGGAGGGATGGAGGGGTGCTGTTGTTTTGAAGGGGAGCTCCCTTCCACAAAGACCTCTGGTAGCTGTTCTTCTAGGGTTCTTTCTCTCCTTTCTCTCTTTGCTCCACTAGAACTTGCTTCAGGCTCACTGGGCCTCTGTCTCACCAAAATCCTTTCCGAGGATGTGTGTTTTGCCTGTGTTTTAACTCTTCCTGAAGTGAAACAATGCATTGCCATTGAACAAGGGGATCGCATGGTTTGCTTCTTCTTTGTCAGAGTGTTATTTCTCAACAACACTTTGCATTTCCCCTCATTTCTCAAGCATCCCTTGATTAGAGAAATAGGACTATCCTTCCTTCTCTCCTCCTCCTCTGAAGAGAGCTCCTCAGCTGCTGTCTGTTGCTGCTCCCTCTGAAGGTCATGGAGTTCCTCGCGATCAGCTCAGTGTTGCCGTCCCCCAGCTCCTCCCCATCATCACACAGCAGCAGAAGTCATTGCCAGGACACAAGCCAGTGACGGACAGGCTGACATCATTGTCATGTGGGAATGTGAGTGGGGTCTTTAAATTGAAGCCTGTATTCAACTACCATTCTGAAAACCCATGAGTTCTCAAGAAAAATAATAGCACGAAAAACAAGTTGAAGGTGATGTAGAGGGCTAATTGCAAAGCTGGGGTAACCAGGACCTTTTTCATTTGATGGATTCATGAAGTGTTTACCCCAAGTGTGAAGAAATACCTCTGGGAAAAACAATTGCCTCTCACGGCAGTTCTTGTAATGGGTAATGCGAAGAGGCCCATCTCACCACAATGGAACAGTTGTTGGGGAACAAATCCCTCGGCCTCTCTGTGTTCTTGACATTCTATCACAGAATTATCAGCAGCTACTTTGTTAGGACAGGCAGCCTCCCCAGGCCTCACCACACTATGAACGCCACTTCTTTTCTTAAATTTAGTGAACCAGCCCCTACTAGCCTTAAACCGATCACTTTCAGCACTTGTTATAGGAGTATCTTTCAGGAGGTCAGTACGCATCATCTTTACTTTTTCACATATCATTGTCTCTGAAATACAACCACCAACTAATTGCTTTTTGTTTGTCCAAATCAACTGTAATTTTTCTACCTCTTCAGTTGCCTGTAATTTTTGGGAGCATAATAATAATAAGCAGCAATAAAAGCAAAAAACAAACAAACAAAAAAACCCATGAAAATATTCGCAGCACAATTTCCTGAGATGTTAACAACATTGGGTTTAGTGGTAAACTGGCTCATACTCATGCATTCTCTCCTTTGCTTATTGACTGAGACTTGTGACTGATCCTACAGGTATCAGCATGAAAGGATTGTTGGGTTGAGAACTGACATTTTGTTCAACAACTGAGACATTTTTCCATAAACAACTTCACTATAAAAGTTTTGGAAGAAAACACACATAAAAAAGATCGGTAGAGGACAAAGACTGGTAAGATGGAAAAAATGGGGAAGAGAAACCACTAGTCATTAAAAAAATAGATAAATTAAACTTTATCAAGATTAAAAACTTCAGCTCTTCAGACATAATGTTAATAGAAAAGACAAATCACAGACAGGAAAAAACTATTGCAGAGGTGTACCTAAAATATATAAGCAATTTTAAAACTTGATAATGAGGAGATAACTAAAAAAAAAATGGCCAAAAGACTTAGCCAGTGGTTCTCAACTTTCCTAATACAGTGACCCTTTAATACAGCTCCTCATGTTGTGCTGACCCCCAACCATAACATTATTTTCGTTGCTACTTCATAACTGTAATTTTGCTACTGTTATGAATCGTAATGTAAAAATCTGATATGCAGGATGTATTTTCATTGGTCGCGACCCACAGGTTGAGAACCTCTGCTTTTGACTCTCTTAGAGCTCTTGTGGGAGTCAGGCAGAACCACCCACTGGGGTAAACCCTGGGGGATAAAGTGAAGAATGGGCCGAGCTCTGCACTTTCATGCCTCCCACCCCCTTTCTGGGCTGTGGCCAAGATGGGGGCACGGCAAAGCACAGTGCAAGAGGCCTCTGGGAAAGTCACTTCTCAGGCGCATGTGAGGGATGGCAGCAATTGGCAGAGCCCGTCACTTCACTTGATCCAACACATGGCAGTGCTGATCTCCAGGGCCCATGCATAACAAATGGGGAACACTTGTCTGGCATTCACATGTATAAGTAACTATCCTTTACAAGATCTCAAGATGGTGAATCTTGGGGGCTTGGGGGGGAGGAATGGAAGGGTCTGGGCCAAAG
>NW_006282748.1:2026857-2040808 GCF_000327345.1 Myotis davidii | reverse complement strand
CCTTTAATACAGTTCCTCATGTTGTGGTGACCCCCAATTTCATTGTTACAAATTGAACAGAATTAAAGCATAGTGATTAATCACAAAACAATATGTAATTATATATGTATTTTCCGATGGTCTTAGACGACCCCTGTGAAAGGGTCGTTCGACCTCAAAAGGGGTCGCAACCCACAGGTTGAGAACCGCTGCTTTTGACTCTCTTAGAGCTGTTGTGGGAGACAGTCAGGCAGAACCACCCACTGTGGTAAACCCTGGGGGATAAAGTGAAGAATGGGCTGAGCTCTGCACTTTCATGCCCCCCCACCCCCTTTCTGGGCTGTGGCCAAGATGGGGGCAGGGCAAAGCACAGTGCAAGAGGCCTCTGGGAAAGTCACTTCTCAGGCGCATGTGAGGGATGGCAGCAATTGGCAGAGCCCGTCACTTCACTTGATCCAACACATGGCAGTGCTGATCTCCAGGGCCCATGCATAACAAATGGGGAACACTTGTCTGGCATTCACATGTATAAGTAACTATCCTTTACAAGATCTCAAGATGGTGAATCTTGGGGGCTTGGGGGGGAGGAAGGGAAGGGTCTGGCCCAAATCTTTTAATGGCTGTTTTGTTTCCATAATTTAGCAATCATTGATTATGATGCCCTCTGTGTGCAATGATAACAGCAAATGCAAACATTTGGGTTGCAATATATTTCCTGACTCACATCAGCTAATTTCATCTTCATACCCAGGTCTATCTCTCGGTTCTGCCTCTCTAGGTTCTCTGGGTTGCAATATATTTTCTGACTCACATCAGCTAATTTCATCTTCATACCTAATACTGTGAGGTTGAGTCTTATGACCCCATTTTTCAGATGAGAAAACTGAAGCTTAGCAAAGCAAATTAACATGCACTGTGCATTAGGCTATGGATAACAATAATAATATGATCTAACAAAGTATGTATACTACTACTGTAAGTGCTTATATTCATTTAATTCCCAGAGCCCTGGGAGTAAGCATTATTTTGCGCTCAGTAGACAAATGCAAAAACTAACACCCACTCAAGCTCACACAACTACTAAGAAGAGGAAGGATTTGAACACATGTAGCCTGACTTCATTTACCCTAATTCCAACCACTGTGCCATGTTGTATCCCTACAAAGTAGTATTGCCAGGGACAAATTCCATATCCTTCTTTCACCTCTACCATGGTACCTTTCTATGTGAAGCAAACTGAGAAGGAAACTGACATTGTTCTTTATTACAGTCTGCTTAGGGAAAACGACGTGCACCAGGTGGCTCTTCGAGGCAGAAAACCATAGTGCTAAGCAGAGCTCAAGGGGAGCTCAGAGGGACTCCAAGGAATGACCCGGGAGGCCTAGACTAGTGGCTCTTGCAGTTGTTTTGGATTTGTCATTTTGACCCCACATTTGGGGTTTGGGATCATGCCTCTGGAACGTTTATTTCTCTTAGGAAATCCCCCTTTATGCAGACCAATAAACAGAGAGGTCACCTTTAAGCAAACTGCTCAAAAGAAGAATCCTAAACTGCCCTGTACCAGATGCTCTCCTGGCTGAAGATGAAGACCCTTTGGGCTCTGGCTTTCCCTGGCTGGTTTCTCATCAACTTGGAAGGACCACCTGTTGCTGCCTCTGCTGGGTGCTGCCTTTCCTAACCTGGCATGAACCCCACACTCCATGGCCACCTCCCCCCAGCCACTAGGCAGTTCAGCCTTGACTATTACTTCCTTTGGGCAGAATTTTCTAGACCTCAGTGCTGTCTTTGCCTATCTTTTGAAAACCCCCAAATGAAATATGTAGTTTAGTATATATCTGTATACTTCTGAGGGAAATGGCTTACGCTATTTGCAATTAGAGGTGCCATTCAGTTTCTTGAAAATTTGATTACCATCATCAATACTCTGCCACCATATTCTTGTCAGAATCCCTACAGTCTGGTTGCTGTGACCTTCTCTTCCTTCCTGTTAGCCATGAAAGCATCTCCATTTCCTGCATTGGGTCTTTCTCCTCTCTCTTTTCTTGCCTACCTCAAGTCTATGTCTTTATAATCGCAGATTGAAACTCTTGAACTCCTGGCTAATCAATGCCTTATATAGGTCTTTTGGGAACATTCATTTATTCAGTGTGTGCTTTAAACTTAGCTAGGAACTTCCCCCAAGTTGGCATATCATTTGTTTGGACATTTGGTATTGGGGAAATAAGTTACATAGAAATTGATATTTCACTCATCAGTAGTGATCTTGGATAGTTTTGCTTTGTGCCTTATAGCGAGAGGTGATACACTGCATGAATGATTGTCTCACTAAGTAATATAAAACCGTTTGATGTCATGTTTCTTTAGCATTTACTCTTTACCACTGTGTAGCTTTTCATACCTGTATTAGAGTTGTTTTCATGCCTGTTTCTGCCAGAGACAATAAGCTTCTCAAGATCAGGACTCTTTTCTCATTCAACTTTGCATTCTCAGTTCCAGCATGGTGCTTAGAACACAATATGTGTTCAATAAATGGTATAGAAAAATAAAATTTACCTTTTTTATATGTTTAATTAATAACTCATTAATATCACCCATTGAGTCATTCTATATAATAAAAGGCTAACATGCAAATCAACTGATTGGTGGAACAGCTGGTCGCCATGATGCGCACTGACCACCAGGGAGCAGACGCTCAACGCAGGAGCTGCCCCCTGGTGGTCAGTGCGCTCCCACAGGGGAAGTGCCGCTCAGCCGGAAGCTGTGGCAGCGCTAAGGATGTCTGGTGGTCGGACATCCCCTGAGGGCTCCTGGACTGCCCATCCCCTCGAGTACACGAATTTCATGCACCAGGCCTCTAGTAATTATATATTTGTGTCTCCTCTATCAAGTGTTGTTTTTAACTTGGGCCATTTAGTGCAAACCTTAGATTAAAATTTTTATTTTTCTGTAGCAATCCTGTGCTCTTCCCCTTCCTTTAAGCATGTGATAGTGAAACTATTTAGTATGCTCAAGAAATTGATGACTTTCACTCTTATTAATAATTATGTTAATAACATTCATATAACACTCTAACACTTGCACATATAACCTCATTATTTTCTCCATTTTGCCAAGAACTAAAGTAATTGGCCCAAGGTGATACTAAGTCGTAGAGCTGGGTTTTAAATCTCATAGAACGAGCCAGAAACCTAGCACTTAGACACGATGCTCTATTTCCCTTTGAGTAACTTACTTAACCAATCAACATCTACTGAAATTCTGTGTGATCCGTGCTTCCACATTTGTTTTCTCATATAACCATGACAATAAGACTAAGAGGTAAATGTAATGATTAGTTTTATTTTTCAATTGAGGAAACTAAAACTCAGGTTCAGTGGCTAGTCCAAGTTCATATCACTAGTAAGGGGAAGAGTCTGAATTTAGAAGCAGATGCCCTCCTCTTTCTATCATGTCACAGCTGGATACAAATCAATGAATTCATACTAAGCTCCTGGGGCCTAGTGTGTCATAGTTTTTACTTTACATATCTGAGTCTTAAAAGAAGGAGCTTTGGGGCTTGACAAGACCATGGCTTGAGTCCTGGTTCTGGGACATTGGTCAAGTCCAATTAAACTGTTAGTGTCTCAGTTTCCTTATCATGAAAATAAGTTTTATGTGTGAAAATTAAATGAGATTTGCATGAGGAGAGTGCCCACAACACAGTAAAGCTCTGTACTTACTGACTTCTATTCAGAAGGATGACAGAGGATTACACCCAGGATCCAGTGTCAGGAGGAGGATTTGAACTCTTAACTTTCTGCTTGACTCCACTAGACCTCTCTACTTCTCATGTTCCCCCATGTGCTCTCTCTGCAGCTGCCCATCACCAACTTACCTAATAGTCTAGTGGGGTGGGGTGGGCAGAATGAATGTCTCTTGCAAAAGTAGCAACAAGTTTTATTGAAGCCTCCATAACCAATTCCAAAGGTAAGAAAATATTTATTTTAGCACTACATAGTTTTGAGTACAATGTCGCCAAGTCAGAGAAGGAGAAAGAATAGAATTAAGTGTGTGGGAATTTGTTGTCTCAAGGCCTATCAACAATTTAACCTTATTCAGTTTTTCTGGAAATAGCTGCTTAGAGCAATACACAACTCCTGGTGAAAGGGGGGAATCCCCCCAACCCCCAAAAGGTCAGATCACTCCTGGACAAATCAAAACAAAATGGAGCAAAGCCATACAAAACAAAGAAAACAAAACAACTTTGAGTAAAGAAAAAAATAAAAAGAAAGAAAAAAATACGCCTCTACTCCAACAAAACAAATAGTTCCATTTAAAGATCACCAAAGGATGCCTGGATTTTACACAGTTTTTTTTTACTCCCGAATTCAAGAAACACTTCAAATGTACTGGATTATGACCAGTTCTCGCCTTCTATAGAAGTGAGGTGGAGGTGCCATAAGCTTGCAAGGTGAATTTGCATTTTGGGGGAGAGAGAGAGGTAGGGATCTGGAAACTCTTCCCAGAGGCCTGGTCTCCCTGGTGGTCAGGTTGCCTAAAGGCTTGAACTTGGGCACACGCCCGCCCCCTCTCCTTTTTATCTCCCTCCCCATCAGCTGCTTTCCTTTCTCAAAATCATGCAGTTGCTACCGAAGGTAGGGGACCAGAATTTTCTTTTCCAGAATGGGCTCTGAACCTGGGATACAATTACTCATATGGTTTAATTTAAAATGCAGAATCTTTGAAAAATAGGTATTTTCAAAATAAGTGTTTTGGTCTGGAGCTCTGGTTCTCATTAACGTGGCTGAAGCCCTTGATGATATGTTGGAACTGCTCAGACACCAGCTCACACGCCTGCTCTCAGGTGTTCATAAACCCGCTGCCTTCCCAGGGGACCTTGGTCAGCGGCATCCTGACAGGGCTGCGCGGGGCCCGGGGCTCCCCTCACTCCCTGCGTGACTTTTTGAGAGGGAGCTGAGTGGTTTAATGTGATGTTTCGCTAATCTCTGCCCACTTTGCCGAAGTGCATGGTGCAGGAATGACAGTACCTGGGGTCTGATTCTGCCTTCAAACACTCACATGATTCCTCTGGGTGCATGGTCTCCTGCCTCCCCGGCCGACCATTGTCAAAGGACTGACTTTCATTGGAATTCATTGCACAGGAATCTTTAAGGAAAAATGTTGGCTGAGGTTGAAGAGCCTTTCCAATCTGACGGGAGTGTCTTGAGTATTATTAGACTGAGCCAAATGTCATCTCTACGCCTACTGTTAAAACCAGAATGTATGGTACAAAAAAACGGCATTCCATAAACATGTAAAATTATATGTTCACTCTAAGACATGCCTTTTATTTACAACTAGAGGCCCGCCTGGTGCACGAAATTTGTGCACTTGTGGAGGCAGGGGAGGGGTGGCGGGGCGGGGGGAATCCCTCAACCTGACCTGTGCCCTCTCACAATCTGAGACCCCTTGGGACATGTCTGCCTAAGCCAGCAGTCAGACAAGACATCCCTTTGCAGTCTGGAGCTCTCGCAGTCCAGGACCCCTTGCTCCTTACTGTTCGCCATGAGTCTGACTTCTGGCTGAGTGGTGCTCCGGCTGTGGGATCGCACTGACTACCAGGAGGCTGCTCCTGCATTGAGCATCTGCCCCCTGGTGGTCAGTGCACGTCATAGCGATCAGTCATTCTGCCGTTCGGTCGATTTGCATATTAGGGTTTCATTATATAGGTTGTGCAAAAAACCCTGATGTTAACTGCTGGTTCTCAAGAATGAGCTTTACGGAGGAAAGCAAGAAACCTGGTAACCCGTTTTCTACAGGTCTTCAGGAAAGTGATAGCAGAGCTATGCAAACACTGAAATTTCAGGGCTGAGCCCTAGACAGTGAGTGTGGGGTACATGGGCCTTCTCTTCCTTGAGCCTGTGAGGAGAGGTGCTGCCCTGTAAACATGAAGCCTGGAGGCTGGGATTCCACAGCGCAGGTGCAATCAGAAAGCTTTTCCTACCCCTTAGCCACTTCGGGAAGACTTCCCTTCAAAGGATGCCGAAAGAGCCTCTGTTTTCCATTTAGAAAGTTAAGAAAGGCTGTAGTCTTTTAAGTTTGTTATCCTCTGATTCTTCTTGGGATTCAACCTACTCGAGCCCAGACAGACACTAAATTCTACCACGTCCCATATCCTTGGCATCTTGGCCCAGGCCCCCAAAGCTAAGACTCTGCTTAGAGTCCTTTTCTCCTCAGATGACCCAGGGCGGCCTCCCTTGTCTTCCTCATCCTGCTGGCTGGCCCCTTCCCCACAGGCTCTGCTTTGGCCTCTGGGATGCTTGACCTTCTCGCCTTATCTTCTCAGTGAAGGCCCCTCTCACCATCTGCTCAGCAGAAACCTGTTGGAGATCTGCTCTTAGCATTTCTCCGCTCCCAGCCCACAGTTCCCTACTTGTGATTCTGCAATAAAGAAACGCATTGAGAATCAAAAGCTTTTTCTATCATATTTGGTAACAGAAACAGATGTGAACTGATGGGAAACTATTTGTCCTCCTTGCTGTTAATATTCATACATTTGTCTGCAGAAATATGAGCGTGCTTGGTGTGTTGCCCAGGTATTATATTGACTATATGTGTTCCATTATTTGTTTTTTAAAATAGTAAAATGTTTAGTGTACATCCAAGAATTATGTATTAACTGTATGAGCTCCCTTAATAATTTTCTAAAAGAGGGAAAATTCTGACTCCAGAAATAATAGCATACCCATTGCCTTGAGGCTTAATGGGTGTAACTCAGTATGCAAATCTGTCAGGCCACTCCTTAGCTTAAAACTGACTTCCTCTTATTCTTTGGATAAGATTAACACCTTGAATGCAATTTACAAAGTGCCCCAGGCTCTGGCCTCACCTGCTTTTCTAGCCTGATCTTTAGTGCTCTCCCCCTTTTTTCCCTGCTAGGATTGCAGGATTCTGCTATGGATAGTTTTTTTTTTAGTCTGAAGAGCAACTCTTATTCTTCCGACCCCATCCAGGTTAACGCTGCACACCTTCAGATTTCTGGCTAAAGATGGCTGCTGTAGAAAGATTTCTCCAGAGTTCCTGTCTCCCATCATCCAGGTAAGACTTTCATAGCTCCTGTAATTTTCTGTCAGTAATTTTCAGAATGGCAAATAGGCACTTATTTACATTCTTTCCTTTATTTCTGTCTTCCAACCAGATTTCATTAGGTGTGGGACAGATGTCCTCTGTCTGTAGATGTATCTTCAATGTTTAGCCAGTATCTTAATTTTTAAAATATGTTTTCTATTGATTTTAGAGAGAGAGAGGAAGGGAGAGGGATAGAGAGTAACATCGATTTGAGAGAAGCATCGATCAGCTGGCTAATCATGACAACAGCACGTATACATCAGACATTTAGCAGTGAACCTGTCCTCATCTCTCATCGGGAAAGACAAATGACAAATGAAGACTGTTATTTCCAGAAGCATGTGTCCCTGAATGTTTTATAAAATTGTGTAAAATTGTTCTAGCCCTGGCTGGTGTAGAGCATTGGCCCACTCACCAAAGGGTCAGAAATCCAGTCAAGGACATATTCCTGGGTTGGGGGTTTGCTCCCTGCCCCAGGTTGGGGCACATGCGTGAGGCAGCCAGTTGACTTGGCTCTCACACATCAATGTCTCTCTCACTCTCTTTGTCCTTCTCTCCCCACCTCCCACCATCCCTTCTATGCCCTCTGTAAAAGCAATGGAAAAAAAATCCTCAGGTGAGATTTAACAAAAATAAGTCTTCTAAGTCCTTTTGACATGACCTTTGGTAGCATCTTTTGCCTTCTGACATGATAAGATAGTCCAGGCTCATCTTTCATAATTCCTGCCCCTGATCTAGGGTCATCCATTACACTTTTCATGAAAAGGATTCCTTTTCGTGGAAAAATAACATTTAGAACCCAGTCTGGGTACAAAGATACTTATCGCTGAGGTTGGTCATTTCTAAGCCTTTTCAACAGACAAAGCTCTGAGACAGGTACTTTTTTTGAAGATAAAATACATTATAAGTTCATGCTGATATTTCTAACTCAAATTCAGGACTATGAGGTTTTCACTTAACCTCATCAGTCTTATATCAGTATCTGCTTCCTACCATGCTAAAAATTATGGTTCACAGTGGAAAACAACACGCTTGGTTCCTTTGTCTCATGTCAATGGACAATTAGAATAAAACTAACAGCAACACAAACATGACTACCCAAATCAGTTTGAGTTGTTGCTATTTGCAATCCCTTTGCCCTTAGGGCATATCCTAGTAGGGATGTATAGTCAAATTATTCTAATTTAAAGCAGCCTGGAGTAACCTCTCTCTATGTGGTTCATACCAGCAATGAGATATATAGTTAGGCTCACTTGTTCCCTTTGCTCTTGATTTTCAAGAATTGCTTTTAAAAAACTTATTTTTTTTAAAATTTTACATAAAATATGTTAGCAGTTCAAAAGACATAACTACAGCCGAAACCGGTTTGGCTCAGTGGATAGAGCGTCGGCCTGTGGACTGAAGGGTCCCAGGTTCGATTCCGGTCAAGGGCATATACCTGGGCTGTGGGCACATCCCCTGTGGGAGATGTGCAGGAGGCAGCTGATCGATGTTTCTCTCTCATCGATGTTCTAACTCTCTCTATCTCTCTCCCTTCCTCTCTGTAAAAAATCAATAAAATATATTTTTAAAAAAAGACATAACTACAAATAAAGAATATTTTAATAAGTTAAGTTTTTTTCCTGTCCCCTCCACCCTACCTTAGGACCAAACTGATTGATACACTAATAAATGGAATTGCTGAATTACTTTAATAAGTAAAACTATTAGGCATTTCTTTTGGCCTAGGGAGACCATGAAAAATTATTGAGACATTAAGGGGATTATGAATCAAGAAAGTGTGAGTGTCTGTAGTATACGTAGAGAGCCCTCATTTCTTTTTACAGCTGCCTGGTACCCTTTTGGGTGGATATACTACAGCTAATCCCACCAGCCCACGAGTGATGAAACTTTGGGCTGTTTCCAGCGTTTAGCTATTTTGAGTAGTGCTAAGATGCACAGATTTGAGCATGTGTGTTTTTGTATCTTTGCCAGTGTTTCTGTGGGAGAGATTTCTAGAAGTGGAATGGCTGGGTCAAAGGGTAAATGTATATGACATTTTGTAGATACTGCCAAATTCTCCTTCATAGGGGCTATGCTATTTTGCATTTCCATCACCAAATTACGAGAGTGCCTGTTCTTTAAAGTCTTGCCAACAAAGTATGATGTCAAAGTTTTGGGGTTTTGCCAATATTATAGGTGAGAAATTGTATCCAATTGTAGTTTTAATTAGTATTTCTCTTATTATGAAAGCAGTTGAGCATTTTTTCATATACGTAAGAGTAATTTGCATTTTTTTTTCCTATGAACTGTTTGTTTATATCACTAGTAAAATTTTCATAGGGTTTTTGGTCGTCTACATTTTTGGAGACTTTATATATAAGTTGAAAATACTTTTTCTGTTTTGTCATTTGCATTCTTTCAATCAATATGTATTTCCAAATCTGCCTCCAGATTATGATTTGTCTTTTTAGTAGCATATTATTATGGTATATTTTCCCCTTATTATGCAAATTCTTGTACTTTTATTTTGGTGAAACTTTTTGGAGGCTGAGCCACACAGTAGGAACATTTTCTCTAATCTACCACCTGGTATTTTCTTTGACTGCCCATTTGACTTTGCCATGCTTCTCTACGTCCAGAAACTGGGGAAGACAATCAAAGAAAAATCATGTAAAATTTGCAATGGCCAAGATACAGTTTCTTACCCGGAAGTGTCAGGGCCTAGAACGACGTTGTGCATTTTCCTTTGAACATGCAGTCAGTCATCTTTTGTATTTAGCTTCAAGTTGTGACTCTAAAATACCCTGTTTCTACCTGGAAAGTTGGCTTTCAAATATATTGACTCCAGGCAGTTGCCTTTGTTTTCCCTAATAAAACATAGGGGAGTAGATCAATTGCCAGAGCAGAGAAAGCATACACTAAAGGAGCAGTGAAATACTAGAGGCTGACTTGACAGTGTGTTTTTGTTCATCTTTGGTGGAGTTTGTGTATGTGTGCATGTGTATTATCTGTCGAGGTTCCCTGTATCGCCTTTTCCTCCTAAGTGATACTGACTTATAACCACTCAAACACTGTGCAGTAGAGAAGCAAGGAGAAGTTTGGTAGAAGAATGAGGTCATGTTTGCATTATACTATTAGAAAACGCTATCTTTGACCCTAATTAAGTGAAATGTTATCCCAACACAATACACTCCATTACATTTTAAATTTTGTTAAAATTTTATTGAAGTTTGGGAAAATTTGTTTTCTGTCTTATTATAATAGGAACCTACACAGAACCCTAAAATGTATTTTACTTGGCTCCATACAGAGAACACTTGCTGACCCCTCCATTAAATAACAGTAATACTTGTGAGTGAAGGAGAAAGTTTAAAGTGTTAGGAAAAGCATGGCAAGGGGATGCATCTACTGCATGGCATAGATTTACACTCTTTAGGATGCAGAAGAATTCTCACCCCACCCACACCCGGCAACAGTAGTCTGATTCTTCAGCGCTAGAGTGAAAATCAGGTATATACATTTTAAACACAACTCCGGGTGATTCTATTGGAGTTTGGACTAGCATGAGAGAGTTGGTGTGGGGTGAGGCAAAGCCTCTCTAAGGAAGTAAATTCTAAGCTGAGACTTGAAGACTGAATAAAGATAAAGCAAAAAGGGGCAGTTTGGAGAAGAGTTCTGAGAAAAAGCAGGCGTGTCTGAGGAAATGAAGAAATGTGGGGTTTCTGGAGCAGAGAGAGTGAGGTGAAAAATGCAAGAGACAGGGGAGACTGGGGACATTCTTTGAAGGTAAAACTGATCAGAGAATGACCTTGACCCCTCCTACACTCATTTTGATGGATCAGCACACTGAAGGACACACCTGGAAAGTTGATGAATATTCTATTGAGATCCTCCCCCAGACCTCCCCTAAAATTCCTACCTTCAGAAAACAGATAAAATCCCTCAAGATAAAGGAAGCCATCCAGTGTTCTTCTTGGAGCATTCCTGTGCCCCTTTTTCTCTCAGGCAAGCACTTTTGCTCTCTAAACTCTAAGAGTCAACAGGAGACCTGCAATCAGGGAGCAGCATGCAGTGACAGCTTATACACCACCTGAACCTGTCTCCAAGGCCCCCTTTCCTCTGACTTTTCAGTGAGCTAGAAGCAGCCCGCTTCTGTCTTTATGACTTGGACTTCTCAATGAGACCACGCAGCCCTATGTGGCTCACTTCTTTTCCATAAGGTTTCTAGAGGGCCAAAGCAGCCCTGTCTAGCTTTCTCCTGTTGCTTTTTCCATCCTAACACCTTCCTTTTTCACTCCCCCAGCTTTAACAAATGTAGTCTCAAAATCACTTGGACTTATGAAATCGTTCCTACGAAAAGTCAAGAACACACACACTAGAGCTGGCCTGAGGCATACTGGCTTTAGGCCTGGTCCCTTTCCGGTGACTCTACCAGACCAATGCACTCATATTAGTATCCTAAATTATGTTCGTCCATAATTTTCTTCTTAGTTACGTGATCCTGTACAGATATTGATGTACATATATTTATGCCACAAACATCAATTTAAGGTGCCATTAGTACAAGATACAGTTATTTCGTTTCATGCAAAAAGAATAAAAATGCTTCCAATTAAACTGACACAATCTTTTCTTAGTCTTGTACTTTTTATTTTAAACTTTTTGAATTAGTTCTTTTAGACCTATTTGGTCATCAGTCTTCTGCACACATAAAACATATAAGTGAAGTAAATTGGGTAAGAGATTTATAAAACATTCCTATTCAGAATTTCATTATTTCTAATTACTTTTCAATTTACAGACATTGGGGGTCTTTGCTTTTCCATGCACTGCTGTCATCTGTGCCATCCAGAGCTTTAGTGATGCAGTATTGCCTGTGATAATGCTCCATTGTTGCCCAGGGATGTTCCTTAAAGCCCCTGACACCCATTGCAAGTTGCTCTTAACGACTCATGGTAAAGCGCTTGCATTTTGGTAGTTTTTTTCCCAAGCAGTTCTTTTAACATTACCTCACTTTAACCTATTGGGTAATTTATTTTTAGCATCAAACCCAATTAGTCCAAAGGTGTGAGGGGAATCTGATCTAAATATTTGTCTATTTAACCCTTCCTTAGAGGAAGCACTGAATTTTTCTCTATTCTGTACATAATTGCTGCTCTGTACACAGGGCTAATTAAGGAGGAAGGAGCATAAAATTCCTGTGACAGGGCTGTGGTACCACAGAGGTCACAAGATATTTTAGGGAAGACTAAAAGTTGGAGAGGTAAAGATAACAATAAAAAATGTGTTTCTAATTTAATGTGTTCACAATAGTTTACACATGAGGCTGTGACTAGAACATGTTGGAAACAGAATAAGTAAAATAAAAGCTTGAAAAACAATCTCATTTTATGGACTGAAACATTTTAGGGGAAATATTTGCTTTAAATTAATTCCAAGGTCCCACAATAAAATATGGATCTTTTCTATTTCTCTGTGGTGGTGGTGGTGGTGGTGGTGGTGGGGCGTTGTATGGACAAGGGGAAAACAGATATTCAAAGAACTTTGAAGTATTGAGATTTAAACCAACCCTCTGTGGAAAGGTTGGGGGAGACGGGTGTGAAAAAATTCACCATTTGGCAAATTTTCAAAATAGGTTTTTAAAAAAATCTTTTTTACTTCTCTCCCGGGTTCTTAATTTTGAGACAGGAATAATAATGGGGCCCAGTAGTTTCTGCTCTTGGAACAAATTCTAAAAAAGGAGTGCTCAGGCCTGGACAGCATGACTCAGTGGTTGAATGTCAACCTATGAACCAGGAGGCCCTGGTTCGATTCCTGGTCAGGGCACATACCTGGGTTGTGGGCTCGATCACAAGGATAAACTCAAAATAGGTAAAAGACTTAAATATAAGTCACGATCCCCAGTGGGGGGCATGCAAGGAGGCAATCAATCAATCATTCTCTCATCATTGATGTGTCTCTCTCTCCCTCTCTCTCCCTTCCTCTTTGAAATCAATAAAAATATATTAAAAAATAAAAAGGAGTGCTTAGAATTTTTTAAAGAAACCTGAAATTAGATAAATTTTAGTGGCTCAGGCAGCTAGGAGAGGGCTGGGGGAACCATGTGATGGCTGGCATCAGAGACCAAAGCAGGTGCCACTCCTACGTAAGGGCAAGGACAGAGCACGTAGGCAAGAAGATTGGTTATGAGTGGCTTGTACCAGCCTAGGAAGATGCCCTTTCCTCTATTCCTCCCTCCCTCCCACCCTCCTTCCTCTCTCTCCCTCACTCATTCCTTTCTTCCTCCCTCTCTTCCTTTCTGCTTTCCTCTCTTTCTTCCTTCCTTTTCCTTTCTTCTTTTCTTTGTCTTTTCCCTATAACAAGGAAAGCAATTCACAATTCTTCATCCAAAACCCCACTGCAAGGCCCATTTTGAATTCAGAATACTTCATATTTTAGAAAGGTAATTAAACGTATATACTGTATAACATTTACATCCCTAATAAGGTCTGATGAAGCACTCTGTAATGATTGCAGTTTAATACAGTAGTGTTATCACTCAATAGAATAAATACAGACTATAAATAGTTTATTAGGTTAGGTCAGATTTTACATTTCTACTAGCCTTTTGATATTCAGAGCTTTTGGATGTTGGCCTTCTGGATAAGGGCATGTGGACTTGTAAAAATCAACGCTGCTGTGGTATAATGCACAGACTAGTAGGATGTGTCCATCTTACATGTACAGTTAAATGGGTTTTGACAAATCTGCTCTCTCACAATCAAGCACAGGTTTACCACCCCCCAAATGGTTCTCATGCTCCAGGTCCAAGGCAACTGACCTTCTTTCTATCACCATAGACTGGAATTGCTTTTCCAGTTTTTTTTGTAAATGATATCATACA
>NW_006282748.1:2023931-2026835 GCF_000327345.1 Myotis davidii | reverse complement strand
TTCCTGTTCGGTTTCTTTTGGTCAGCTTGTTTTGGAGATTCATCCATGGTGGTGCATGTGTTCCTTTTGTATTGCTGGATAGTATTTCATTGTATTAATGGACCACGATTTGTTAATCCACCTACCTTCTGATAGACATCTGCATTATAGAAATAATGCAAAAGATTTGGTTGTTAGGAATAAAGGTCCTATAAACATTTGTACACAAATTTTAAAAAATTATTTGCATAGAAGAGTGAAATAGCTTGGTCAGATACTAAGTGTGTTCTGTACTTTGGAAGAAACTCCTAAATGTCTTCCGGTGGCTCTATCATTTTGCATTCCCGCGAGTAGTGTATGAGAGTTCCAGTTGCTCCACATCCTTGTCAACACTTAATATTGTAGGTCTTTTAAAATTTAGTTGTTCTGTTTTAGTTTTCATTTCCTCATTGACTAAGGATGCTGAACACCTTTTTAGGTGTTTGTTTGCCTTCCTTATATTTTATTTTGTAAAATGTCTATACAACTCTTTTTTTTTTTGGCCCATGTTTTATTGGGTTGTTTTGCTTTTATTGAGTTATAGGAGTTTTATTTTTTTCAAAAGGCCTTCTGGATACAAGTCTATTGTCAGATTGTATTGCAAATCGTTTATTTCAGTCTGTGGCTTGCTTTTCCACTTTCTTAATGAGTATCTTTCAAAGGATGGAATTTTTAATTTAGAGGGAGTTCAGTTTGTCTTTTAAAGCTTGTGCTTTTTTGGGTTAACGAAGGGATCTTTGCCTGCTACTTGTCAGTTTTGTTGTTGAGTGTTGTTTGTGTATAAGCAATAAATTGTCACTGAGGCAAAAGAACTAAAAATGATCTTAAGATCCTACTGTATGCCTGGCTGTATTCTAGAGACTTCCTTGAATATCATTAATCTTCATAACAAGTCTTTGGAAGTCTTAAAGGCTATGTGATAGAGGTTCAAAAGAGGTTAATTAGCTTACTCAAAGTTACATAGCTGTTTAGTAGAAAAGATAGGATTTAAAATTAGGTCTCCTGAGTAATAATAATAGCTTCCACTTATTGAATACTTAACCTATGCCATTCACACTGTAATGAGTGCTTTAAACTGATCAGTGCAACAACCCTATGAAATAAGTAATATCATTTTACAATATCCTTTTACAGATGAGGAACTTGGGACTCAGAGAAGGAAAGTAACCTTGCCAATATCAGAATGCTCTTAAACTCGGTATTTCATGCTTTATTCCAGTCCCTTGTAGGATTCGTATTTTAAGAGGGTTTCATACCTTTGTTATGTAAATGGGGCTTTACTTTTCAATGGCCTTACTAGGCAACAATAGCTTCTGGAGGTGAATATTTAAGAAACGATTGAAATAATTTATTTTATTTTAACCCTCCTATTCTATAAGACTGTATCCTAGGATGTAGGTTTGGAACCCACAAGGAGCTGTGATGGGTAATCACAGTGTTTGTACCCATTTAATCATGTTTTCCTGAAAATGTGGCATCTTAGTCTTGATTCTTTGCACGGATTTTATAGTCTAATCTAGTGATTTGACTTCTGATTCCCTAAGGACTGCTTTTGGTTAGAAAGGATAATACTTGCATTGTCTACAGAAGTTTGCATTTACAATAACTTTAAAAGAAGCTGCAAATATGGTCTAAAATGAAGCTTCACTTTTGTTTAGAGTTGCATCTCTTGTTATTCTTCCTCTCTTTCTTTCTATACATTATATTGTAAAGCCAGACAGTAGTTTTTTCTCAGCACACTGTCACCTCCAACATTACCACAGAAATCTCTTTGGATGTTATTCATTCTCTTTTTCTTTCTTTCTTTCTCAAAACACAGCACAGTACATACACACCTACACCCACACACTTAGGGACAGCAAACTTCTACAAAGGGAGTTGGTGTCCTGTGATGCCAAGACACCAAGAGAGAATTCTAGAAGTTGCCCTTCTTTTTCACCCCAAAGTACAAAAATGTTGGGTTGTTCTATGAGCACAGGTGATTACTCAATCTCAAGTTGGGTTACTTTTATGAAAAGTATGAGGTTTCTCTTTGGAACAGTGGGCCAGAATATTTGAAATCTGAACCATTTAGGTCACAAGGTCACTAAATACTTCTAAATAAATGATTTGGTGACAACCCAACTCTGTTGACTCTAGCCCTTAAAATCGGTCTTTTCTTCACTGGCTTCCTTTTAAAGGGAAACTTAGAAACATAACATTTCTACATAAAAGAGGCTGTGTACAAAGGCCTGCACTCTGGTCCGCTTTCAGACTGGAAAGACCATCTCCAGAGTAACAGGAATGGGAGGATGACAGGGAGCTGCGGTCCCTGGGCGCTCCTTGGTTTCAGAACTAACCTAAGATAGCAGTCTTCAGACCTGTGAGTATGCTACGTTCCCATGTGCACTTGCACCAGAAGTCAGTTTTCAATCCTTATCATTTTTCATTTGTATTTGTCTTTTTAAACATTCCCTGAGAACTCACCTGGATTCACATTTACCCCTCAGTAGGATCTTACCCAGGGTGGGACAATGTACTAGTTAAAAATATTGACTTTTGGAGAAAACTCCTTTAAAGGTTAATCAAAGTACCTCAGTGTGGTGGGATTTTTGTCTTTTCCTGTTTTGAACATATTTCTGTTTAGGAAGGAGCCGGATCTATAAGAGGTCATTCTGAACTCAGAATACTCAAAATGCTATAGGTTAGTCCTTATGAATCTTCTAAATCAGTGGTTCTCAACCTTCCTAATGCCGCGACCCTTTAATACAGTTACTCATGTTGTGGTGACCCCCAACCATAAAGTTATTTTCATTGCTACTTCATAACTGTAATTTTGCTACTGTTATGAATCGTAATGTAAATATCTGATATGCAGGATGTATTTTCATTGTTACAAATTGAACA
>NW_006282748.1:2016262-2023066 GCF_000327345.1 Myotis davidii | reverse complement strand
GTATTTTCATTGTTACAAATTGAACATAATTAAAGCATAGTGATTCATCACAAAAATAATATGTAATTATATATGTGTTTTCCGATGGTCTTAGGCGACCCCTGTGAAAAGGTCATTCGACCCCCAAAGGGGTCTCGACCCACAGGTTGAGAAACATTGTTCTAAATGTATGTTTAACCTTTTAAATGAAATGGTTTCTGGGACTACCCAAAATTTCAAGATACATTTTCTAAGACCCACATGTGAAAGTTATGCATGATTTCTTTTGGATTTGGCATGTTATCACATAGGTAGTAAAAGCCTATTTTATTACATAGTAGAATGAACTATTTCCTCTTAAAGCATTTAATCTTCATCATTTTTCAGATTGCAACATTTTAAAGATTGTCTATTTATTATTACAAATATATTTTTCAAATGTGTGATGAACATTTATATATATTTTTTTAAATATATTTTATTGATTTTTCACAGAGAGGAACGGAGAGAGATAGAGAGTTAGAAACATCGATGATGAGAGAAACATCGATCAGCCGCCTCCTGCACATCTCCCACTGGGGATGTGCCCACAACCCAGGTACATGCCCTTGACCGGAATCGAACCTGGGACCTTTCAGTCTGCAGGCCGACGCTCTATCCACTGAGCCAAACCGGTTTCGGCAACATTTATATTTTAACGTAAAAGACTGATAACAACTAATGAAGATGAAACAGTAATAAAAAAACTCCCAAGCAAACAAAAAGAAATTGCTTTCATTTCTACATCTCATCTAAATCTGACAACAATCTTCAATAAAGCATTATGTTTGACATTTTCAGATAAAGAAACTGAGATTTACAGGGGTAAATTTTTGATGGCCACATAAATAAGTTGCAAAGCTAGAACCAAAACCCAGGTTCTCTGATGATTCATCGCATGCCTTTGTGACTATATTATTCTCTTTTAGATTATTTTAGATGATGTTTCAGTGACATAATGATAAATTCTTATCGAACACAGAACTCCAAAAACTACAGTGTAGAAGCATATCCTGGGATAGGAGAGTTATAAATCATCCCTCTAATTATTCACTACAGATTCTTCTTTTTATTTTAATATTACAGATATCCCCAATTTCTAAAGCATAAAGTCAATTATTCTTTATTGGAGAAATGTTCCTCAAATGACAATAGCTACCAAAAGTGCCAATGAGATCTTGGCTGAAATGAAGGAATAATAGTTAAGTATATAGACTAAGAGAGAGGGTAGTCAACATTGTCTGTCCTGGGATGATTACATATGTAATTCTATATTCAGGTCTATATTTTTAGCAACCTGGTGGCAGCTAGATTGAATCTCATCAGAATGCTCAGAAGATTGGACAAATACTTATGAGGTATATTTGAAGAAATTGAGAAGATTTAAGTGGTAATGGTGAGGATGAGATAACCATCTTCAAACAGTTGAGGGATGTTAGTTAGTAGAAGGATTTAGTTTGTTCTGTTTGGTCTCAAGGGGTGGCAAAAGGACAAATGAATGAAGCTAGATTTCTAGTCACAGAGAGAAAGAGCTTTCAGAGAGAGCTATCCATGGCTCCAGCAGGACTGGAGAAGTTCCTATCAATGAAGGCTTTCTAACCATGGACTGGATGACCACCTGACAGGGAAGAGAACTCATGAATCAGATGGGTGGTCAAGCACAGTGACGCCTTAGTGGCGTCAGCCCTCATGAGCCCGTCACTCCATGACATAGTCTTATTTATCTTTCTATGTATCTCTGTACCATAGGATATTACAGTGTCCTATAATACATCATGCCTGCATTTCCTGCATTATTTAATCCCGGACTAAAAGAACTTCACTTAAACTGAGATATACCTTGAATTTTCTTTCCCATTCTGCCGTGGCTTCCAGACAGGTCATGAATGCTCTGACCACTCATGTGCCTTAGAACCGCAGACCCCAGAGAGACTTCATAGGCTAAAGTAACTACATTCAGTCTTTATCCCAAATGAAGGAATGACTTTGATCTGTCAACTGTGAAAAGTAAACTGGGCATGACCTTCACTTATCATCAATCATCTCACTTAATGACATTTGTGAACTTCATTCTGATATTAGATCATGGTCTTTCTTTGTTCTGTCAGGTTTCTTTTTTTTTTCATCCAAAGTTGAATTATTTCCTTTTATATGTATGCAGAGAGCTTGGAATGTGAAGTATTGAATGTGAAGTTTATACATATCTGTGTGGCTCAGATTTGAAGATAATTTGTTGTATTTGCTGATATTTGCTCAATAAAGGGTAGAAAAAAAGATATCAGCGTCAAAGTCAAACATGCTTTCAAATACTCACTTCATTGAGTTCAGATTATCTGTGCTAGCTCCTTTTGGGGTTCAGATTATATGTGCTAGCTCCTTTTCTGTTGTGTCTTTTTACCCAGAAAACCCTCCAAATGGCAGTTATTGCTTCTTGCAACTTCAGAGCAGCTGTCAAAGTGAATCTAGCTGCACCTGACTTGAAGAGACCTTCTGGGATCTAAAATGTTGTGTCTTGAAACTCATATTTGCTGAAAAGATGTCCGAGCACCAAAAGCAAGCTAATCTTTTCACAGGGTGACAGAAGAGAGCCTAATCCATTTTCTCATGAACATTCCTAAATAGGCTAAATATATTAGAGGTGTGGCACTTTACAATAATTCTTAAGTAGTTCAGTGCTTCTTAAAACACCTTTCTTTAAATTGATATTTACATTTTATTATCTAAGCTGATAGTTTAACTATTTAAACATGTTGATACAATTCACAGATAAGAATGAAAATAAATTAATCTTGATACTATCCATTTGAAATCATTGCTTTAGGTGAAAAATTTTTGTTTGCCATAAAACTGGAATTAACTTCATACTCATCTGCTAGTTGTTGCCCTTGAACTCTGAGCCACATCAGTCTCCCTTTCTCCTCATCTCACATGAGAGGCTGAAATAACTTGGACCGAGAGTACATGTAAAATTCCCACTTCCCACTCCCTTCCTCTGAGGCTTCTATGTAAGAATAATAAAAAGGGAAGGAAAGAGAACCAATATGCATTCCATATATTTTAAATACTTATTTCTTGTTTTAGAAATGAAATTAGGCAGATCATTATTTTCATGACTGTACTTCTCACATATTAAATTAATTGGAACCATTAAAGAAATAATATCAACCAGATTAAGATTTCTAATCAATTTTATGCCAATAAAGTATAAATTATATTAAAATGTAATGCCCAATTGAAGCGCTTTTGTTAGAATGACCCCCTTTCATCGAATGAACATGAATTCAAATAGATTGCTAGAATTATAATAAGTAATATGCTAGAAATAATGCGCTCATGGTTGGGGTTAATAACCTGTGGAAGTGACCGGGTTTAAAATCCTAGTTCTTAAATCCTCCCAAGAATGACAACCATTTTAGACATTTTGACTTGAAATTAGGCTTGAAAATAGCTGCTCTCGGGGGGTGAGTTAACATTGAATGTTGGGCAAGTAGAAATGACTGCTGATTTTCATTCTTTATATCAATTCCACGGGGAAGGTGAGCTAGTAAAACACTTGTGTGAGCTGGTCATTATTTGAAATTTATTTACCGAAGTGGCTTACGTAATAATCATCCCCATGCTAAATCAGTCAGTCAACAAGTTTTTATTGAGTCCCCATTGGATTAGAGTAATGTACAGTAATGATGTATTCAGTAGTGTACAGATGTATGAAGCAAAGATTAGACATGAGCTCGACTCTAAGGCCTTACAAGCCATTAGAGGAGACAGACACATATTATCTACTCGAAATGTAACCAGATGACTCAACTCCCAGAGCGTGGAGGAGGAATGACTGGGCTGGGATTGTTCTGATGGGTGATGGGATGGGTTCAATGTGAGAAACTTCCATGATGTAGGTGAGTTGGTCTGTGTTAGGCAAAAGAAAGTTAATGGCTTGGTAGATGAGAAAAGCATTTGGGTTTAGTGAGTAGAGTATAACCCAGACAAAGACTGAAGTAGAGAACGAACGTCTGTTTAATTTATCTGGAGTGTAACAAGATGGATAAATACCACAAACAGGTATGACAGGTAATGGTTTTATTTGAAATCCAAGTTTGAGCAGGGATGACACTGGAATGTATGAGTTGCATATCACAGTGACAACCTCTATTTTTAACTTTGTTAAATTTAAGCTTCTTATGAAAAGAGAAGTACTTAAAGGAGAGGCTTTTGTTTGGGGATTGGTCATGAGGGGCTCCTCCCAATGCTTACTATAGTTGGCTAATCTACGACATAACCCAAATTTGATGGCTTTATACATTGAAGCACATGCATGCCAGCTTCAGGTTTTGGGACAAATGTTTCCGGCTCAAGCAAAAGCACTGGTACCCAAATGCACATGAATAAAATATAACCCGATCCTTCCAGTTTGTTGGTGGGCTTTCCTTTTTATTATTAGTCATTTCCCACGCTTAAATACTGTCGCCATATGGGCATGTTCAGTTAGATTTAGATTCTCCTGACATTCGATAATTTTAAGAAAATGGCCAGTTTCCCTTCAGTCCGCAGGCTGACGCTCTATCCACTGAGCCAAACCGGTTTTGGCTAAGAAGACTTTCTTGTTTGATAATGGGATGAATGGTTATGGCTGCTCCTTTGGACAGCTTTGGTTTCTCAGTACCATTTATGGTAAAGATACCCAACAAAGCAGGGCAAGGTCAGCAACAAATACTAGCTGTGGGGAATGACAGATGTGCACTGGTACCTGGGCCAGGCAACTCGAATTTGAGCTGCATGTGCTCATCAGGTTCAGTCATCTCTTTGCCCCCTTTTCTTTATTAGGTGGGAGATGGATATCCGTTGGGCCCATGGCAGTGCTAATATAATCCTTCTCCAACTTCTTAATTTTCAGTTAAGAGACTTACTTCTGACTCTTCATCGGATCTATGATTTATGGGTCACTTAATATTAACAAACAGCTTCCTCCGGCTTTACTTTTCTAAAAATCTCATTTAAACTATGCAACAGGCCTTTCAGGTGGGTACTATTAGATCTGAGGATGAGAAAATCGAGGCTCACAAGAGAAGTGTTATTTCTGTGGTCATAGGGTGAGTCTTCACACCCAAGTGGGTCTGACTCCAGAGCTTATGCTCTTACCATTATGTTACACAAACTGTCCAGAGTTTTATAAGTGGGGGTCCTCAAGCCCTGTTCTTGTTACTCTGAGTAGGAAGATCAGAGAACAGTAGGGTCCCTTCTTGTTTATGACATTTATTCTAGTCAAATAAGCAATTATTTAGTGACAATCTGATAATGTTGAGAAGTATGCAATGGGGGAATGTAAATATTAAGGAAATATAATCCTTGCTGTAGGACATTCCTTATTGGCATTTGTATCCTCTAGCCACCTAGAAGAACACAGTCCCTTGAGTCCTTAGCCATTCCCTGTACTTGGCACATCCTTTCCTGCGTCTTCACCTGGTTAGTTTTCAAACTTTGTGCATACACAGTTCAGGGAAAAACAAGGAAACCTCATCTTCCTGGGACATTTTCTCTGATTTATTTGGATGTCTGTCCTCCATGAACCAGTGATGCTCAGTGCTTAGTTCTTTTGCACTAAGTATATGGTCATCTTCATTTTACTTCTCTGTCTCATCTCAATAATGTAAGTACCTTGAGGATAATAACCTAGTCTTATCTTCTTTGCATTCCTATCTCTTAGCAGAGCCCTGAGTGAACAAGGGAAGAAGCCAAGACAATGCTGTCATTTGCGGGGAGATCGTGAAGTAGAATAGAAGTTCCTTGAAGGGAGAAGCCCCTGAAGGTCAGTGTTGTTGGGGAAGGAATCTTCTCCGAGGAGTTGGAACTTGTTTTGGACTTTGAAAGATGCTCTGGATTGGGAGGTGGTGAGAAAGTAAGGGGACACGCCACTGAGAGTGATAGGAAGTGCCTGTTCTTCCTAACTTTGAACCCAAACCAGCCTCTCTGTGGTTTCAACCAGTTTTTCCCTGCTTAAAGCTTTGAGATCATGCAAACCCATCTAACCCCTTTCCCCAAACAGCCTACTTTGAACCCAAACCAGCCTCTCTGTGGTTTCAGCCAGTTTTTCCCTGCTTAAAGCTTTGAATCATGCAAACCCATCTAATCCCTTTCCCCAAACAGCCCTGCAGGGTTTGAAAACCTTAGGTTTCCCTGAATCTTCTGTTCCTATGGCAGGACTTCTTGATTCTCCAGTTATCACCCACTTCCTTTTCTGTGCTCCCCATCCAGGTGCCCACAAGCACCGGGAAAAAAGCAGGTCAGGACTAACACCTCCCTGCCTGCGATAGAGGCTTTTGTAAGTGCCGGCTGTACTGCACCACAGCTGTTGGTGGCCACAGCTGCTCACTCACATTGACCTTAGCATCAGTGAGGATCACTGCATCTTTTTTGTAGATACAAAACCATGTCTGCCTACCTATTAGTGTCATTTACTCACCACTCATTCACTCCTCCCCGAGTCATTCCATAAATGCTTAATAGGGATTGACTATGTTCTAGGCCAGGGGTGGGCAACCTTTTTGTGAGTGCGTGCCAAAACCAGCAAAATTTCTGACTCAGAATTCTGCGTGCCAACCCTAATTTTTTGAGAACATGTTATGCTTACTAGATATCTCTTAAGGTGTACATATGTGAAGAACCTTGAAGAAATAATAAAATTCATTCGCGCGACAAAAACACAGTATATGATGATGAAAAATACATTTATTTTTTAATGTATACATGTTATGTAAAATTATTTATTTATCTAAGATGAACTTACACTGA
>NW_006282748.1:2013429-2016242 GCF_000327345.1 Myotis davidii | reverse complement strand
CCATGTCTATGGTCTTTAGGATAACTTGTTATGTAAAATTACTTATTTATCTAAGATGCACCTACACTGAATTTTTCTGAAAAATAAAAAGTCGATATTAAGAAAAAAATTGTAAATGGAAGATTATAAGAGAGGGTTTCGTGTGCCAGCAAAAGTTACTGGTGTGCCAGGGGTTGCCCACCCCTGTTCTAGGCACTGTGTCAGGTGCTGTGGACATAAGGGCCAGCAGAGTGCCTGATGTAAATGCAGAAGCCTGCATCTGCCTGTCTTTTTACAACAGGTCCAGACTTCTAATGTTTCTCTCTTTTTCCTCTGTCTCCCTCTATCTCTCCCGCCCCATAGATAGATAGAGAGATAAGGTATGTATATATGTGTGTGTGCATATTTATATTTTTTTCAAGTGTTTGGGTGGCTTCTCAGTTGTGTATTGATGAAGCTGATTTTGGTATAGGGAAGAAAGCTTATCATGGATGTAAACTGTGGGTTATAATCTTGGCTAATGTTAAAATCATAACTGCTCCGAGTTGCTGGGATGGAGAAAAACAGTGCATGCTGGTGGTGGGGGAGCTGGGCAACAAATGTGCGACCAGTGTGGGCTTTGCGTCAGACTGTCTGAGATCAAATGTGGACCCCATCATTTACTGGCTCTGTGACTGAGGCCAAAGTTTAATTTCCCCGTGTCTCAGTTTCTTCTGCATATATCTCAGTATACTCCAGGATAAAATAGTTTCTGTTCAAATGGTTGTTGTGATAATGGAATAAGAAAATGTGTGCAAAGTGCTGGTGCCTGAGGCATATCAAGATTCAGTAGAGGATAGAAAAAATTATATAAGAAAGGTAATTCTTAGGTTGCCTGAAAGAAATTAATTTTCAAGGAAGTACAAGGGGACACAATGATGTCAAAGTCCATTGTGACCAACATTAGAGATTGCTTGAACTAAAATCCGACTGGAACTTGACACAATTTTGCTGGGCTTTAGCCAGTATTGAGAACTATTTTTTACCAGAGTGAAATGGTTGTTGTAGCAATACTTGCTGCCATAGTATTTAATTTGGATTAGCAAATGGTTAAATTAATAGTGAAAAAGATTAATTACCATCTTTGAATCTTAAATGCAATTTTTAACTTAGTTTTGCACATTTTACTTTACATAACAATTCAAAATAGAGGGTGTGATTTTTCTACAACATCTAAGTGGCTTACATTTTTTAAAAAGTGGCTTATATTTTCACCATGTGGGTTAATTAAATAGTTGTGCCTAACTTGTAGATGATAGTTTATTATTTTTAAATGGCTTGATTTGTTCTTCTATGGTCATTTGAAGGACTTAACAAATAAGTCACGGAAACAACAATGAATAGAAAATAACTTGCTGCCTCGTCTTTGGCTCAGACGGTTCCAGTGTTGTCAAATTCTAGTTTGTTTCTGAGCAAACCAAGGGAGTCCACCACCGATGAAAGATTTAAGTTGGATTTTGAAGGTACTTGAGATATTACTTATAATTTCTTAACGAATTCCAGCAACTCTGTTTGATAATTAGGAAATAAGCAAAGCCTTCAGCAGCATGCCAGGACAGTGGAGTAATGGCTGCTAAAGACATGAGCTTTGGGACTAGCTGGAAACAAATGGTCATTTCACCAGAAAAGTAAAACAAACTGAGCAGTTTTACTTAACTTTTCTTCTTCGGCTGCATGCCATACTTGTAGGTCACCTTCCACTAGTCAGTCCTGGGGAGTTTTTATTTGTCAGCTGTTTGAACTTTCATGATGGCAGTACTTAGCTCTGTTCTCACTCTCTGCCCTGATAGCAGGTACATGTTTATTTTCTTTATTTCAAGAAAGTGCGCCACTATTTTTTTCCTATAAAATAGCTATAAAACAATTTGCAGAATTGAAGCCGGTTAACTCCATCTCATTCTGGAGGAAGATGGCAAATAGATGCATGTCGATTGTGCCTCCTTGTTTTGCCTTTTAAGGTTGAATATAAACATTTTGACTTAACACATTTATTTTATATTGCAAACATCGCAAGTAATTTTAAGTGATGGATATTAGTTACTCTACCTCACTCAAGGCATAACTTTCTGAGTATTTTATAAAATTAATTGTCTTATGATCCCACGAGAAGAAAAGCTGTTATCCTTTATAACAGCCTACAAGGCATTAAAGTGTGATGAAAATAAAGCAAGAAGGGAAAACAATTTCAGTAATTGGAGTGGGTCTTTTTTGGCTTTGTTGAAAATATGCTGAGTAATGAAATAATAAAGCTTTAACTAAACAATTGGTGTGTGAGGAGGCAAAGGAAATAAAAAGGCAGGTGGGCCATGTCTGTGTCAGGTTTCTACACTGTGCTTGGTGAATTTAGTTTTTTGGGAGGCTGTCTTAAATTACTGTTGCAATTTTTCATTGAGTTGAGCTGCTTTCAGTTACATGACTGCTCCTTTGGCCTCTAAAAAGCAAGGATAGTTTAAGGTCAAGAAAGAATCATGGTAAAAAGGACGGAGCATGAATGTGGCTAGGTCAAGAGATTCAGGTTCCTGTGATGGCAACGCTTCAGGCAAAACGTAGGTTGGAAGAAGTCTAGAAAAGGTGGCTAGGCAGAAGTCTAGAACTTAAATCAGGCATGGCTCCTTTACCAAATTCTCAGAGACTCAGCCCCATGAAATGGTCAAGAGGAAGAACCTTAGAAGTCCTCTTCATTTTGGACATGAGAAAACAGGCTGCATATGAAAGAGCTAGGGGTCAGAGGGGTGACATGAAGGCAACCAGCAGCTCAGAGGGAAAGCCTGGATTTCTTACATCACAGTGTCAGA
>NW_006282748.1:2002089-2013385 GCF_000327345.1 Myotis davidii | reverse complement strand
AATGCCTTTAGAGTTGTAGAGGCTGATGAAGGAAGAGACAGAACACAGATCACTGGAATAGGGAATGGAAGACGTGGGTCAAGTTTCCCTAAGTCTTTGGACAAGTCACTAATACTCTAGACATAGTCCTTGCCCTTCTCTAAAGGGAGTGACAGGCTAATAAATGTGATTCACTATGGAAAATGTCGTATATTAAGAAGGTAAAAGGCTATGAAGAGGTTTTGAGAAAGAAATGGTTGAAGGTTCAGTGATAACGAAACCTGCTGAGGACGTGAGGACATGCTAAGGAGATTGCCACTGAAGGAGGAGCCTCAAAGAGGTAATGAGAACGTGACAAAGCAGACGTGTGTGGGGAATGTTAGGTTGTCCAGGTGACTTTGGAACTCTTTTTGAGATAGAATGACATTCATTTAATCCGGTCTCTACCTTTGGGTAGATGTTAATGATGTGCAAAAGCAAAGTCTTAACCCACAGAGCCAGTTGCTGGAGAAGGGAACTAAATGGTGATGTAAACGAAAGCTCATGGACCTGGGCACCCTTTCATTTTGTTGGATGATAATGTTCTGGATTTGAGCAGGCCTCTTGGTTGTGCCTGGCCTCCTCTCCCCCCATCCCTCATACTTAAATGATTTTTTTCAATAATGAGAATTGTTAATTACCCAGGTGAATACAATATTGTTTAGAAAATATGATGATACTCATAAATAAAACTAAAGGATCTTAGGCAGTGGTAAGAAAACATTTCAGCTCTGACCTTTCCGGTGTGGCTCAGTTGGTTAGACCAGTGGTCGGCAATCTGCGGCTCAGGAGCCACATGAGTGTGGCTCCAGAGCCACATGAGTGTGGCTCCTTGAGTGTGGCTCTTCCACAAAATACCACGTGCGGGTGCATGTACAGTGCCATTGAAACTTCGTGGCCCATGCGCAGAAGTCGGTTTTCGGCCTGGGCGAGTCTATTTTGAAGAAGTACTGTTGATATTTGACTCTGTTGACTAATGAGTTTGCCGACCACTGCATACTCTCCTGCTCAACTGCCGGCATATAGACGGTCGGCATATCCACTCTGCACAGAAAAGAACATTAGGAGGTAGTAAATCGCTCCCATAAACTTGGTACTGTGACTCTAACAAGCCATGACAAAATTAACTGGCTGGGGGTAGGCTTGCTTGAGCCTGATAACCTGGCTCCCTTTCATCTTCCTGATACGTTTTGGGTTTGCTTGATGTTCCTGTGGTTGTAGACGCACAGCAACCTTCAGAGTAGGAAGTGAGTTGGCGAGAGCTCTTTTCTTTAAACGTGTCAGAAGTCCAATTTGAACTTAACAAAGCAAAACATGAAAGAGAGCTGCTCTTGCTGATGCCCTGACATGATGGAGCAAGCAGGGGAGGGGCTGGCCTCCGCCTGATTCCATCCAGGAGCAGGCCCAACAGGGCTCCCTCATCATCTCTCGTTTCTGCTTCTCCCCTGGTTCTCTCCAGCTGACTGACTCCACGCACATCCAGGAACCCAAGACCTTAGATTCTTACAGTCCAGTGGCGAGAGGATAGAAAACTCCTTCCCTCCAGATCGTGTGACAAGCCTGGGGGAAGATTTTCATTGAATCATACCAGTCATATGCCCAACTATGGGGTGGGATTGTGGGGTAGTAAATTGGCCGCTACACCAGAAATAGATGTTCCCTAAAAATGCAAGGGAGGTGATCGTCTGAGCACATAAAATAACACATTTTCACTGAGGGGAAGAATACAGGCCTCCACATGCTTTGCAGGAACAGAATTCACCCCTGCAGAGCTGTCTGGGAATATGACCCTTCACTCATGCCCAAATATATGAGTGCTACTTGATACCTTTACGCTGCTCCCCTTTGCCAAGCCCAGAAAATGGCACTTGTTGATTTTGTAACCTCAATAAAAATGAACCCCGGGATGTTTCCAGGTTCAGCTTAATTCCAACCAGTTGTCACTTCCTCCACCGAGGAGCTGATATAGAAACAGGGAGGAGGCCTCACTCGGCTGCTTTGTGTTTTGGCTAATGTGCAAGAGAGACCCTTTTCCAGAACCAAAGAGCCCTCGTTACACCACAGATAAGGAAGAAAAACTGCGGGGGACCAACTGGTTTTCGTTTGGGCCACAATGGAGAGAAGGTTCACTTGCTCTAATGCTATTAAAATCAGCTCCGCTCCAAAGCACTTGGGTTATGTATTTGCCATCTTGCAGAAAGACTCAACATTTGAGATTCAAGCCAAATGCTTGTTAGCCCACTTACAAAAGACACTGCCCCGCCGGCTGCAGGGCTGACCGGCAGCCAGGCCCCGGGCTGACCAGGATAGCACATACCATTTAATGCGCAGGGCAGAATGGGGACATGGCTTAGATTAGGGGCAGAGCTTCCATGTACCAAAAACCTTTCACTCTACCCAGGCACTACTTTTTTTTTAGCCAACTTTTTCTCATTATTAAACAGTAAAATGACACATTTTAAAAGGTGTAATTTGCTTATATTAGTTTGCTATTGAAAAAGCCGCTAGCCCTAGGTAGCATATTGGCCCTGCACATTCAAAGATTAGGAAAAGAAAAAGAAAATCAATGCCCTGGGAGAAAATGTAACAAAACTCTAAAAGCTATCTAGATGGAAAGATTAGGAGTGACTAATTTGGTGACTTTAGGTTTCATGAGGAAGAAGACTGTTTTCTTATTTTGTTTTTCTATTTTCTATCTAGTGTTAAGCGCCATGCGAGGCACACAGTAGCTACTTCCCAGATACTCATTGAATAAATGAACAAATGAATGAATATGTGAAACTTTTTTAGGAGGAGGAACTTCCCAAAGGTTAAAAAAAAGAAATCTAGGCAAAACCAAGTTTAAATATGAGCTTTCACATATTTAAAGAGGCAGTTGATCCCAGGAGAGAAAAATCATTCTTATTTTCTCTTTCCCCTATTTTACCTGGAATAGGAAGTAGAAGTTCCAAACCCTCAGACAAATGAATTGTTCTGGCAACGTGTCTATCTTACCAGAAGTTGCTAGACATTGTATGAGCCCCACTTGCCAGTTTTCCAGCTGAAGTCTTAACTAAAGTGTTCCTAGATAAATTTGGTTCGTTTTTAGTCAAATGCATGACCCAACTCACTCAGAGTAACTCAGAACCCTCACCTCCGTTTGGTATTTATAAAGTTAGGACCAGTTACATGATTTGTGGGGACCCTGCTCAAAATTAAAAATCAAAACAGGGACAGCACCCTGGGTGGGCCCTTCTGAGCCAGGGACCTGTGTGACTGCACAGATGGCATGTCCACAAAGCCAGCCCTGTGTAGACTGCTTATCTTTTGGAGACTGTTGAAGCCTTGGTGAGTTCACACTCACAGCAAGATCCTATTGAACTTGATGGATTATTTAATTATTTCAAACATGGTGATGAGAAGTAGGAAAATGTGAAGTATTGGCATCGATGAGAATAGAACCCAGGGCATTGGCTCCCAGCCTGAGGTGTCCTCCAGTAGGGGGATTCTGACTAGAAATTCCATGTACATAACTCACTCCCATTCACTGTTAAATAAACCATGTCTTTAGGTCTTACATGGAATTTTTAGCATTTTGCTATGGAGTAAACTGAGAGTTATAATATCTAATACCTTAGATATTAAAATGTAGTCAATAAGTAACAAGTTTTATTTGTGGTAACCACTTTAGGAAAATGTATTCTATTTATCTGAAAACTCATCTCAAAAAATAAATTTCAATAACTCAAATATTACACTGAATTCTGCCCTGATTCAATCTGAATAGGTATCATTAAAATCATGATTCACAAAATGATTTCCTAGTATATGCAATTAATTTTGAATTGATCGTAATGCTACCTTTAGAAGTGTTGTAGTTTTACACTTAAGTCTATGATTTTTTTTTAATTTAATTTTTGTGTATGGAGCAAGGTGTAGAACAAAGTTTATTTATTTTTTTGATACCTAGTTGTACTAGCACTTTTGTTCAGAAGACTGTTGTGTATTCACTTAAATGCCTTGACACCTTGTAAAAAATAATTGGCCATATATGTGTGAGTATATCCCTGCACTCTATTATATTCTATTGATCTATGTGTTTATCTTTTACCAATAGCACAAAGTTTGGCTACTGTACCTTTATAGTAAATCTTGAAAGTAGTTTCTATGTGGCGTCCAACTTTATTTTACTTTTTCAGCATTATGTTTTCTGTACTAGATCCTTTGCTTTTTCATATATGTTTTTTAAAATTAGCTTTTTGACTAATAAAACATTCTGTTGGATTTTGATTAGAATTGCTAAAATTTTAATTAATCAAGAAATTGCCCTCATCCCCTAAAGCAGTGGTTCTCAATCATCCTAATGCCACGCCCCTTTAATACAGTTCCTCATGTTGTGGTGACCCCCAACCATAAAATTATTTTCATTGCTACTTCATCACTGTCATGTTGCTACTGTTATGAATCGTAATGTAAATATCTGATATGCAGGTTGTATTTAGGCGACCCCTGTGAAAGGGTCGTTCAACCCCCAAAGGGGTCGCGACCCACAGGTTGAGAACCGCTGCCCTAAAGAGACATTTTTGCCATTATTCCCTAGTGTCTTCCTCTATTTCCCATCACCCGAAATGACATTCAGGGAATAAACGTGGCATGAAGGTGGCCCTGAAATTTTGATTTGGACCTGAGGACTCAGGCTGCCTTTAATGAGGGAGTTAGTGCTGGACAGTAACCCTGGAGCAGCCAGAGGTGATGCTAGGCTGGAGGGAGGCCAACTGTGTATTGTTCCTTTCAGCCTTGAATAATTTGGAGTTAACTTGTTTGGCTTGTGCTGCACTCCTCAGAGAAAAAGCAAAACAGAAATGTGAGAAAAAGTTCTAGGTTTCTTTGATTACTTAAAAATTCCCGCCCCCCACCCCCTTTACTGCTCTGTTGGAAATCTCACTCATCCATCATTTAGTCTAGCTGTCTCTCATTCTGTACCCTTGATCTTTTCCTTCCCTCACTCCAAATTCTTCCTAAAATTTCTGATGTTCATGAAAAACAATGTCCTGTAAAAATAACCAATATGAAGTAAATATATTTTGGTAGGTGTTTAGAGGTAAAAAATAAAGTATTAAATTAATCAAAATTATTGGAATGTGCTCATTATGATTAATAATAATGGGATAAAACGTTCCCACAACCTAGGGATGTTTCCCCTGGTTTGCCTCCAATGTTAACCGACAACTTCCTCTCCAAATAGCAGTGTCTCTGTAGTGTATCTTTTACAGCTTAGTGGAATCACTGAGTTTCAGACTTTCTTTCTTCTCCATGCCTGGCAGCCATGGGCCAATTAATCCGAAAATATGAACATTTGGGGAGAGTATTCTTCAGTGACTCAACAGGGCAACAGATGGCAAAATGTTTAATGTTTATTTCAAATCCATTTCCACATTGGATTCACATCCAAGAGTGTTTAAAAACATTTTTATTTGGATAGAGACTGTTGTCCACTGTCAGACAACAATCTGTGAAAATATCATCATTTGAATTACAACTTCTTTGACAGGTGTTGGGCAGACATTGCAATTTCTGGGACCATGAATATGGCTCCCTGTCCTTCCTACTTCACATTTTATTTTACTTATCAAGGATATATTTGCAAATGCTTTTAAAAATATCATTCATTCATTCATTCACGTATTCATTTATTCACACAACTTGTGTTAATCACTTACTATATCTGCTGATGAAAAAGACACAACAAATGGGCTACAATCAAGGACTCTAGAGTCTATTGAATTTAGTTTCTTCGTCGATAAAGTTTAATCCTATTAAAATATTGAATTAAATTTAAATCCCATTGAAGATTATTTTGCTAGAGAATCCTGCTTTGTTTTTATTGGGCATACCTTTCATTCTGCTGGGCCTTGAAGATTGGTTTGGTGACTACCAGTGGTAGATTTACCTCAAGGGAATAAGACACGTTTCAGACCCTTTCTTGTTTGCCACAGTTTTTTTCAAATCTTGGGGAAGGGCCCAATAAAATTGTTTATATGGTCATAATTTTTGTAAAACTTGCAAAGATAAGATAATTTTAACTATAATTGGTTAAGACTACTGCCTCTTTGCATTATGAATTTCCCTCTGTCGTTCCTCTTCTCACACTAGATGATAATGGACGGACTATCAATATTTTAGGGTCTCAGATAAGTGGAAGCTGAGTTAGTATTCACACAGTTTGGGTTTTGAAAGATGTATTTATGGTTTGTAGTCTACTCTATGAACAGTTTTCTAGCTGTCCCATGTAGCAGAAATGTAGAACTACACCTGCTGCTCACTGAAACGCCCTGGAGGGCTTTATCCATTCTGCTTCTGTGCCTCCTTTCTCACTACCATCAGTGAGGAACACATTTTTCTTCTCTTCTTATCATGTAGGGGAGAAGTGGTTCACAACATGGGGCACACGCCCCATAGGGGGGCAATTTGATTTTTAAGGGGGGCCATTTGAGAATGAGTTATTAACAGTGATTGATAGTGAATTTTTTGCATTTCTTATGGTTCCAAGGGCCTCATATACAGTATATAAATATCTATTGTGAAATAGTTACGCATTTTATTTTTCAGTGCTTTTAGTTACAATGGGAATTTAAAACTTAAAAGAGAAAAAAATAGAGTACATCACGGATGTTTTAGCAGAAAGTGAAGTGTTATCAAGATGAAGATGGCGACTCTTAAGCACGACAGTAAAAGAATGACTTGTCTTAGGCATTTGAATGAATAATTATTTCATGACTATCCTTGAACAATTTACTGCTTTCACCTAAAGAACTCAGAGTTTCATTAGCTTTAAACTATAACAAGATACTTAGATACATCAAGAGCAAATCTCGCCTGTAAAGCTGATTATAGGCTCAACCTAGAGTATTCCCATCATCCAACAACTTGTTGAAGTATCCGCATTTCTCAGACATGGGGTAAAACACGAAAGGAAAAATGGCGGACAAGATGCAGCCCGTGCTGTCTGAAGCTCTTGGCTGCCTTGTACAGGAGTCACATGATCAAACACCTACTTCTCAGACAGCGAGGAGAGGCGTGCACTCCTCGGAGGACGGTGGTCTGATTGAAAGCAGTCCTTGGTCTGCTGGGCTGTGTACCTGTCTGGGCCAGAGGCTGGGCCAGCTGTTCCCTGAGGTTCTTTTAAGTTCTTTCCTTTCATTGAATTGCAAATCCTCTTTCCATTGCGATGGAAAGGATGGTGGGTGTAGCTCACAGATTCACATATTTTTGATACGAGTACAGGACTGGGGAGGAGGAAAAGATGAGCTATCAAGGGGCACAGTTTTACTCCGAGCCCAAGACCTTTGCTAATGAGCAGTGTGTTAACAACAACCCCCCCAAAATAAACATAAATAAATGGAAAGAAAGAAAAGCCTATGAGAAGGCAGCCAGCTAGGATCCTGGGGTAAGTGAATGCGGTTCTTCAACAGATGTGCCCGGGGTGAGCTCAGTAGTAAATCTTCACACCTTCCACTGGAACGTTTCTCGAGCCAAGACGCTGCTCCCTGGACAGTCCGGCAGCTGCAGTCTCCTGTGTTGACACAGGAGGAGGCCGGTGGGTCTCTCCCTGGGTAGAGAGATTTGTTGCCCTTTGCTCCTGGGCCATCTCCCCTCCAGGTGGGAGGCGATGCCTAACTTTAGGAGGTGGCATCACGACAAGCGCCGGTGGGATGAGAAAAACCACCCTCTCTCAGCAGTGTTTTCAGATACACCCTCCTTGGCCTGAGCCTTGAGGGAAAAATGGTCCCACCACCACTGTGACCTGCTGGTCCCTTGGGAGCGTGTTTTGACCCCAGTCCTGAACCACCCCTCCCCTGCCTTTACAGAGAAATTCCCAGGTGGCTTACCTTCCTGTCTGAGAGGGGCTTTCAGAGGGGCCCTGGGACGGAGCTCCAAGGTCAGCGGCAGAGTGTTCACGGCAAAGCAGCCGTCGCCCCGGGGAGCAGAGTTGGCCGTGCACTGTGCGCTTCCCCACCCTCTGGCCTGGTCTTTGAGGATGTCATGGTGAAAGTAAAGAAAACTTTGTTTAGTCTGCACCACAGCTTTGAATAGGCCATAAAAACTCCCTGGGCTGTAACCTCCAGACTTGGAACAGCAGACCTCCGCTCATCACTTATGTACCCTCTTGGTCACTTTGTGTTTTGCGTGTTGTCTCTCTCTCTGGTGGCCTGTGAATACACCCCCAACCCCTCGTGTCCTCCCCTCCCCGCATCTGGAAGTTGCTGTGCTAATGCTTATACTCTCCAAAGTCCCTTGCACAAGTTGATGAAATCACGGGATATATGCTGTTGCTTTTACCTTTAGGGGATGGGAGTAAATACAGACATTTGGAAATCAAGAAATAAGCTGAGACATTTCTACAACAAATGACCTCTCCCGACTCCCCCGCCCCTTAAATGCTAGTGGCTTACACATCTTCAGTATGATTTGAAGGCCTGGACTAGAAACATCTTGATTTCTAATAGCTCCTGAAAAAAAATCTCAATACCTGGGCATGAAAACAATGTGCTGAAATATAAAGCGGCAAGAGATTTTGCTATGTGCAAGTCCTCCTTTAACGTAGTTAATCTAGAGCAAATGAAAAACAAACAAAAAACCCAACATATTTGCCAGGGGGAAATGAAGGAGGAGGAGGAGGGGGGGGGGAAGAGGAGGATGATACTAGATAAAGATGGAGAAGATGGAGAAGGAAAAGGTGGAGAAGGAGAAGGAAAAAAAAAAGAGTTTGCTGCTGAGCTGAGAATTCGGCTAGAAAGCCAAGGCGCAGCTTGGAGCAGAGTTTTATGGCTGAGTTATAAACTCTGAAAATAGGGCTCTATAATGGAAATGTTGACAGACTCTCTACTGTAACTGGGCTAGCGGATGCCCGCTGTAATGTACTGTGTAATTTATAGGAGTCACCTGTTAAGCCATCTGGGAAAGAAAATTTCCCTTCTTTGAAAATGTTAATAACTTGATTAACCTTTTGAACTTCATCATGATTCCAAACGGGGCTCATGGGTGCCGGTTGCTGCCTGCCGTGCGCCCCATTTGCATTTGCAGATAAAATCTGGGATAGGAGAGCCATCCATACCAAGAGGCTTTCTTATTCTTACCTGGTAGGAAAAGGAGGAAAGGGGGACGCTGCACCTTGATGGCCTGGTTTCTGCAAACTGAAGCTGCCCGCAGTCAGAGCAGGACTCAGGTCTCTTCGTGCCTGGATCCGTGTGTGCGATTTTCTTCTCTCCTCACCTTCCTCCCTCTGGTATTTCAGGCAAGAGCTCAGGAATGGAGATCTTTCCTGTCCCCAGGGAAGGGAGATATTATTCCTTTGGGTTCCTGAACTCTATAACTGTTTAATGCATTGCTAAATGGCTTGTTTGTATGGTTTTATGACTTCTGCACTGGAATAGTTAGAAGGCCCCATACATGACCTGCCCTATTTTCCGGTATCCTCCCTTCTTTCATTTTTAGTAAGCTATCATTCCTTATAAGAACAGTCTTACAGGATTTCTTCATGCTCAACATCATTCCCTAAATGACCAGCTTCCCAGGCTGGACTCTCATTTTCAGGATCTCTCCGGGGGCCCCTGGACCCTTACAGAACAACCCTCCCTGAGCAAACCGGACAGCCCAGAACTCCCCAATGAGCACTGCAGCTGTAAGAAGAGCTAGGTCTGTTCTTTATTGTTGTGGGATATAGTACTTTGAATAAATTTTTTTTATGTTTGTATTGATTTTTAGAGAGAGAGGAAGGAAAAGGGATAGGAACATCAATCAGAGAGAAACATCGATTGGCTACCTCCTGCTCCCCCCCTACTGAGGATCAAGCCTGAGACCCAGGCATGTGTCCTGATCTGAAATTGAACCAGTGAACTCTTGATTCATGGGTTGATGCTCAACCACTGAGCCACACCGACCAGGCAGGGTATAGTACCTTTGAAGAGGAAGTTGCTCAGTTAGAATTTGCTGGTTTGAGAATACCATTTCAGGGCACAGAACAAGCCCTCGTATCTATTTTTGTCTTGTTTAATGTCTCCAGACTGACCATTTTACTGTTAATCTAGGTTACAAATGTTTTGTGTGAGGCATGCATCATTGTCTCCAGCATGTGCTAGTCCCATGTGTGCCTCATTGACTAAATCAGGAGATCCTTTTCTGTCTGTCTCCCTAGGACCCTAAAGCGGTCATGCCCAAAGTAAATCATTATCTTGAGAATTGATTATCTTAAGAAATGTCACCCTGGAGGAGCCTAGCCCTAGACCAGTGGTCAGCAAACTGTGGCTCGCGAGCCACATGCGGCTCTTTGGCCTCTTGGATGTGGCTCTTCCATGAAATACCACGTGCGGGCACGCACGTACAGTGCGATTGAAACTTCGTGGCCCATGTGCAGAAGTCGGTATTTTGTGGAAGAGCCACACTCAAGGGGCCAAAGAGCCGCGTGTGGCTCGCGAGCCATGGTTTGCCGACCACGGCCCTAGACCATTAAGAGACAGCCCACAATTTCCTCCAACCCTTTGATTTGAGAGACAATGTTTATCAGAAGAGCAAGCTGCCCAAGAAGGTAGCTGTCTGATGAAAGAGTAAACAGCATTCTCTCGCACCTCCTGTAAGTTTATCTCTATTTTGTTCTTCATCCTGGTGTTCCCGGGATGCTCTTGGTTTTAGCATGTAAAGTCCTGTGTGCCAGGGCACTGCTCCGTTCCAGGCAAACTAGAACAGTTGGCCATTTTATTCACACTGAGCAATATTTTAATTTTTTTATTACCAGATTGCAATAGCAAAGAGAAGACTGAACCATTGAAGCGTTAATATAATAAACCCTTTTCTAGTTGCTGGAGTAGTCACCAATGCTTGGACTTCCTTGAGGACAGTAAACTATCGCTGGGAATGTTCACGCAGAGCTCGAACCTCCCGGCAAGTAGGTTCTGGGGGAGGGTTCCTATGTTGGCAGAAAAACTGGACTTCCTGACCTCAAAATCTAAAAAATCCAAATCTAAAAAATTCCAGATGGCTTTAACCCTTTGCGGTCCAATGTTATTTTTGGAATTCAAACAGTCTGATCCAAATTAATTGACGGGATTGAATGTTGAACTTTTTAATGTTCTTATTGCTCGACGTTGTTGGACCTGCTCCTAGCGCCTGGTCTGTCGAGTCAGCCTCAAGGTTGGACCGAAAAGTGTTTAAAGACAGAAACAGGACAGCTACAGGTGACATCAGGGATCTTAAATTCTGGCGTCTTGACGTGCTCTGTGTGGGGTTTGCATTGTGACGTGAA
>NW_006282748.1:1972391-2002006 GCF_000327345.1 Myotis davidii | reverse complement strand
GTGGGTAGGGTGCACTCTCATTTTGTAGCGCAGTGTACACCACTTGGATTCGAATGGCTCCTCTGTGATTTTCAGACACTCACTCCTTCGCTGGACGGAGCCTGGGTTCTTCATCGGAATATGATGCTCATTAATGCCTTCATCATTTCTCCACTGGAACGATGGTTCCCGCTTGCAGTTTGATGTCATCCCCCCTTCACACACTCCAACACTCATATACATTTCACAGATGTGGCCAGAGAGGCCTCAAGATGTGGAGAGGAAAAGTTTGCCAAGGCTACAGTGAGCTCGTGTGGCACAGCCAAAAGTGAAAAAGTCAAAAGTCTGGCCCGGACTCCTTTTTCTAATGACGAGACGCCACTCCCTCGCTGGGAACATGCTTGATCTGAATGCCTTAAAGGGGCACAGAAAGCTGCTGTCTCACAAGACGGAGAAGTGTTCTTCCTGCCGCAGCAGCACAGCCTTCTTTGCCACCCTCCCGAGACAGCTTTTGACCTTCCATCACGAAGTCCCTCTCCGCTTCCTTCTTTTCTCTCCACTTCTTTCCTACGTCCCTCCTGAATTCTCCAGAGGAAAGATTATTCTGAAATTTCTGAAGGACATCAACATGTTTACAAGTACATAGAGTGGTCAGGAGTCTAATTAGGAGGCGATTCTTTTTTTTTTTTTGTGAATTTCAATTTTAATATATTTTATTTTCATTAATCTACAAGCTGTAACAAAAAATAAAGATATATCAAGATTTGACTACAAAATACATTATAATAGTTCTGAACAACTTTCAATGTGCAATAGAAATTAGTCATTTTCAAATATCTGGAAATGAGCATTGGGACCAAGGACAGACAACAGTTACTCAAAGACAGAGCCTCAAGTCAGGAAGGAGGTGATTCTTAAGCAGCTCCTGTCTCCTTGATGTCTCCTTGAGATCCCAGAGAAGAGGGTCTGGAGACAAAATACTTTTATTTCTGTGTCTCTTGCTTTACTGAACCCCAATATTCCTGAACTTGATATTTTCCCCTTTTTCTCATTGTCATTTTTCATTTTTCCTCCCAAGATAGTTGGATTCTCTTTGATGTTATTGTAAGCTCTTTCATTTGTTCACTTATTGAGCACCTCCTACACTCTATGTATCCTGCTGGCTTCAGAAAGTAATGGGCATGTCCCAAACGTATCCTTGAAGAGCTCACTTTGTATATGATGAAGGTGAAAGAGAAATGAAAAACCTCTCCGAACAACTAACACTAATATAATTTGGTAAGTGTTCAAAGGTCTCAATGGAAAGGCATTTAGACTTTTCTAGACAGGCAGAGAGGCAGCTGTTGCTTGTCCATTAACATGATGTGCATGTCACTTAACATATGTGCCCTGATGATATGAACTCAACTGTATAGCAGATAAGCACATCCAACTTCCTACCTGCACTTCACTAAACCAGGTTCCGGAAACACTTGTATCAGTATTGGCTGATTCCTGACCTTTGCTATGGTGTGATCGTTTTCTCTATCAGGATCCATGTGAAAGAATTATTTTTCCAGGCACAGGATTAGAACTAGTTACATATTTTTGGAGAACTTATTTCTTTTTAGCTTATGGAGGTTGTGAGCCTTTTAACTGATTCTGTTTTCCTTTTTGACTTGTAACTTAATAGTCTCGTAGTTTGATCACTCTTACCCAGTACTTACATCCACTCCACTGGGTGTTTAATTCAGTGTTTTTCAACTTCCTAGGCTGTAGGTTACACTGAAAACATAGTGCACATTGTGACCTGGTGCACACATCTTTATGTGCGTACACACACGCACGCACAACATGTCAAGTTTAGCAAAACAATACTAATTCCTATCACAGTGCCCTGTATTTTTATTCTCTTTAGTTCCATTCTATCCCACTCATTCCCTTTTATTCAATTTAAAAAAATGTTGATCACAACTCACTAAACTGATTTCATAACTCTTGGGTAAATTGTGACTCATAGTTTAAGAAACACTGATCCAATCCTTTCCTTGAACATCTCCACCTACAGGCAACTTACTACTTCCCAAGGAAGCCTATTGTATTGTTGGGAACTTTGGAGCTCCTCCTTCAGCTGAGCTTAAACCTGCCTCCTTGGTAGATTTCCCCCCAGTATCTTGTTAGTTTTATCTTTCAGTTTCATGCAGAACATCCCACCCCATTTTATCCCTGACCATCCTTCAATTACTTGAAGAAAATGTGTTTCCCCCATTTATATTGGATGATGGCTCCAGCAAGAGGCTAGATGAGCAGACGTCAATAGCCGAAGAAAAGCATTAGGCCAGGGCAATTAGAACTGTTCCCTGAAGCATTTGAGTAATTTGAAGGAAAGGGTTGCTTTTTAAAAAATGTACTCAATTTGACTGAACAATTGCCCCAATTCCCTACTTTACTCCAGCTGTGGAAAACCTGGCCCAACTTCTGCTACATATTGATTTTGCTCAAAGGTGGCAAGTGACAACACAGCCATTACATAAATGACATGAGAAAACAGCCTTCTCCCCCTAAGGTATTTAGCACACTCCGCAGATGGCGACGACCTAATTCAGTCCAAAGAAGAAACAAGTGAAATCATTCACTCAATTACGTTCCTTGGGTAGAGGCAGTGTGGCTCTCTTGGCTCTCCCAGAAGAAAAAAAACCCTTCCTGAAACTGCCATGCACGGGCAATTTCATTACAACAGAGTTCCAGTCACCTCTTGTTTTCTTAAACTTGTATTATTGAAAGATTAGTCTCCTGTTTATGGTTACATTGCCAAGTATCCAAAGCAGAACTTGCTCCTTCATTCAGAGTTAATCGAACTGAAATGGACATGGCATTACCAAGGCTCATGGCCCTATGAGATCAGAAGAATTACTCAATCTGCACCACTTAGGATAGACGTTTGTGAAATAAGTTAGGATAAACTGACAAAGATTGCTTACCTCAGAATGCAGAGTTCAAAATGCAGTTGAGAAAGACTTTATAATTACATGTTGTAATGGCAAAGATTAGAATGTTGCATGGCCGGATAGTAGGGACTAACTTAAGTGATGGCTAAATCCAATGTCCTGAGATCATCTACTCACGTTGTTCTTCATCCCTACGTACAACAGGAAAGAGCAAATCTATGTCCTTGAAGGGAAGTCTTGGAGAGAATGATTTCTGAATTGATGGAAATTTTTCTAAAATATGTTGGTATTGAGAGAACCATTCTTGTCTCATACAGTTCGTTAGCTGGCTTACATATAACTTTAACTGAAGCTCGAGACTGGAACATGGTTATTTAAACTGATGAGAATGAGCTAAGGTAAGAAATAGCCTATATTTTCTGTTTTCATAGGATTTCAGCTTTGAGATAGTTCTTTGATATTTTCAGATGGCTTTATTTTAAGGTAGGCCATTCCTAAGACATATTGAAAAACAGAGCTATTATCCCGTAAACAAACATTTCTATCCTTAGTCGTTCTATGTTTCTCTTTCCATTTTCTCATTTGCATCATAATTTAGTCTTTTTTAGTTTAGTCTATCCACAGTTAAGATTTCTTATATTTAAGTTTTTATACATTTAAATTTAGGCATTTCAACTTGGTAAGAATGTCCACTCTTACCGATCTTATTCAACAGAGTGCTGGGAGTTCTGGCTAGTGCAATATGACAAGAAAATTAAATAAGCCCGGCCCGTGTGGCTCAGTTGGTTGAGCATCATCCCATGTACCAGAAGGTTGCGGGTTTGATTCCAGTAAGGGCACATGGCTCAGTCCCCAGTAGGGGGCATGCCAGGAGGCACCCGATCAGTGATTCTCATCAATGATTTTCTCTCATCAATGTTTCTTTTTTAAATTAAAAAAAATCTTTATTGTTGAAAGCATTAAATATATCCCCCTTTATCACCATTGACTCATTCTAGCCTGCCACCACTGCCCACCTAAGGCCTTCCCCACACTATTGTCTGTGACCATGGGTTATGCATACTATATATATGCATATCAGTTCTTTGATTGATGTCTTCCCACCCCACCACCCCTCTTGTCATTTTTCAACTTTATAGGAGTATTGGACTCACCTTGTGCTACTACAAGTCACTTGGGGGCCAGTCACTCCTGATCCTTCTAGATCTTCCCACAGAAACGGGTTCTTTGTGCTGCCCATGGCAGACCCCATAGATATGCATTGAAACAGAAAAGAAATTAGAATGCCCAGGCTGACTTAGCGGAGGCTCTTAAGGTAGCCAAATAAAAATGTTAGGAAGCTAGGAAGGAAAGCCGAGAGTGGGTCAGAAGTAATAGCAGACAATGTTAAAATGCTGCAAGGCTGATTTTACGTGGCATCGGTAGAGATTAGGCTGCTCACCACAGCCAGTTTCGCTGTAAATCATGTAACAGGCCTTGTAGAAATGCCAGAATAGTAGAAGTCTGCTGAAAACGCAGAGCTCCAAGACACGCTCAACTTGAAACATGTTTACTTTCTTCATTAGGAGCTAAAGGGAAGCGAGGAGAAGGCAGCGGGTAGCAATTACCTAATATCTTTGCAGAAAGAAAGATTTTTCAAAATGCGCTTTTCTCACTAATCCTGGAGGGGAAATGAGGTTTATTTATGGTGTCAGGAGAGAACAAGGCATTAATAGTAAAAGATTTTATATGACTCATGATTTTAGGAAAGTCATTTGTTTACAAATCCAACTTAATCAAACCCAAAGGTATTTAATATAGTCCAGGTTTGAATGCCACCTGACTTTGCACCCACATTTCAGACTAGAGGAAGTAATTCTGATAGAGTGTAAATGTTAATATAAGAAGATATAGATTATAAGTATTTCCTTACCAAGATAAAATCTTAGGCTTAGACTATCCTATAGTCCAGAGAAAGAATGGAATAATTAAGTACATTTCCCCCCTCTCTAGCTTTAACTCAAATTGTATGGGGATTTATGGAGCTGTCTAAAGTCACTTAGTTGTTTTGTTTGATAATTCAGGATAGCAGTCTTTTGATCAAGACATACTTTTGTAAATAAGGCAAGCAGACTGAAGTCCATTTATATAAAAAAATTATGGTTTGTTTTATTCTCTTCCATTTGCTTACCAATCCTTAAAGAGGCTCTCTAGTCATTAAAATGATATCTCACACCCTAGCTAGTTTGGCTCAGTGGATAGAGCATCAGCCTGCAGACGGAAGGGTCTTCCTCTCTGAAATCAATAAAAAAATATAAAAAAATAATAAAAAATGATATCTCACATTTGGACAAAACTTTGTACATTTCAAAATATATTTGCACAGTTTATTTGATCCTCCTTGCAAAAGAAATGTGACCTTAAATCTATCAAAATAATAAAAATCGCAATATCTGTACAAGTGATTAGAGAGGGGATTATTAGATTTGTTTTATTACAGAGCAAATTAATACTCAAAGAAAAAAATATAACCCCTAAATAGAATACATTAGGGTTTGGAGCTGGAAAGCATCTCATGAAATGATACCTGCAAAAGCATTATCAGAGGGAGCCTGATGGAGCGGACCCTGCAGTCTTTTGGCCTTAGTTGTGGGGAATTTCTCTGTTTTGTAGAGGAGGCTTCTGGGGTCTGACCAGTTGGTGTCCTGACCACGGTCACACGGCCGGGACGCAGTAGCAGCAGCACACACACTGGACAGCAGGCCAAGGAGCTGCTCCAAGATTTGCTCTGTGTCATTTGAGGTCCAGTTCCAGGATGTCTGGACTCCCCTGTGTATCACAGCTTCCTACCTGAGTCTATGGGAACATGTGCCATGAAAGAAAGCACCTCGGACATGAAGGCAAGCAGAGAGAACCATGGTTGTCAGAAAAGGGGTGACGTTTGATGGTGAGAGGAACGCTGTGTACGAAAGCAGGGGGCGAGGCTTTGCATGAGCCCCCAAGGCAGGTCAGCGCTGGATCATCCATTCAGTAAACAGCAGACTGCACTATTGAAGATACCAGCTTCTTGCCTGAGGATTTTTGGAGTGTGATGAAGCTCCCACAACACGTGGAGGGCAGAGACCAATGACAGAACCTCTTGGAGAAGAGCTTAAGTATGAAGGGGGAAGGATGGGGGGCGCGATCATGCATTCTCCCGGACACTTGCCAAGCAAATGTGCCCGCCTTTGAGAACAGAGAACCCAGGACAACAGATTTCCTCAGTGAATTTAAATCCTATTTTACGAACAGAATCACCTGGTCAGAAAGCTGTGGGGTTTGCTTTCTGCCGTGAGAATTGTAGCAAGAATGTTGGAAGGAGGGACTTTATGCTTTGGACTGGGTGAACCCTTTCAAAAGGGGTCCTTTGAAATTCTAAGCTTTCGCTTTGGGAGTCGACACAACGTTTTTGTAGGAATTGTAGTCAGCGGCACTATACTAGGTTCCCTATTATTCCTCTGTCCTGATTACTGTTTTAATAACAATAAAGTGTCAGACGAACTCCAAGGGCAGGTCATCTGTGCTTTGTCCATAGCAGCATGAAGAAGGTTAGCCAGGCCTTTGAGCCCCGTCACCTCAGGGGCCCCAGAAGGTGCTCGAAGACCCCTCTGTGAAGGGCTCATGCTGTGTTTGCTCACGAGGGAGGAAACACACTGGCCGCTGGAGATGCTGGGACGCCTGGGGAAGGGAGAGCTCTTCCCAAAGCTGGGATGGAATGCAAGCCTGTGGGTTTTGGGCTGTGAACAGCATCCTGGCTGACCACGGGGCTGCCAGACCCTGGAAGGGAAAGTTCTACCCGGGCAGCTTGGCCTCCAGATGCCAAAGCTCGTGGCTGGGGCCAAACCACATGCCCCAGCTCAGCATGGGGGTGCAGAGCCTCCTTCCTTTGTGGGGACCCCCTGGGCTTGGGCCTTAGGCATATCCACAGTCAGCGATGTGGACGAATGACGAGAGAGCCGTCTTCCAATGTGAGGACAGGGAATCCCTTGGCTCCTCTGAACGCTCCTGGGGCAGTGAAAGGGAACACCGATAATAACAGTTCCTTGTCCTTAAGTAGCATCTTGTACAGCTTAACTTTGATTCAGAGAAAGAAATGTGACATTAAATCTGTCAAAATGAAAACCCCAATGTCTGTACAGGTCTTTAAAGTTTACACTGCGCATTCACAACTCCTCTCTTATTGTGTCCTAATAGCCCTGTAAAGGGGTTAATGTGGTGATAGTTCTTTTATAAGTAACGCTTCCAAGGTTCCAGAGCCTGGAACTGGCAAGGCAGCTCTCACTGCTTCTACTCTCAGGAGGGCCTCCCCTACTTCGGGTCTAAGCTGTTCCATGCACCTCTCCCCCCATTAGAATCGAGGCAATCATTTAACAAGCATTCCCAGAGGAACTACAACATGCTGGCACTGTGTAAGGCACAGGGATCCAGAATCCAATAAGACATGGTCCCTGCCCTCAAGGAATCTCGGGAAGTGGGGTGGGGGGAAGGGTGCGGTGCAGGGATCCAGGAACCCGATGATGAATGAATGTGCTCCGAGCTTTTATTCCAGAAACGGTGAAGAGCCATTTTAGGAGTTGGACATTTTAATTTCTTTTTTAAATTTATACATCATGATTTATTAATTAGTAAACCAATTCCACAAGTATGTTTAAGTGTCAGGCCCTATGTGGTCCTAGGAGCATGGTGGTTACCAAGACAGATATGGGTGTCTGTCCTCGCAAGATTTGTTTTCTGGTTGGAAAGAGATAAACAAAACCTATGCCAGAAATAAATAGAAGGAATTAGCTATGACCTGTGAGGATGGCATGCCATGAAGGAAATAAACAGGGTCCTGGGATAAAGAGAAGTGAGTGTTAACAATCAGAGGTGCATAAAGAAAAACAATCTCTTCTTTTAGCGCCTCCCCCCAACCCCCACCCCGTGGTATATATCCTTTTACATCTTTATGCTAAACAAATTTATGAAAATACATGCCACTGCTTAATTTTTATAAATATAAGTTTATGCTGCACATTACTCTGTGACCTTTTTTAAAAACTCAGTAATAGGTATGGGTACCTTTCCATGCGAATCCATTTAGATCTGCATAATACCCCTTTAAATTGCTGCATAATATTGTTCCATAATATGCATGTACTTTAACCGTCTCGACTGAGTGCCACTCAGGTTGCTTCTAGTTTTTCTGCTGATATAAATAGTGCTGTAATAATCATCCTTTTGCTGATATCCTTACACACTGGCACTTTTCTTCTTGTTGGATAGAGTGCTAGGTGGGGTTAGCTGGCCCTAAGCTTTCACTACCTTTTCTTTTTAAATTCTAGTGCATACTGGCAGACTACTCTCCATAAAGGTTGTGGCAATATATGAGAATCCATCACATACCCTCCTAGATGGTCTCAATTTTCTTAATTTTTGTCTACATTATAGGTGAAAAAATAAAATCTCATTGTTCTTTTGATTTGCATTTACTGATGCCTAGAGCGCACGGATCTTTTAAATGGTTTCTTGATCATTTCACTTTCTAAAGGACAGATTGCCTGCCCTGTGCCTAAGTAGATGGTGTTGCAAGAGAAATTGAGGCCGACTTTCAGATATTTGAGGTGGCTGAGTGGGAGGGTGTTGGTGGCATTTACTGGGAGGACATGGGGCATGTGTGAGAGTGGAGGTACCTAGTTTGGATTCAGATAAAAGTTTGGGTGTCTCAGGGACATCCAAGTGGAGAGGTGGTTTAGCCCAAAGAAGAATGGTCTGGGCTGAGGGGCAGGTGGCAGGACTTGGCAGCGCACATACAGTGACTAACTACAGTCATGGAGTGAGGGACACTGCTCTGAGGATTCTGAGAGGCATAGAAATCTGAGGATAAGCCCAGAGAACATTCACACTTGAAGGCTCATGGAGAAAAGGAGTTGGTCGTGGAGGCTCTTTCTCACCCTGAGGCCCCAGGAAGCCAGCCTGCACACACAGGGGATAGGGGGGCCCTTGGTGGGCTGCTCCTTGCCCTTGGCGGGGGTGTCCCCAGTCTGAGAAGAGGGCTGTCATCAGTCACATCCCCCCTCCCTTCCCCCTCCACAGACCATTCTCTGCCTTCTCCTCTCCCCCACGGTGCAACGCAGGCCAGAATCCAAGGCAGAAATTGTCACCTGTTCTCCCACTGAAGAAAGTCGGCTTGCAGTCTCTCTGTGGTCACTGCTTTGTGTCTCCCTGGCTTCCGGCCAGGAGACCAGCACACCCCACAGCATCCCACCCACTTCCTTCACATTCTCCAGGGGGCCCCGGTCTCTTTCTAACCTCCTCTGCAGAGTTCAGTTTACCATCTCAGTGAAAGGCGGGAGGACCTCTCACTAGCTCACTACAGCCCAATGGATGCCAAGGAAGTGAAACGAATTCTCCTTCACAAAGTTCCAGCGAGTGAGCTCACTCCACATTTGGTTTTTGATTTAAAAGACCACTCTGAGATCTGGCGTGTCCTCCAAATGCCAGGACGCTGGCTCCTGCCCAGATGGAAACGTTTGTTGTGTAAACTAGATTGATATGCAGCCATTTAAAAATGACTTATACCTAATTTTTTGCCCAGTGGGATTAAAGGAGTTCCAGGGAACACAGAAGGAGAAAACTTCAGTGCTTGCCTCAGCTGATAGTGCCACGGTTTCTAGAAGGACTCGTGAATGCAGACATGATCTAAGAAGCCAGCGTTCATGGAAGAACAACACACACGGTGTAAAACACCTGGTTCCTTAAACAGGAACCCGATCCCTTCTCATTTATCCAAATGGGACTTGGCGATGAACTCACCGTCTCTGGCTCAGGGGTGTTTGTCTCTTCACGCTGATGCATTGAAAAGTTGGCACAAACCGAGGGCCATCCATAGTTTAAAGCTGCCGTGGCAGATGAGTCACGGCCACTGAACGCTGTGGTGGGAAGGCGCTTTAGAGACCATCCAGGCCCACCCCCTCGTTTTTCAGGTGAGGAAACTGAGAGTAGAAACTTGTCCACGATCACAGGGTGAGCTGACAAAGCTGGATTTTCCGGGTCTCAGTCCGCGCACCGCCATGCTGTCACTCAGTGGTCCCAGGGCAGGCTTGGCTTTGACTCCTGTTCTCCACCTGCGCCTCCCTCCCTCCACTGCCTCCAAATAAACACACAGGTAAAGCCATGGCCCGGAGGCAGGGCCTCTGCTGTCCCTCCAGGCAGGTGGCTCCTTCCAGGAAAGTTTCTCCTGCACAGAAAATCCAGCTGACTTTGGCCAGAACATCTGGATGATGACTGACAACAAGGGGAGAATAAGGAGTGAAGAGAGATGCTATAAAATGCTGAAGCTATTATACTCTACCAGACATCAGATAATAAAAAAGGGCATAGAAACACAATGCTATCTATAGTTTATTTCCTTTCCTTAACTTTTTAAAAAAAATATCTGGCTCTCACGATGTTTATAGTATGTTTAACACTCATAGGGGATCATTTTCTAAAAACATCTCCATGCTCTGTACTGAACTGGTTAATGAGCGGAGGAATAATAATGGCCAGAGAAGAAACATAGTGAAAATATTATTTTCTTCATGCTAGCAAATAAGTGAATGAGTGCATGAATAAATAAATAAATATTATAGTTCCAGAAAGGGAAAAGTAATGAATTAATACTTTTAACTTATATTCATGTGTATTTTGGTAAAAGGGAACAACAATGAATGATATTGCAGTTTCTCTTTTGAGCCTTAACTTCTGCAAATTTGTTAAGTATGGCTAGATTTGTCAACCTATCTTCATTCATACTTAGTGGAAGAACACTTTTTATGACTTTCACTTTTTTCCCGTGTGAAACAACAGACATACAAATAGAAAAAAGTCTCATCTGTCTGGTAAAAAAATTTTATTAAAAAATCCCCATCTCCATATCCAGAAGTCACAATAATGTTCCTTTTGATTTTTTTTCAGGCACATTTTTAGTGACTTTAAAATATCTTTCAGTAGAAACATTTCCACTAAAATATCTTCACTAGAAAATGCACCAGAAATCTCTATTATTTTTGATAAGTACTTGCAAAGTGCCAACTCTTCTGCAAAATCCTTTTAAAATGGCTGAATGACAGAGGACATTGATAGTTTTCCATTCATGGTTTTACAGTGTGTCCAGTTCTTGTTGAAAATGGCCAAATAAATGCCAATTGGCCAAATAAATGCCAATGCCAACTAAATCAGGCATTGCAATTTATTTGAATCTGGCAATGTAATACCAGCATCATTTTTTATCCCCCGCCCCCACCCCCTCGAATCTTCAGAATTTAATTCTGTGTTTTCTAGGAAGTGTCCATGTCCTTATATTTTATTGTTACAACCTGTGTAAGTGGATTTAAAAAGATCAGTGCCCATCAGCAGATGAGTGGATTAGAAAACTGTGGTACATCTACACAATGGAATACTACGCTGCTGTAAAAAGGAAGGAACTCCTACCATTCACAACAGCGTGGATGGACCTAGAGAGCATTATGCTAAGCAACATAAGTCAGTCAGAGAAAGATAAATATCACATGATCTCACTCCTTTGTGGAATATGATGAACAACATAAACTGATGAATAAAAACAGATCCAGAGACGGAGAAGCATCGATCAGACCATCATACCTCAGAGGGAAGGCAGGGGAAGGTGGGGGGAAGGGGGAGAGATCAACCCAAGGACTTTTATGCATGCATATAAGCATAACCAATGGACACAGACACTAGGGGAGTGAGGGCACAGAGCTGGGGGTTGGGGAGCAGTTGGGGGATAAGGACACATATGTAATACCGTAATCAAGGAAAAAAAGATCAGTTTTAAAGTTTGATGTCTTGCTACCTATTGTTCAAGGCTGATTCTGGTAGCGTGCGTATATTTTTATCTGGTTAATCTCCTCAAAAGCTTTACACTAGATAAAAAGAGAGCTTAGAAATTGTGTTTATTGCTATGAGTTTGAAAATTCTACGTGTTCTTCTATCTACTGCTCGATGCAAGATATTGAGAATTTCTCATGGCAGGACGTTCCCTCATTATTTGTTCATTTTAAAACTTGGATCCAGGTCTCCAGGCCTTGGCTACTGTGCAAGGATTCTAGGGCAGAAGGGAGATGGCAGGGTTGGGCTGGCAGGAGTAGGGGCTGAGGTGGTATCTTGGCTCACAGAAGAACACGAAATCTCCCTGACAGCGGACTCACGAAGGGCTCTTGTAATCCAGGGAAGAATTTACTCCAAAATGAAAACGCAGCTGAACTGAGAAGATGAAGAAATAAAGAATGTTCATCAGGCATAGTATTTTCACTGGTGTTGGAGAAATGTTTTCATGGTCTCCTGCCAGAATGTGTAGTTTGAGCTCAGAATAGTCCAGATTACATTTTTTAAAAAAGAGTAAATATCACGACTTCTTGATCTCTGACTTGCATCTACAACTCTGGACCTAAGTGGTAGGAGGCAAGTGTTTGGTGTCTCCCATGGACCAAAGACGTGGAGGCAGCTTTCGAGCACACTTGCTACCGATGGAAAAGCTGATGCTCTTCAAACGTTTGTAACCCACGCTGATGACGATAAATCCCCTTTGCAGAACTGATTAATGAAATACCTGATTCAAAGGAAAACCTTTGAAAACCACGCTGCTTGCCATGTATCAGTGAACTTCTGCTCAGCACCTTCTCTTTTCATGTCTTTTTAAAAAATGTTGATGTTATGCAGCTGTGAAATTATGCAATCTGCATTTGTGTAACCTTTCTTACGTGAGCCTGAACTAAGAGAGTGTTCTGTTTTGTCAAAAATTCTCAGCTTGCTTAAATGCAATGAAATAATGCTATATTATTAACACCTTGTGTACTATGCAAAACTTGATGGTTAGCAGCCCCAAGGTGAAGCTTACGGTTTTGGAGTCTTGTGGGGGAGTGTGTGTGTGTGTGTGTGTGTGTGTACAGTAACTCATTATTTATTTTTAAGGGGGTGCTCACTTGAGAGTGAGGCGGTCACTCTACATTTACACAGAGTTTTTAGGAGAGTGGTGGTCAGTGTAAACAGGTTAAGTTGCTACTAAATCATTAACTGGAAAAAAATCTGCCTGGGTAAGTTACAGTGGAGTAAAACTAGTAAGAAAGTCAGGCTGGAGGATACTGTTCCTGGTAACCTCGTTCTAATTCAGGGTTAATGATGAAACTAGTTTCAAATCTAGAAATAATTGTTCTGAAAGGGAAGAGCAAACTCAGGGTTTGTTTCTACCCAAGGTGTCATCCCCAGAGGGCTGCCCCATTATGGCAGACCAAGTTCAAGGCCCACGTTGAACCAAGCAGCTAGTGGAATTAAACAGGGAGTCTTCCCTAATGGACACTCTTGTCCTGAGCAAGATTTGCAACCATCACCATCGCATCTTCTCCACTAACTGGAAGAGGAAGAAAAGTGCCACGTTTCTTCCAAGGTCAGCCACGTGGCACTGGCCGGCCTCTGTGCCGGCTGGCCTGGGTGCTAAAGGCGGGGGCGCTTGGTGTGCAGTATTCATATAGGACAACTGGCTTTTCCATAAATGAAAAAATATGTCCACGTATGCTCCCGCTTGGCATGAGAATGAAGTGATTCCCACTCAGGAGTGGTTTTTGCAAGGGACACAAAGCGTAAGTGTGCAGGGCCGGCTGGGATGGCGACATCAGCTCCATGCGCTTCCGGGCCTGACCAAGATGCTTTGAAGAGTGAGCGGGAGCGTTAATGTTAGGATTTTACACGACTTTGCAAGTCCAGTTTGTATTACTTGAGAGTCTTCATTGCCACGTGGGTGCTTTTTCTGCAATTAGAGGGTTCTAACGCCAGATGGCACTTTTGCTATAATCATAAGGTCTAAAGAGCTGGACTTCTTATCCAATCTGAGTGTGTATGTGGGGGAGTGTGCCTGTAGTATAAGTGTATGGGTATATATGTGTATGCATATGGATATATATATATGTATATATATATATCTTTATAAGAATATGGATGCATGTATGTGTATATTTGCGTATGTATAACATGTGTGTGTCTATATTTTATATATGCATGATGGCTTTACAAAAACTTTTACATGGTCATGAGAGAGCACAGACTCTAGATCTTGACAGCCCAGAATCAAAGCCCAGCTCTCTTACCTACTAGCCTTATGATTTCAAATTATGCAACTTACCTGTGCCTCAGTTTCCTCATGTGTAAAAAGAGTTTAATAGTGCCTATTTCATAGATTTTCATGTGAAATTAAATTAGTTAATATATTTAAATACTTGGAATAGTGGCCAGTATATAATAAGAGTCTGGTACATAAATGTTAACTCATTATTATATAATTTACTTAAAAGTTGATCTGTGATTTTGTCCTCCTTACAGTAATTTCACCTCTAACTACAAGTGAGGGATCAGACTTGTGTAATATAATCAGGATGGTTCCCTTTGTCATAGTGACTGGTCCAGGCAACTCAGACACCAGTCAGTCGGTACCATAGTCCCCCCTTATCCATAGGGAGTGCTTTCTTGTTTTAAATCATCACCAGAGTATGTTTTTTCCCATTGATTTTTAGACAGAGCGGAAGGGAGGGAGCGGGAGAGAGAGAAACATTGATATGGAGAGACAGATTGATTGGTTGCCTCTTGTACTGACAAGGGCTGGGGATTGAACCACAACCAAGGTACATGCTCTTGACTGGGAATCAAACCCGCGACCACTCGGTCCACTGGCTGATGCTCTAACCACTGAACAAATTGGCCAGGGCCATGGGGAACATTTTCCAAGACATTCGTGATGTCTGAAACCAAAGGTAGTACCAAACTCTATAAAACTATGTTTTTCCCTATACATACACACCTTTTCACTTAAAGGAAGCGCTTTATGGCTTTTCTTCGGAATATACGAATTGTCAGCATCACTACTCTTGAGCTCTGGGCCATTATTAAGTAAAATAAGGATTACTTGAACACAGGCATTGCATTACCAAGAAAGTCCACCTGATAACCACTAATAAACTACTAAGTGACTAACGAGGGAGAGACCAATAAATCCCTGTATTTTTTAAGCCAATTGGAGTTGGTCTTTCTGATAGAGTCCTAGCTGATATAAGATCAAAATACATACTTTATCAAAATAGTTGAACAAGGCCATTACTAGTAATTAGTATTTCTGTATGACGATCTCTTATATGAAAATAGAAAATAATGCAAAATTTGATAGAAAAGAGAACCTTGGCACCACACTGATCCCTTCTTATAATCTTTAGCTGTTATGTATAATTCTTGGTTCTTCTCTCCTTTTACTTTAGAGCCTCAGAGACCTGGTCCAGTCTTATGGTTCTTGGTTAGGTGGCTACATACAAAAGGTAATTCATAGAGCCACGCACTGTCCATTGGGATTTCATCTTCCTCAGTGGGGAGCTCCTCAAGTCACCCCAGGTTTATTTCCATCCTAGGGATTAGGAAGAAACAGATCAAAGAAGACAGTGCACAGAAGGTTTTTGTGGGTCAAGTGAGAAAGTCGGGCACACGTGACTTCTACCCAGATGTCACATCCCATTGGCCAGAACTCAATCACATGGCCATTCCTAACTGTGGTGAATGATAGGAAATGTGATCTGGAGAACAAGAAAATGGGTTTTACTTAACATGTGGTTGTCTCCGCCACATACATATGTTAACTCTCTAAGAGAAACCTATGGTGTAAAGCTTTTCTTACGCTCATTTATCCAAAGTCAAAGACCTTCCTTCCCCACATCATGCAAGTGTTATATGAAACACACATTGAAAAACGCTTACGTTTCCTCCCTTGGACCTCCCTCTTAAAGAGTTGCTGTTGGGTTTTCTGCCTTCTAACCATGTTGTAGAAACAGAAAAGCAAATGCTGTAGTTAGAGGCACCTATAGATAATGACTGTTTGAGGATTATATTTTCAAATTGAAAGATTTTTTAAACTACTTTATATTTCTAATGTTTGAGAATAGCTTACTTGTGTTTTTTTTTTTTTTCCTATGTATTTGTTTAGCCCTTGGGAAGAGAGTTTGAACCTAGCCATCAACATTTCCCCCCATACAGCTAAGTCCCAGGATGTTTAAAACTGCATTTAAGTAGAGATCTTGAAGCTTTCATTTGGCTTCATGACAATAGCCTTACCTGTCTCCCAGTGCCTTCCCTCCTTTTCCTGTGCCCGCCCACATTTTCCAGGGCCTTCCTGCATCGGCCAGGGCCTTCCTCCTCTACCAGCATTTCCCTTCCCATTACAGATGCTCACTTCAAACTTCATTCACTTTTTCTATTCAAAACTCATCACCAGGAAGACAGAAATGACTGTCCAGTTTCGTGTGTTATTACTCTGTAGCATTTACATCTTAGCATGAGACAAAACATGAAAGGGGGTGAATACATTCCTCTAATGGAGGAACTCCAGATATCAGTAACAGGCCTTGGGGAGATGTCTTGAGAAGGACAGCATTACTGGAGAATTCAGAACATACAGGTTGTGAGACTACCACCCTTTGATGAGGTTAGCTCTGACCAAAGGTGCCCTGGTATTGCTTTCAGGGAAGGCAGATCAACCCTTCATTTGGCCCGTATGCCATTTCTCTGCACATCTTGACTTTATCACAGAAGGTCAGGATTTCTTCCCAGATGAGTTTATGAGATGTCACTTCCCATTAAAACGATTACAAAAATGTAACAAGTTTAATATCCTTACCTCTTTTATCCCACTTTGGCCTCAAACCTAATTTTTCAAATGTAGGGATACTCTTAGATTATTACCCCCAATAAAAATATGACCCCAACTTTGCCCTTCTCTTCCTAACTCATCTATTCTAGATATTTAGATCTATTTGTATCTGTGCATTTGGGACACAGGGAATAAATTATTTCACACACCTAATGAATCACTGATCCAAGCTTCCTACTATCAATAAAATAAATGCTTTGACAAATAAGCATTAAATTTGACATTGCAAAGTGGAGATGTCACTTGTCATTCTGCAGATAAGTGGGGTCTCCATTTCGGTGGAGGAAGTTATTTTTTGGAAGTGTGTTTCCAATAGAAGGCTGCATTTGATAAATTTGTTCCAGAAATTTTGCCAAGAAAAATTACAAAAGTGAAGTCATAATTTGTACATGAATTTTTGGGAAGCAACATTTTGTCAAGTTTTTTATTGATTTAAAAGAAAAAGAAAAATAATTTTGATTTATAATTGACATGAATGTCTAAGACACTGGTAAAATAATTGAGGACATTTTGAAAAATATCTGTACTACTTGATGATACATATGTTTATTTGAAGAAAAGTTAAATTTGAGATAAAATTCAAGATAATTGCTTATAATAAGTTTACAGATATTTTAAAGACCAAGTAATATTTAACTTACATTTTTAATCTTAGAGAAACTAAAGGCTGTGGCAAAAAGACCACTAGTAGGTAGAGATTCAAAGTATGCAATTTTCTTCTTCTTGCCGTTGTATTAACTATTTTAAATACAAAATTAGATTTTTGACCAAGAATGCAATTTCTGAATAGTGAACTGAAAAAATGAAAATAACAAACCTTTTACATTGAGTTAACGAACAATAGAAGCTTCAAACCCAAAATATTATATTGTGCTTTCAATACCAAAAGATCTAAAAGTCTGCAATTCTCAGCTTTTTATTGAAAACAACACATGTATATACTTTGTTGAATTCCCTTCCTCTTTCTCAACACTTCCAGCTAAAAATTTTCAATGAGTACCCAGATCCAATGCGAAACCAGTGGTGATAATCAAAGAAGACTCTCTATGTCTTTAAAACAACAAGGATGAAACATTTTTGGTAAATAATATTATTTATAATGAAATAATAAAACTGACTCATTAAATCAGGCTCCAAATTTCCTGCCTGCATAACATTTTCTGTGCAGGTATACATGTATAACAACCTGGTTCTCACCAGAATCTTGAATTTACATCTACGTTTCTGTTTTACAGAACCTGTGTCTAGCATACAGATTACCTAACAACTATTATGTTGGTGAGAGTTAGACTTTCGTACCACTGTTCATTCAATTTTTTTTTAAGACCATGGCATCAAGTAGAAACAACTATTATGTTGGTGAGAGTTAGACTTTCCTACCACTGTTCATTCAATTTTCTTTTTTTAAGACCATGGCATCAAGAGTTAAAAGCTTACTGTGAAACCTATGAAAGTACATTTGTTCAGCTGGGCCCATGTTGATCCTTTTCTGCTTCCCTTAGATTCAACGGAATCTTGTTGAGCATAAGGTGAAAGTGAGGCACACCAATTCAACATAGAGTTGGGGTGCACTGAAGGTTGCACTGCCCTCATTTAAAAAGCCACTGTGTTTTTTTATGGCAGGGTTCTGGAGGGATGCACTGATTTCCTGATGAATGTTGACAGGGCTATTAAAACTGTAAAACAACATCGCCTGAACATGGCATTAAATGAAAGAACTAGCTTAGCCTTGCTGTTCTTGGTTGTTATTAGCTAATTAAACTGGGCCAAAGGGAAAACCATCTTTGAGCTATGCATTTATTTTCTCGCATTTTTTGTTTGTTCATTTCTTCTTCTTTTTTAAAATAATTCTTTATTGTTGAAAGTATTACATATGTCCCTCTTCCCCGCATTGACCCCCTAGAGCCTGCCCTTGTCCCCCTCTCACCTCCCCAAGCCTTCATCACCCTATTGTCTGTGTCCATGCGTTATGCATATATGCATTCAAGGTCTTGGTTGATTACCCCCCACCTACCCTCCTCCCCTGCCTTCCCTCTGAGGTTCTGTACTCTGTTCCATGCTTCCATGTCTCTGGATCCACTCCGTTCATCAGTTTAGTTACTTAGATTCCACATGTGAGTGTGATTGTGTGATACTTGTCTTTCTCTGTTTGTTCATTTCTCAGCAATTATTTCACAAGGTTACTAGTCAGGTTTCTTTCCTGTGGCTTTTAAACACTATCCATGACATAAAGGATGAACCATTTTGTCTCTGAGTACATTAGTCGCCCCAGGAAACCTGGTATGCTACACAAAAATGACCAACTCCCCACTTATTTTGTGTAATGATGTTGACTGGTTGTGTGTGTGTGTGTGTGTGTGTGTACTTCTCTAGTGACAGACTTGACTTAGGGTTTCTTTCCTGTGGCTTTTAAACACTATCCATGACATAAAGGATGAACCATTTTGTCTCTGAGTACATTAGTCGCCCCAGGAAACCTGGTATGCTACACAAAAATGACCAACTCCCCACTTATTTTGTGTAATGATGTTGACTGGTTGTGTGTGTGTGTGTGTGTGTGTGTACTTCTTTAGTGACAGACTTGACTTAAGCCAAATCCATTTCAACTCTGACACACCCTTTATTTTCCCATGAATCTTTAGTGTTCCTGAGACTTGGTTTTCCTCAACGATAAAGTGGGCATGATGACACCTTGCAAGTTTATTATGGGTGTTAGAGATCATGTACTAGTAAAGTGCCAAATATAGTTCCTGTCATAGAATAGGCATTCAATAAAGGGTAGTTTTTTTTTATTATTAAAAAAACAGTCTAGTGAAAGAAAAATGAGTTGTTGCCATTTTTGTTAGTGAGAAATTTGAGAGAGAGGACCAAAATGGTGTTTCAACAAATAAAATGAAATCTGAACATCTGTGTGGAGCTAAGTTTTAGGCCCTTGGTAAGGATTTGGATACCTTTTTGAAGAATTAATTTTGACAGGTTTAGATGATTTGACCCTTCTAGAACTTTTGAATGAAGTCCTAAGGGAAGTTGGATGAGATTCTTCCGGTCATTACAGAATGTGTGGTGAGTGTCGGAGAGCTATCTGAACCCAGAACAGATAATATGGAAATGAGAACACATCACAATAGGAGAGACATAGTTTAGAGCTATAGTCTCACGTGACTTTTCTAATGAGGCGTTGAAATACCAAATTAGGAAATTCAGAAAGACCCCAAATACTCATTTTGTGATATTGTGAAATCCGTTAGTGGGAGTGTATTTTGCTAATAGGTGATCAGATTCTTAAAAACATTAATCTTCCGAATCAGCAATTTAATTTCTATTTATCCACTATAAGAAAAAGTACAAAATTCAGAAAATGGCTTTATGCACAAAGATATTCACTACAGTGAACAATTTAAATGTCAAAAAAATAGGGAAATGTTTAAAACAACTATGCTAAGTTTCATGTAAATAAATATATAAGCAATTTATTTGTGAGAAGTTTAATGGGAGAATATTTCTACAAAGTAAAAGAAATAAATATACAAGATTATAAACAAATAATTATTTTGGCTGTATCAAACACTTATTAAAAAAGGCTAGAAGAAAATATATATTTGAACCATATAAAGTTGTTAATTTTGACCTATAGAAGGACTGTTTCACATGGGTTGACCTAATAGTAACACATGAATATTTTTGGGAGGTGACACATTTTCATCCATATTCTCTTTCTATGATGTTAAGGTAATTTTCTGTTTTTACAGAAACATATTTTTATAATTACAAAGAATATTTAGTAGAAAGTAACTTGCTCACCCCAAAAGAAACTGTTCTAATTTAGGCAAAATATAAAAAGAAAAAATTAGAGTTCCATTTCTGGCACAATTACACACTTGATACTCTGAAAAGCCTTACACTACAAAAAAATTCAAGAGACTATATAAAGTGTTTGGGAAAACTTTTCAATGCATGGCTGAGCTGGCAACAGAGTAAGAAAATTGCCAGCAGTCACACATGAAGCAAAAACATAAATCCAGGGAGAAAAGTCTGTGACTGCTCTTTGGGCACCTGGGAATTTCTGGTGATCCAGAGATTGTTTTAATGACCTCATAGGGAGAGGAAACAAATCTTGTGTCCATATAAAATAGGGAGTCACATCAAAGACCTACATACGAAGCCAAGACTCTGCCTACCCTGAAGGACCACACTTTTAGCGAGCTAGAGGTAAACCCTAATTTACAAGTGAAACTGGTCTATTTTATTTTTAACTCTAGCTGGAAAAACAAAATTATTAGGAAAAAATAGGTTCAAAGGTGGCTAGCAGAAGCCAGTATAATCTTCTGTGCATGAAAAATCTTTCATCTTCATGACTCTAAAGAAATTCCTTCAGATAAAACTTATATCAGATGATGGACTCAACAGCCAAACATCACAGAACAGAAGTGAAAATAGGAAACGTGGCTGTGACTTAGCAGAAATACCTAGTAGTTAGATAGAATATCCAAGAGTTATGATATTCAAATAGTCAACACAGAATAGAAATGACCATATTTTATAACTTTGAGAAATATAAAACACGATCGAAAGTGTGAGTAAGGTTCAGAGACTGTCAATAATGACAAGGCATATTTGAAAGAGAAATTACAGATTTGAGAAACATAACTGAAATAAACTCAATTGGCTTAAAAAGCAAATTACATACAGCTCAAGAGAAGGACCAACCTGGAAGATGAGCCCACAGAAATGACCAGCTATACCAGTGTCAAACACATGGTAACCGGAAAGAGAAATCAGGCACCATGGGCCACACGTAGGGTCAACATACATGCGATCCGAGTTACAGAGGAGAGGCTAGAAAGACTGGAAAATAGATACTCGTGGAAGAGATAATAGTGAAAAATTTCCCCAAACCAATGAAAGACACAAATACGAAGACTTAGCTATTACTAAATTCCAAGCAGAAAAATGCAAAGACATATATATCAGTTATATTGTAGTGAAGCTGAAAAGGGACAAAGGGAAAAAATATAGTGACTAGTTAGAAAAAAACCCAGATTACCAACAAATAACATTTTGATGGAAGGAAAAATGAAAAAATAGGATATAGTGTTATATTACTCTCAAAGTCTGAGAGAAAATAAATGTAAACTTGGAATAATATAGCTACCAAAACTATCTTTCAAGGATGAGAGTATAATAATAAGGCATTTCAGATAAAGAAAAAACTGTCTGCCACTGAATGTGGTATTTATCACACATTTATATTTCAAGAAGAAAAAATGATCCCTGAGGGAAGATCTGAGGAGCAAGAAAAAAAATAGAAAAAAGAAAAGAGTGAACATGTGGGTAAATCCAGGTAAGCATTAATTGTATAAAAATACTTCAAGTAACAACAATGATAATACGTAACTTGTGAGATTAAAAAATTATATACTAATAAAATATTTCCAGATAATAGCATATAGGTTGATCAACCAAAGGACTTGTATGCATGCATATAAGCATAGCCAATGGACATAAGACACTGGGGGATAGGGGAGACTAGGGGACTGTCTAGGGCGGGGGGGAAAAATGGACACATATGTAATACCCTTTGTAATACTTTAAGCAATAAAATAAAATAAAACAGAAAAGAGGGAAAAAAAAGGAAAAAAAAGAATTTTAGACTTTAATATGTTTACATGTTAACATTTTAAAATAGCTATTAAATAATAGAAATAGAGTGTAAAATTTCAAACTAGTATAGGTAAAAAAAGGAAAGATAATGAAAACCTTAAGCAATCTAAAAGAGGTAATAAAAAAATACACAGAACAAAGCAAAAATAAGATGGTAAAAATAAATTCAGTAATATAAATAAGTATCAATGAACCAAACTCTTTGGTTACAAGGTTAAGTTTGCCCAACTGGATTTAAAATGATCGAACCCTGTGATGTTTATTATAGACCAATCTACAATATAAAGATATACAAGTTGAAAATAAAAGGCTGGAAGAAGGTATACCAGGGAAATAGTAACAAAAAGTTAATGCGTATGGTTATGCTAATATCAGACAAAATAAGGCTTTAAGATAAGAATCGCTACTAGAAATTAAAATGTTCATGACGGATTGCTAAGAGGTTTCTTTTTTCTCACCTATCTACTTTGGGGTAAGTGGGTCTGCTGTTTCAACCAACTGAGATAATGGTGAATGATACCATTTTAGCACAGGAAAGGACGCAGCCCCTTCAAGAAACTTTCTGTGAATTTCTATTTGGGGATGAGTTCTTGTCTGTGCTTTGAGAGAGCGTCTTGTACACACCTCCCTTGTAGCACCTACCATGTTAAGATGTTAAGAAATCATGGGGAACAAGATGGGCTGAGTTCAAGCATGGCCTTGGGCAAATGACTTAATCTTAGTCTTCTCCATAAAATGGGGATACTGATAAGAATTGTCTTTTCCCTCTGCATTTTTTTGAGTATTGAAAGATTTGTTCAGGCAAAACATTTGAAAAGTCCCCTGACACTGTAGTAAGTTGTGCGTTTGTATGTTTTAAAAATGTATATTAAAATTTATGTCCTTGTTTTTCTTTTTGGATTGCGAACTCCTTAAGGTCAGAGAGTGTTTTTAATTCTCTTCAGATGCCAAGAAATGGTTTTGAACCAAACAGAGGCAAATGCTGTTGGGAAAACAGTCTGATTGGAAAGGGTATTTTCTATTGTCTTTTATTGCCCTATTGAATAGTTAGTTATTCACTAAACTATAATTAACTATTAACTAATTAACTATTAATTAACCCATTAACAATGAATAAGTCAATCATTTGTTCATGGTACTCTGAGGTAAGAGGGGCAGTCACTTCAGCCTTGGAGCCCTCACTTCGTGAAAGAAGTGATAATAACCACGATAGACCATGAAGCCCGTGGGAGCCGGGACCATCACGGCGTTCTGTTCAGGCCTAGCCCACAGCCTGGCTTAATAACTGTTAGCACATGCCCCACAGAGGGGCAAGTTGATTTTTAAGGGCAGGGGGCAATTCGAGAATGAGTTATTAGCAGTGATTTTTTTGCATTTCTTATGGTTCTAGAATCCTCATATACAGTATATAAATATATATGGTGACATATTTATGCATTTCAGTTCTATATTATATGTTTTGAAACCTTATTTGCTATTTTTTCATATCACTTCATATTATTATTATTATTATTTTAAAAAATTTCTTAGTGATTTCTTCCTCAGTACTTCAGCTGTCCTTTCGTTCTTTTATTTCTCTTTCATGTGGATGCCGTGTTCTTTGGAAGCTTGTGTAGACCAAGTTAATGGCCTTTTAGGCTTCCTTCACGTGAAAGAGAAATAGCGTGCTCAACATCTCAAAGGTTGAGTTGGGGAGAATCTTCATACAGGTCAGCATAATTAGAGAATAAAGTGTGTGTTGGAAAAGGAGAGAGATGATAGTCCTTGCATAGCACAGCAAGGAATTTGGATTCGTTCTTGAAGACATTTCAGTAGAGGAGTGTTAATCAGGCCTGCGTTTTAGGGAGATCCCTGGTCACGGTGGGAGGAATCATTCACCAGGGGCAGCGTGGGCAGCAGGGAGATCAGGTAGAAACTGCTCAGTCATGCCCTGCTTCTCCCATTTGGGTTGTAGTTATGCAACGATTGCCTATGTGTGTGCCTTAACTGTCTCCTGTAGGGAAGTGTCAGTGCCTTTAAAAATACTTTTATTTAACATTTTTAAATTACAGTTTACTTTCAATATTATTTTACATCTGTTTCAGGCGTACAGCATAGTGGTTAGATAATCATATATACCACAAAGTGTTCCTCCCAATGTTAGCGAATGGCCATGGGCACATAAAGTCCAGTATAGGGAATAAAGTTAATAATATTGTGACAACGCTGTACAGTGCCAGCTGGGTACTGGAAATATCAGCGTGCTTTAATAACCTTTTCGGTTTCTCCCCTGTCCCTCTCCGCGTGGTGACTCTGTACTTCATGAGGCATCCCATTATTTTCCTTCATATTCCAGAGTCCAGAGTCACCCAGCTTTCCACAATTTACTCTAAAGCACTTTCCAGTAATGTCCAGCCCAGTGTCCTTTGTCCAGTGGAGCACACACATTTTTCCGAATTTTTCTTCACCAACGTTTCATGCCTTATTTTTTCCATCTCTGGGCCTCTCCTTGGACTTCATGGGGAAAACGAAGCAGCGTCTTCCCATACCCGTTTGGAGGCCATGGAGCCCTGCTGTTTTATCATCAATAGGTAAACAGAAACTCTTCCTTAAAAAAAAAATTCCGAGCTTGAAGTCTTTCTTTTTAAAACAACTCTCAGACAAAAATTGCTCCCTATGTAAATCCTCTTTGTAGCCATTTGCTTCCATTTACCTAATCTGGGTCCCTCTAGTCCCAGCGTGCAAACAAGAGTGGCACCAAAGCACCATTGCACGCCCCCTCCTCCCCCACGGGACGTGGCTTGTACCCCTCTCCATCCACACACCTGCTGCTTCCTAAGCTAACATCCTTTTGCTGCAACCTTGTTTGAGAAACTCCCTGTGCGTGTAGAAATAGCAGGTGACTCCATTTCAGCAGTTCTGGTGGCCAGAGAAGAATTATTGCTTCCTTCACTTTGTGGCTCTGGTAAGTGCCCAAGAGGTGTAGTCAAAAAATCAACACATTAGTAATCCAGCAGGTCCGACTCCAGCTGTTTAACATGGCCCGGCTCAAATGTCACATCCTCGGTGATGCCTTCTCTGACCCCCTTCTCGCCTCGTCACAGTTTCACTGCACCCTTTGTGCTCCCATAGCTCTTTGTTCCAACGACTACGCGTCTAGTTTTTAGCGCTCACTGTTATTTTAACTTTCCGAAAGTTGCATTTGAGTATGTACAGGGGCGAGAGAAGGAATTTTCAGGGAGGACAGATCTGGGTGCCCATTCTGTATGCTACACTCAGGTTCAAGACTTTGGGTAAGGAAATGCCCTTTTTGAGCCTTGGTTTTCTTATCTGTCAAAGAGACTGTGAAAGTAAATAATGGAGAGTGGATAATGCGTATCACACAGAACCTGGCCCCCAGTAGCTACAAACATGTTTGCTTGCTTTTCCCTTCTTGCTTAGTGTAAACCTGTCTCTCCTATGAGACCATGAAGCCCTCTAGGGAGATCCCTTAACTAATGAATCTTTCTAACCCCCAGCCCTACCTAGTACAGTGCCCAATACAGGTGTTCAATACAAGTGTGTTGGCTGCTGGATGAAAGGAATGCTGTGTCAGACCCTGAAAAATTTGGCCCAATCTATTGGCCAGCCCTCTCTGACAATGCATGTGGATCTCTGTTTTGGTTTACCTCATTATTTTATCCAAGCCCTTGATTTGTGGGTGATGAAGGGAGATAGGGTGACTTAATTAAGTCCATATAGTCTTTGAACTAAAGATAGGTCACTGTAGACTCCTTGTTAAAGTTACTATACTAGAAAGCTGTGAGTTATAAATTAGAGAACCAGGCCGACTTGGTGAAAAAATTTGGGCTAAACCTTGGAGCCACTGGAGCTATTTGGAAAAAGTCTCGACTATAATTGAGGTGCTCCCTCAGGAATGGCCCTGTACTACAAATATGGATTCATGATCAAGGTCTCTTGGCCTTCTTTCTTGGAAAAGCACATGTGTTTGGCTGAAGAGAAAAAAGGAACTTGGCAGGTCCTGTACTGCTTTTAAGTCCTTTAAATATCTGAATTAATTCCATGTCACCACACTTAGCTTCAAGCCAATGTTACATGTGAACCATACCCTGGTGTACTCACTGCATGCGGAATCATCAAGATAAGTCGATGGCAATCCCTTTGAGAGGTATCAATCATAGAGTTAAGTGGTGTTGATGACATGTGAGTACTTTGCACTATTGAGTATCTTTTTCTTTTGACGATCTCCTCCACAACACTTTCCAGACCAGTGCCCAGTTTGGATCTATTTAAAACTCTGGCGTTCCCCATCTTTCACTATAAGCCAGGCATGGTTCTGGGGACTGGGGACCTGGTGGGAAGCAAGTCAGACAAACTGCCTGCCCTCCTGGAGCTTACATGTTAGTGCACCTGTTCTTTAGTCCTATTTTTGGTGTTTTGGCTTTCATTTCTTCACCCTCAGTTTATCTATGAATTCCAGTAAGTGCATCTGGGACACTCTATTTTGATTTTAAGCTTTTTGACTTCCCCTTTCCCATTGAGGGTTTATTAATTTTTTAAAAGCTATAATACAATACGCCCTAGCTGGTTTGGTTCAGTGGATTGAGCGTCAGCCTGTGGACTGAAGGGTCCTGGGTTTCATTCCTGGTCAGGGCACATGCCCAGGTTGAAGGCTTGGTCCCCAGTAGGGAGCGTGCAGGAGGCAGCCAATCCATGATTCTCTCTCACCATTGATGTTTCTATCTTTCTCCCTTTCCCTTCCTCTCTGAAATCAATAAAAATATATTTTTTAAAAAGCTATAATAAGGTCACTAACTTTGAGAGCTAGGTGAGCTTTGAGGCCAACTAGTCTAACAATAAGCTTTGGAGATGTCTTGGTTTCCTTGGTCACGTGTGACATCCCGGTGTGGGGAAGCGCGGGGGGGAGGGGGGGGCGCCCAAGCAGTGATTTCCAGTTCATTGCTTTGTGTTATGCAGCACCCTGCCGACCTGGTTTGTTGTCTCATGCTTACCCTGATGCTGCTCTCCTTTAGTCGGCAAAGATCATGGGTTCCAATTTCATGCCAGGCCCTGGTCTAGGTACTGGAGAGACAAAGACATAGATCCTTTCTACAAGGAAGATCATCATCTTCTTTCTCTTTGCTTATTTATCTCACTTCATTTTACATTTCTTCATATCCTGACAAGATTTACTGGTTCCTTATACATGCTGGTCGAATGTCTAACTTTTTAAATTTCAGATATTCTTAAACTTTAAACTTCACCTTTATTCTTGTTACACATAAATAGGTCTTCTATTTTATTTCTTTTTTAGATATATAGTCTACATGGTTAAATAGGTTTTCATGAATAAGCCCTCCTCAGCACCCTCCTCAATTTGAATTTTCTTACAGATTGATTCTAAATTTTTAATTTCAGTCACTTTTCATGTTTCTCAGCTAACAGATGAAATTCCTTCTTACCACCAATGACTTGTGGGGATGTAGCACTCTTTGTGCTCTGGCTGCACACTGGATTCTCCTGGCAGGATTTTAAAAAAATGATGCTTGGAAACAATCCAAAACAAATTAATTGGGATTATCTGGGGCTGGGGCCTAGATACTAGTATAGTTTAAAAAAGCTTTCATGTATTTTTTGTATAAAATTAATTTTTAAAAATTGATTGGGGTGACATTAGTTAATAAAATTACATAGATTTCAGGTATACAGTTCTCCAGTACAGCATCTGTTATATTGTATTGTGTTTTTATTACCCCAAGTCAAGTCTCCTTTCATCACCATTTGGGAGAGTGGTGGCGCCCAAGCCAACGTTACATGTGAACCATACCCCCCTTTACCCTCATCTACCTCCCCACCCCCTACCCTCTGGCAATCACAATGACAAGCCCACAGCCAACATGATACTCAATGGGCAAAAACTAAAAGTGTTTCCCCTAAGATCAGGAACAAGACAGGGATGTCTGCTCTCACCACTCTTATTAATGCTAGCCACAGCAATCAGACAAGAAGAAGAAATAAAAGGCATTCAAATTGGAAAGGAAGAGGTAAAACTGTCCTTATTTGCAGATGACATGGTACTGTATTACAGAGAACTTCCATGGGATTCTAACATGCAGCCAAGTTGAAGAACTACTGGTCTATAGAGTGTGTCATTTCCTTCCTAATTTTCTTTTCCCCATCTCTTTCGGAACAACTTTATTTTATATACTAGCTCTTTTCTTATATTGAAAGCCAATTGTATATCTTTCACCAAAGGTGACATAATTTTCAAACTTCCATGAAATGTGCTATACTGCATAGATCCTCATTCCTGTAGTGGTCTGTATGAATGGCTCCAAAAGCAATATCTTTTAAACTTCTTTTCTTGTCTGGAATACCAGCTTTTATCCTCGAGGTTTCTGTGTGTGTACACTATTGAAATCCTATGTTCCGATTTGAAGGGTCATTTCCAACATATTTGTGACATCCACATTTCAGTGAATCTTTTCAGCCTTCCTTGGAGTCCCCCCCCCCCCTTTTTTTTTTGGCCTTTGTTGTCTTGGGCTCAGGGTCACTGTGCTCTTCCCACAGACTTTAGGTTTCTTACAATGAGCTACAGCTTTAATTATGTTTATTTCCCTCCCTTTCATTTCTTTTCCCAAAACTCTCCTGCTGCTTTATCTTTTTTTCTTACTAAAATGGGTTATTTTGAAGCCAGATTTTGATTACCGGGGTTTTAACATTTAAAAAGAAGTTGCCTTCTAATTTTCTTCACTATTGTATTATTATATGTTGTTTATTCTCAACAATTTTATATTTTCTTCTCAATATGGAAAATTGAAATACATACTCATCTGTTCTCTACCTTGTGTTTCATTTGAAACCCTTTCTTCTGTCACCTTTCAGTCCTACCTCCAGAACTCTTCTTCCCTGTGTGTTACCTTGGTACGACTTCAGCTACGTATATAACACATAACCTCCTTTTATCCCCACATTCAAAATTCCTGGAAAATATTCAATCATATCCTTTCCTCTTCACAGACCTTATTCACAATCACACGTCCCTCATGCAAATCCCTGGTCTGTTACTTTCATCAGGACCGTTAACCCATCACCTTACCTGATTAATTATGGCACATAATTGCTTTTATTCACTCTTTATTCTTCAAGTAAATGAGCTTGGGATGCAAAACTGCCCAGAGATATCTCCACATAGCTATTTCCATGATCGCCAATCCTTTCCTTCCTTGGTACATTTATCTAAACAAACTCTAATATTTTTATTAATTTAATAGAGGGAGAGAGAGAGAGAGAGAGAGAGAGAGAGAGAGAGAGAGAGAGAGCGCGAGCGCCAA
>NW_006282748.1:1948945-1972360 GCF_000327345.1 Myotis davidii | reverse complement strand
GCCAAACCAGCCAGGGCTAAACAAATTCTCTTTCTCTGTTGCTCTTGGAGTCACTACCGAGTCTTAAGTGTAGGTGATTTGGATGATTACAAATAGATGCTTGGGCACATCCTGTCGTCCGGGAACATCGGTGTTTGGAAGAGACACTGTTTCATCTTGTCTACAGCATCTCATCCAGCTCTGGTTTCACAGGGCACCTTTCTCCTGCCTGGTTTGTGTTGCTCTATTGCTGCTGCTTCCTGTGTGAAATCAGTGGGCTGCCTGCCACTGCCTCCCAGCTGCACAAACTGATTCATCCCTGGAGCTTGGCACCCCTGGGCACTTACACATTGTTTTTCCTGCTCACTCTCCTCGGAGCTGCCAAGATACCAGTTGCCTCAGATCCCTTCTGCTTTTCCTCACCAGCATATGGTATGGTCTGACCTGGTGCATCTGAGTTTTAATTTCACGGAGAAAAGAGGCACCCTGACATAAGCCGAACGTGGAAAGTGACAGAATAGCGACCCCCACTCTCCTTTAGTCAACAGCTTTCGGTTGAGCTTGTGATCTAAGCCAGGCACTTTGCTAGCGTACACTGAAGTTACAAACATGAGTCAAGTTTTTGCTCTGACCTCAAGAAACTGCTCAATTCATGGACGACAGAGGAAAGTATATCTGTAATTAAAGTATGTCATCAAGTATACCTTATTGTCAGAAAAGGTAGAATAATCTAGTGCTAAAGAGGACAGGCTTTGAAGTCAGACAGACTTGCACTTGAATTTGGACCTCACCACCCATGAGCAGCATGGCCTGGAGCAAGTCCCTTAATATTTCTACACCAACCCTTCTTGTCTGTGAAGTGAGCCTGAGCAACAGTTCTTATAATATAAAATTGTCCCAAAGATTAAATGGAGTCAGAGCTTACATGCTTAACCCAATCTTAGCCCTTAGCAAGCACTCAGCAATCCTGGTTTTAAAAGTAATAGCGGTATATAGAGGCTGACGTGAGCTGAATTTTGAGGGATGAGTAGGCGATCAGTAAATAAAAGTAAAGAAAAGGAGTTTTAAGCAGAGGGAACAACCCATGCGAAGGTGCGGAGGTGTGAAATGATATGGTGAGAAGTGAAGGCCAAGTGATTCCTTGTATATGGCAGAAGCACAATAGTCCATGACTAGAAGGCGAAAAGATGATAACAGACAAAGAAAATATTAACATTGAATCTCAGCAGAAGGAATTCTGCAACAAAACCATGTATCATTCTTCTATGCAAAGTGCCCAGATATATACGTGAGAGATGAAACCACAAACTTTCAAAGATGCCTAAGAAGATCTCCCACTAATATGAGGCAGAAAGGATAGCAGAATGGAGAGAGAGAGAGAGAGAGAGAGAGAGAGAGAGAGAGAGAAGAAATTACATCCTGGCACTCAATTAGAAATATGTCATTAAAAAAAAGACATTGGTGTTTAATCCAAAGGGTCATGAAACTGCAGCCTGTAGCTTTCCTGGTGACCCATGATCCCCAAAGTCTATCTTTACCCACCACGCCATTAAACGTTTAGCCAGTCTATCTCCTTGCTTTTTGTTATTGGACAAATACGTCTGCAGCTTAAGATCTTAAAGAAAGAGCAGACAGCTTGGTGCTATGACACCTGAGCCCAGCAGCTGTGTGTGAATGACTTGCAGTTAGAAAGGCAATACTCCTTGTCCAAGCAACCTAGACATGGCTGCACTGTGTCCTGTAGACACCCCGGGCTGCGTTTGCGCAGTCATTGCCAGAAAAGCACACCACACCCACATGTCAAAACAAACATGATATCCAGGGGAGGTTTCGGTTGTTTCTTTTCTTCCCTCTCCAAATCCCAAGAATCCAGTGAGTTTTAATAACACTTCTAAAATGTCAGGAGAAAAAAAAGATCTCACTTTAAAAAAAGCTGGAACAACCAAGGGGGTCTTTTGTAGAGTAATATCACTCTAGTCCCTTAGGGATGGTAAGGGCTGCAGGTGTGCCTTACTTTAAGAAAATGCAATAAAAAAATCAAGCATCTACTAGAGACTTTAGTAGGTGATTATTCACATTGTGATGTAGGTTTTTAATTTTATCTAAGTCACAGGTTTGCTTTAAACCTCCAGTGTCCTTCCTGTAGATCAGCGCTCATTTTTCAGGTGGCTAATTTGGTAGAGCTGGGAAGACGGGTGTGGAGAAATTTAGTGTTCAAGGATTCAGTGATCCTTTTTATTTATGGAACATATAAACAAAAACAAAGACTAAGCATTTATGAAACGTTGGAAGCCATTCAGAAGGGAAATCGTATTTATTAGGTATTTATATTACGCGTAAGGCACTTTACATATGTGGTGGAGATAAAACTGATTAAAGCATAATTCCATTTTTACTTATTTCCTCCCTTTTTTTTTGCCTCTGATTCTATGCACCTTCTCTTATCTTTTCCCCTGTAAGAAGGATCTAAATTTGTGGCCAGGTTCTTAAGATTTTTAACCGGTTAACTGCCATGCGTCCAAAATGGAAACCATCCCCATGTCTCCCCTTTGCGCTGGAATATTTACGAATTTAAGTTACCGTCATTTTCTTTACAAACCCAGAGATGTCACTAACAGGTCTGATTTTAAAATTGGGCGACCAGAGTTGGTATGTGAGGTTTGCGGCTATAGACACACGTGGTGTGTGGGGCAGGTCCGCCGCTTGCGTCTGTAGACACTTATGGCGTGCAAAGGGTTAAATCCAGAACCTGAAAGTGGGTAGAGAGAGACAAGACTGGATGGTTCGGGAGGAAAGTGGGGGAAGGGACTAAGAAGACATGGGTTGGTCCAGATGGCATTCTTGAGGAAGTGTGGCACAAGTGTGACTAGCGAGGGACTTGGATATGGACTTAGAGAAGCTATGGGCTATGAGAAAAGGAAATTTAAGAAGTCATGCTTTAAGTTACACATAGAATTTTTTTTATGTTCTTCAAAAAAGACAAAGATTAAAGTCCTTTTTTAAGTTGCTTTGGACTGGACTGTGCTGTTGTGAATGTGAAGATCCATTTGCACTGTGTGATAGGCAGCTCCGCACATGGTTTTTATCTCATTGAGTCTTGTATGTGCCCCACACAGAGTGGGCATTGCATTTTCATTATACAAGTAAGACACTCACGCACAATCCAGAGGATCCAGCAATCCCACTTCTGTGTGTACAACCAAAGGAAGTGAGATCAGGATCTTGAAGAGGTGTCTGCAATCCTGTGTTCACCGCATCTTATTCACAAGAGACAAGATATGGAAACAACCTAAGTGCCCACTGATGGATGAGTGGATAAAGAAAAAGTGACATGTACATATAATGGAACATTACTTAGCCAAAAAAGAGGAAAATCTTGCCATTTGGGACAACATGGATGAACCTGGAGTACATACATGATGCTAAATGAAATTTGCCAGACATAGAATGACAAATTCTATGTGATCTCATTTATATGTGAAGTCTAAAAAAGTTGAACTCATAGAAGCAGAGAATAGAATGGTGGTTACCTTGGGCTTGGGGCAGAGGGAAATGGGGCAATGTTGGTCATAGTGTATAAACTTTCACTTATAAGATAAATACATTATGGGAATCTAATGTACAGCACAGTGACTATACTAATAAAAGGGTAATATGCTAATTAGAGCGGATGTCTTCTGGATGTCCATCCAGACAAAGCCACAGTGGCTGTGAGGCCTGGGGCTCAGGCAGTCATGGGCTTAGTCAGCCATGAGCCCTGGCAGCTGTGAGGCCCTGGGCTCAGGCCTTGTAGCCACGGCGGCTGGCAGTGGCAGCAGTGACAGGGTGATGGGTGTGGCACCTTCCCCTGATCAGTCCGGTCGCATCCCGCCGAGGTCGGCCAGACTGTGACTTAGGCCTGCTTTCGTGGGGAGCGGGCCTAAGCCATCAGTAGGACATCCCCTGAGGGCTCCTGGACTGTGAGAGGGGGCAGGCCGGGCTGAGGGACCCCCCTCCCCAGTGCCTCCTGCACATCCTCTACTGGGGATCGAGCCCACAACCCTGGCATGTGTCCTTGACCAGAATAGAACTCGGGACCCTTCAGGATGACACTCTATCCACTGAGCCGAACCAACTAGGGCAGCTTTATGTCTTTTAATGTGCTTTCATGACAGTTTTAGTGGAAGACTGGGCAGGAGAAGAGGAAAATGTAATAAAGCTAAATATGCATATTTTAGAAGAGAAAGCTAATATATAAATCAATAAATAGCAACATAATCTTATTATAGAAAAAAATGGCTAAAATACTTAAAATAATTGCATGGGGATGGTAAAGATGAGAGAAGCTACTGGGTTTAAAAAATATTTTAAGTATGATTTGATTTATAGAGTAGCATTGTACATAGATTTTCAAAATGAACTTTTTTTAAAAAAAGTTCTAAATAATAAATATGGGATAAATGTGGACAAATATGTAATGTATCTGGCAAACTCTTTCTCTTCCTCTCAAAGGAATATATGATCCTTCAACCAGGGGAGGAGGAGAGCTGGAAAACACCAGTTCGATCTGGTGAATGTCTTCAAGAACCAGGCATTGTAGCCTAGTCCTCGCCTGTGCTGGACTGAATCCCAGAGGATGGCTTTAGAAGTCCCAGACAGATTTGTGGGTCCAGATATTGAGGAGTCCTATGTTCTACTTCTTGTCAGGATCTTGGGAGGTAGCAGGCCCCATAATTCCTTGTGCTAGCACGGGTTAGACAAATGGAAGTACCTATATTTGTGCCAAGTCAGATTGACCTCAGACACATCTGCAGCTCTTCCAGGTGCCCGGGGTGCAGGGGCAGCAGATTCTCTTCTTGGATTGACACTGACCAGCATCTGAGACTGGAAAACTTGCAGGATGGAGATGCCACAGTAGATGTGGTGTAAATTGTCAGACCAGGGCCCAGAGAGGAACAAGGACATCTCAGGTGTGGTCAGCATGCAGAAGGGATGACGGTGAAGAACTAGATAGTACCACCTACATCTCTGCAGATACATGTGTGGAACAGATCTTGACCAAAATCCAGGGGATGAGCTGTGAAACCCCGTGGAACTTGGGTGCCTCGCCCCACCACCCTCTCAGGGAGATTCCAGGAGAAATACTTAAGGGGATTGTCAGGATCCCTGGTTAGAAATAAGAAAACAATTCTGGTTAACATAAGCAGGAAAGGAATTTACTGGAAAGACACCAGAGAGTTCTTACCATCAATGGACTCAGAAAAGAGGGCAGAGCCACCTCCAGCCCAAACCACAGCCCAGGGAGTGTCTGGTAAGATGCAATGACACCACCTCTGCATCACCATGGTCAGAAATGGACACAGGACATTCACTGCCATCAGCTTCTGCCACTCCCAGAACAGGACTTTGGATCTCATTGCTGCTGCTGCCACTGCCAGAATATATTCTCTAGTGTCCCTCACTGCCTCTTCACTGTTGTCTGATGCCTGGGTGAGGCTATCCTATTGACTAACAGCATGTGCCCATTCTCCAGATGCTGGGGAGCAAGCGTGTCTTTGGCTTTTATCCTGAGGGGATGGCCACTGACCACATACATTGCGGCATCCCTCGACCCTTGCCCCACTCAGCGGAAGGTTCTTGCTCACACAGTCAAATATGACAGGGTCCAGTACGCTTGACTGAGAACCTCTTGAGTCAACCAGATTTATTGGAACTGACTACATTTAATTCTGCCACTAGAAGGAGTGGGAACTTAAGATACAACATATGATTTAAAGTCAACCATAGAAGAAGATAAATTTACGTTTTCACACACCTGAGCTTTGGCCTGAAAAATGCATACCTGTTTCATCAGTACAATAAATGACGCTTTGTTTAACCATGACAACCACCCTGGACTTCATTCTTAGTCCATTTTCTAGTCAGGAAGCTGAGACATTTTACACCAGGGCCCAGGTTCAATCTTGGGCCTTTTGTTCTCAAAAACCCTTTCAAATGTTACATTGTGATTTGTTCTCAAGATGTTAAGGCCAGATGGTTACCGAGTTAGACTATTCTAGACGTTTTTTTTTCTGAGCTCCTATCTTTAGCATGGTGCCATTTTCCCTCCTATTATGTCTAAGCACATGTCTGAAATGCTGCACGTCTCCTCCAAACATGCTACTGAAATTTAATAAATGCAACAGACTTTCTAGGTCACAGTCCTGTGCCACGAGAGAAACAACGAACGAGGTACTCTTTGCCTACTCACGATTTTTTTTCAATTACTTGCCCAAGCCCCTTTCTCCCCCCTGCATTCCTTGGATAGGAAAGGATGAGTAGAGAAGGAAGGCATTTTGCAGGTTATCTTGTGTGCTGTGCGTCGCCCAGACTGTTCTTGGAGACATCGTGGGTCCCATGCCTTTCCTTACCTCCTCTTAGGCTGGGCAGAGTGCTCAGGAGGCAGGAAATGTTTAAGAGCAGCGCCGTAATAGGTATAAGTAAGAAACATATCTGTTTCCCATTAAGGAGATTAACTTCCCTGTTGGGGTTGTTGTTATAGGACTAAGTCAGGAAGCTGCTTGGGGCTGCCTGGTGCCTCTTCTGGCTGGGTGGGCAGTGCCCCCTCCCAGCCCCCCCTCTGAAGCGGGCAGTCTTCTTTTTCTTCCTCTGATGGAGTGAGATTGATCAAAGGCCCTGCTTTAAGTAGCGACACAACAGCGCAATAACGGTGAATCGTTGTTTTCAGGACACTAGAGAGTGGAGAAGGGAAAACTGTGCCCATGTATTTCACAGCTGTTCAATGTTGCATTGCAGAATGATTATACTTTATGGTAACGATAGCATCTATGTTGGTTTCCCACTCAACATGTTTGTCTGTTACTTATATCAACCCAACCCTAGCATGGAGCCTCACAAGGAGTAATGTAGCCACCATGTAGTAAACATTTAACGAATAAAAGAATAAAAACTCTTTTCAAACTTAGAAGCAGATGTGAACCCCTATAGTCACTAGACAGTGAAGGTGCAATGAAGAATATCAATGAAAAACAGGTGACAACTAGTTGGAGCTATTTACTTATTTCCTGGGCAGTTCTTCCCTCTCTCCATTCCTTCCTCCCTTCCTTTACTTTCCCCCTCCACCTTCTTTTTCCTTCCTTCCTTCCTTCCTTCCTTCCTCCTCTTTCTCTATTTCCCTCCCTCCTCCCTCCTTCCCTTCCTATCTTTTTTTGTAACTTTCATTATGACGATTTTCAAACAAACACAAAGGTGGAGAGAATTGTCCAATGTACCTATCACTCAGATTTAATAACCATTTATTTTTCCGCTTCATTGTTTTCAATCTTCCTTTCTTCACACTCATTTTGGGATATTTAAAGCAAACCCAGCCATTGTATGCTGTCACCTGCAATTGTTGTCATATGTATCACAAACAGAATAACACTTAAAAAATCTGCAACCATAATGCCACCATCACACTGTCTCCCTCCGAATTAACAATCGGTCTGTTATACAACCTGATCTTTAATTTGTATTTGGCTTTCATCTTTTCGGAGCTTCCTATAAGATTCCTTCTTAAATCTTAATTTGTGGCTATGATTAGTGCTTTCCTACTATAGATGGCAACCTCCAACACGTTTCCCTCCAAACCCTAACTGAGTACCTGTAATTACTAAGTGAGTAATTTACATCTCCCTTAATGCATCTGAGGAACATTGCACGAGCACTTGAAATGCTCCCAGCAGTCTGAGAGGCTCTGGAGCTATTGCGGTGAATAAGGTGACAGTGTCTTTGGCTTCAAAGAACGTAACTGTTTCCAGGGGCCAGCTGGGAACCAGGACATCTCAGGCGCCCTGGGACGGCCTGTGACGCTTCTTCACACTCAGCATGACGGAACAGTCTTATCACTTTGCCCCTAAACGCCAGCTCTCCTTAAGGTTCCGAAGTCTGGCAGTGGCCTCACCACTCTTCCTGCCTCCCAAGCTCCGCACTGTTGACTCTTTTTCTTCACCTTCCACCTCCTGTCAGTTCCAAACCTGGCTGTTTTCCTCCTAAAATGTTTTTCTATATCCATCCTCTTTTTTTTTTTTTTAAATCAGGGAGACCAGCCTTTTGTGATGAAGAAAACAAAATAAACTGTGTTAGAATGTTTATTCTACGTTCTGCCTTCTGTGTTGGGGCAGACTGAGGAGTTAGCAGCAGCTCTGAGGACCTGGAGGCCAGCATTTTGCTGGGAGAGACTTCATGTGAGGTGGGTCCAAGGATGTGTTGCTGGGCTGGAGATACAAGAATATGGTGGGCAAAGCCTGGAAAACAAAGCCATGCATCCCGTATGTTGTGTGTGGCAGACAAGGAATGTGGGCCCAAAGGAAAGAAAGCTGTGACCAGGAATGGAGAGAATAAGGTAGGGCGGATAGGAAGCATGACACTGGAATTTGTTTAGAAGCAGAGAATCAGTGTTTGATCACCTCCTTTACCTGATAGCTTTCGGTTGCCACGTATCAGACAACACTCGTTTATGGTATCATAGTTCTGCCGGCCAGAAATCCAGGCAGCTCAGCTTCGTCCTCTGCTCAGGGGCTCGGAGAACCCAGTGTTGGTCAGCTAGGAGGCGGCGGAAGTCAGCTATCCTTTCGATGCTGCCCAACCCCTCAGGCTTTCCCATCCGACCCTCTTTATCTGATGGGGATGATTTCTACTTTCTCTGCAGTATTTCTCAACCATGGTATTGGCATTAACAATGAACATAATCGTTCTACCTGTTTCCTCAGCTTGATTTAACGTAAGAGTCTAGGCTCTCTGTTTATTTTTAAAAAACACAGAATTCTTTGAGAGGTTTGAAAAGATTATTGCTTTCTCTGTGTGTACACGTGTGTTTTTATTTAAATTGCAGTTTTGTGACTTCATGATCTCACCCCATTGAAAACTGAGATGCTAAGCCCCATTGCCGTTTCTCATTGATCTCAAGGCCATCTGGACTATTTAGTGAATTTAACACATGATCACATCAACAATAAGCTTTCTAGTTGGTTTTCAAGGAGATTGCTTTTTACTTACTTTACAAAAATTATTAAAAATGAGTCTCTTATTATTAGACTCATAGTATACTCCTCTGGATCACTTACTACTTTTTCTCAAAGGATTTGGGAGTTCGCTAATTGTAGTTTTTATTTCTGAGGTTAGCGTGTAAAAACGACTGAGGATTTTCAACAAGCTACATGACTATACCAAATATGTGATTAAATATTTATAAACATACTGCTCGAAAGAAAACACCCTCATTTTTTTTTCAAAGAAGTGGGAACAATGTTTTCTTTCCTTCATCTGGGGTTGTAATGTATATCTATTCATTTAGCATTTTAGGAAGAATTTTCCCCTCAGTTTCTTTTAAGATCCAATAGTTTGCCTATGTAAGATTTTAAAAATAATACATTTACTAGAAATTAAAATCTAATCCATTTGCCTTGAAAACCGATGGTAATCTTGAAGAAAGTGCTCTTAGGAAACCAAAACAATACTTCTAGGCATTTAAATATAACATTCACCCGGTTAACTACTATTGTCTGATCGAAGTGCGATGACAAAATTAATTTCTATGTTTTCAGCTTAATTTTCTGATTCAGAATTCATTTAACCTAATGTGGACTTGAGATAGTGGCCTGAAGGAAAAAAAATCCACTCCAAACACTATTTCTACTGGAGGCCTTTTGGTGTTTTAAAATTCATGTCCCATACTGTTCAGGACTTGAGTTGGCTGAGACGGAGGTTAGGATGGTTTTGGTACAATTGTGTTTCCCTCGTTCTTCTCTTCTCCTTTTCCTTAGCAGATCCGGGCAGGATAAAAGCAGTGGTCTAGAGTTGGTGCTTAGTAAATAATTTTGAGTGAATGAATGAGTGAGGATAACACAACCAAGGAGGCTACGTTTTCTGGAGTGGTTTTCATCCTCTCTAAGGGGGCAGGTGATTTTCGAGAACCAAGAAGAGAACAGCTGCTTCCCATCACCTTCCCCCAAACTCCAGCAGCGTGTGTTGCTGTGACCTCAGTCTTCCTGGCACTTGCTGCACAGGGAGGACGTGCAGGTTCAGAAATCTTGTGAAATAAAGTCAAGAAAATTTACAGGATGCCTGCGGGGCAGGGGGTACCAAAAAGACCAAATGGGAGTTTATGTAGTGACTGTACCAGCAAAAACTTCCCCTGGTGGCTGGCTGTGAAATCTAGAATTTGGCTCCTAATGTCATCAGGAGTGACACATGTTTTTGATGGCACTGCTTCCTGGAGTCTACTTGAATCTTACAAATTTCTCTCTTGCTCTCTCCTGTCTTCTCTCTCTCTCTCTCTCTCTCTCTCTCTCTCTGTCTTTCCCTGTCACTTTCTCTCCTCTCTCCCTTTCTCTATCTCTCACACACGCTGCCTTTTCAAGGTGGTAGTGGACAGGAGTGGAGAAGACAGCTGTATTCAGCGCCGGTGGAGGTGGAGGAACAGTTCCCCAGTGATAGGCACATTCATGAACTCAGGGTCATACTCCAAGAACATCTAAAGATGAATCAGCATCAGCATGAGGTACTTTGAGTTTTTTGGCATTTCCCAAGCTACCGGAGGAGGGGGGACACAAAGGTGGAAATGAATCATTTCATGTAAATAAAACTTCAATAGTACTTTTCTGGAAGAAAACAGAAACAGCCCATCATAGAAACAACAGCCTCTGCGCCAAGAGGGAAGTAAGCAGGGAGCAGTTTGAACACGCACCAGGTCACCTCCTGGAGTGGCCGGGCCTTGCCCATCGGCAAAAAGTGAAAACATTCATGCAGGAAAAGTGAGGAAAAACAAATATGTAAATTAATATCATGATGAGACTCACGATCAATAGGTGTCAGAGAGAATGATAAAGCAGCTAGGCAATGAGATGTTAAGGAATTTTCTTCCTCCTAGAACTTTAAGAGAAGGCCTGGAATTACTGGTGTTGTTTACTATTATCATTTGCAGACAAAATTTTCAGTGACTGGCATCTGGAGTTTGCTCCTTGTTCCTTGATAGGGCTGTTGGGGTATTGATTTCTTCCGAATTTCCTCACTGGAGCTGTATGGTAAGACCTAACATTTCAAGTGTTGTCTTGAAAATCTTGGAAACGGAAAAGTTTCCAAAGACCAAAGGGTGAGTTCCCCTGCTCTCACCCAGATATGCCCTCTACCCACTGGCTAGTTCCACTGGCTAGTTCCTTCGTTCCAGATTGGTTGCACCCCCCACTGGAACTCAACCTTTGCTTCACTCCCCGTCTGCAAAATTATTCAAACAGGCTGTGAGGCACCTCGCTCTCTTGATCCTACAAAGCCTGTCTCCCACAACCCCTGGTTGTTGAATCTACTCCCAAGTGCAACGCCTGTTGGACCCCGCCCTGCAGGCAGTGGCCTCCTCTCCCAGGCTGTCAGCATAGTGACTAACAAACTGCTGCTGACCTCTCTGTCCCACGTCCAGGGTTGTGTGTTCAGCCATCGAATACTATTTAGGGCTGTGATATTGTCATTTATAAGAAATAAATTTGGTCATTCCAAAGACCAGAATATATTTCTCATATCTATCTATTTCTCACAGTCTCTGGCTCATAGAGCCCCCACATCCTTGGAATTTCCTGAACAATAAGAACAATGAGAGTGTCTTTTGTCATCGTATTTGGTCGCTTGTCCCACAGTTCCTGAAATGGCCTCAGAGCCATAAAGGTGAAGAGGGTGTCCTGTTATTCACAGCCCGTCCATTTCCACCACAGCTGGGTTTATGTTAATGTGGTGACTTAGAAAGAAGCTAAGGTTGGGGCTGGTCCAGCCATGAATAGAGGATTGAAACTTTCAGTCTCATCCCACTGATCTCTGGGGAAGTTAGGAGGGGCTGGAGGTTGAATCAATCACCAATAACCAACGATTTAACCAATCGTGCCTATATAATGAAACCTCCATAGAAACCCAAAGAGAAGGGGTTTGAGAGTTTCTAGGCTGGAGAACCAGAATATTTCCACGTGCCACCATGCAGGGTCCCAAACTCCACAAGGACAGAAGCACCTTGGTTTGTTACCTCCCCCTATAAATCTCTTCCTCTAGCTATTGATTTGTATCTTTTAAGATCCTTTGTAATGAATCAGTAATCTAATGAGTGAATGGGTTTCCTTCGTTCTGTGGGCCACTCTCGCAAATTATTCAAACCCAAGTAGGGGGTCATTGGAACCTCTGATTTATAGCTGGTGGGTCAGAAGTACTAGTAACAACACGGACTTGTGACAGGTGTCTGAAGTCGAAGGAGGCAGTGGCGGGAACCTCCGATCACAACCTGGACTTATGATTGGCATCTGAAACAGAGGGCAGTAGTGTGGGGCGGGTCCCTTAGCCTGCCTGTAGGATCTGATGCTATCTCCAGGTAGAGAGTGGCAGAGTTGAGTTGAATTGTAGGAACCTTAGTTGATGCGGGAGCATTGCTTGTTGTTGATGGGAAACCCCACCTGACTATTGGAATTGAGCGCAGCACCCTTTTAGAGAGTGAATAGGAAGTTATCAGAATATGTGCTCTCGTGATTCTTGGTATTGGCCAATGGTTGGCTCACCCAGTGGCCAAAGGAATTTCTGGGGACACCCATTTGCAGATGCATGGGGAGCCACAACACAGTCGGAATAAGGCATCAATAAATATAGAATGTACCTGATCATTTAGTTTCTGGATCAAGCCTCATAATCCAGACACCAGAAAATGATCAGAAATCTGAAGTTACTCAATGAAAAAATGGACTATATCTTACTCTGTCTTCATACACTGTCTTTCCCCATGGTGAAGCACAATCTTTAAGACTTAACAGTGCTTGGAAATAAGCTCTTGTTTCATGTTTGGTAACTGTAGTTCTTGAAGTTCTTGATTGCATTGCTTAAGATAAATTTGATATAGAAACATCAATAGGGAAAAGCAATGAAAACATTAGTTAAATTGAACTAGAATTCAGAAACAAGGGGCTACTTTAGATGTTTTCGTCTTAATAAAAGCAGCCACAACACTAAACAGAGGTTAAGTTGTACTGATTGCAATTATTACTTTACATTTGGCTGTGTTATTATCAGTGTCAAATAATATATGGTTTTTTTTCTATGTAGAACCTCAAGTGCCATTATCTCATGTGATATTTTATTTACACTGGCCAATTTGGTGCAGTAATATATTGAAATAAGTTTTTTAAATACCGTTTTCTCTTTATTTCACAAGATGAGCAATGCAAGCTGGGATGTGGAGCTATAAGGTCATCACAAAAAAAATTACACAGCAAAACTGCTATTTTTGGCTTTTAATTCCGACTAGTTTGCCAACTTGCTGCAAGTTATACTTATCAAGGGATCATACACTTTTTCCTTCTTGTTTCATCTTAAACCCTAAAATGCTAACAGAGATCATGAATGGTATTTGCTTTAATTAGCTAGTGTTGCAATTGCTTGCTACATCTCCCAATATCTCTAAAAATAAACTTCCTTTGATTCCAGCTTTAAACTGACATAAAATGTGCTCACAGGAGAGAAAAGCATTACTTATCTGTAATATGTCTGTTTATATTTCTAGCTGGTATGCTTTATCACACAGTCCTTGGTTTATGTTATAAAAGGATGGACCTATAATAAGTTAGCAAAAACCACAGGCACTCTTTTTGAAATAACTCATAATGGGACATGTTCTTTAAAAAGAATATTTAAAGTTTGCAAAAATAAATTTGTAAAGAAAGAATTTTATTTTATCCACTCTGTGAAACTTGAAACATTGAAATTAAACATTATAATATACTAGGGGCCTGATGCACGAAATTTGTGCAAGGGGCTCAGCCCTTGCAGCTACCGCAGCTCTGCCCTCGCAGCCCCGGCTTCATCTGGGTCTGGTCTAATTAGCATATTACGCTTTTATTACTATAGATAGTACACAGGTGCAGTTCCTTTTTCTTTTTTAACAAGAATGTATTGAGTGAATATCATTTGGGTTATGAAATGAAACAATTTTAACCTATCGTACACAGAGAAAGACACCCTCCAAATAAGGGATAGATTTATGCAAAGAATGTTATTTAATAGCTAAGAGTCTCTATTGGCTAGAATTCAAAGGAAACCATTGCCAAATTCAGATATGAAATTCAACAGAACGTGCGGTAGGCAGAATTCTAAGATGGCCTCAAAATACCCCCTCTTCCCACCCTGCCCCCCGTGGAGTACAAGGCTGTGTAATCCCTGGGAATGTGAATATGACGGATTTTACTCCATGATTAGGATATGTTACAAGGCACAGTTGACTCTAATGCAGGGAGATTATCCATGTGGACCTGACCTAAGCACATGGTTTAGGTCACAGGGGAGGAAGTTGGAGATTTAAAGCAGGAGAAGGATTCCATGTACTATTACCAGCACAATGATCTTTTACGGGAATTATAAATGGGAAAATTTACATTTATTCATCATCTTCCTTCACAGACGAGGTGGGAAGGTAGCAGAGGGCAGAAATGAATGCTCAGCTATCTCAAACTACCTGTGGGAAGCACTAGTTTTGCTCATTTTCAAACTGTCGTGGACTGATCCTTTTACAAACTATGATAAACATAAATCAGTACAAAAATGAAACAAAAACACAAAGATATCCCCAAACCAACCTAATTTGCTATTGTTAGATGCAAATAAAGCTTCTTTGTCAAATTGCGGTAGATGTCTGTTTGTAAGCACCTATTCTCAATTTTTGTACTTTTCACTAATCAGTAACAAATAATCCATGGACCAGGTCTTTCTGCTGACCACATTTTGAGTAGCGCTGGTTTAGATCACATTAAATTTGAACATTTCTGAGACTAAAAACATTGAACTGTTCTAAGACTCAGGAGAAAAATTTAGCAATCTGTGTGTTTGCAGCTGCTTTTAAATCAGGATGACTTAGTAAAACTGATATTGTGGCCCTGAAACCCTTTTATCACTAAAACCCTAAACTACAATGAAAATGAAGAAGTGGTTTATATGAGCTTGACAGAAATATACTAAAAATATTGTCATGAGGCCTGAATGTTTGTGTATCTTGAGAGTCTAGAGAATGACACTAATTTATAGTTGCTTTCAAATAAATGAAAATTCTCCAAGTTGACCACTTTATGATAATATGGTGGGGGTCACTATCCCCATCCCCAACAATTCCTGAGTTTAGAGAATTGAAAACCACAAAGGCACCTAATTGACTTATACAGACATATTATGCCTTAGGAAGCACTTATTCTGTTGGTTACCATGATTCACTGATGTTTTGGCTTTCTTCTCAAAATCTTCCTGTTGTACAAACAACCATGAACTATACTCATTAGCTCTAGCACTTTACTTAGGCAAAGACAGTTTATTAACCAGTTGAGTGGAAAGGACTTCTGTCTTTCCCTGTTAGTCTTTCTTCATGTTGAAAAAAATTTGTCACAGAACTTAAAAGAAGGGTTTTCTGATGTTATTATTTGCAGGCAAGATGTGTAAAGAAAGCAGGATGGCTTAACCATGGTTTCAGTAAGAGATACTAAGAGCAGCAGGGTGGCTCATAGCATGTTCATATCATACTTTTCATGCCTTCTGAAAGAATTCAGCTTCGTGAGGACTGTCCCTCTATGGAGAAAAATGGCATGGATAATGGCCATTTTACAGAACACAGCACCATATACCTAGAAGCAACATCAGGACCACTGAATATCGATCCTTACTGACTGTTTCTCTTAAGTTTCTGGTGGACCTTGCTGATCATCAACATTCTTCCCACTGACTCCAGATGTAGCCTCACAATTGTTCTCAACATAGTATTCTAGGAGGTTAATGATGATCTGTTGAGATGAGCTCAAAATTAAACCTGTATACTCTCCTAATACCTAACTTATCCAAGAGGGATTCGATCTCTTCTCTAGATTCAAGTGATTGCCACTCATTCTCACTAAAGGGCATCTGGGCTTGCAGATAGAAGTGGAGCCCCATATAAAGAAAACAATATCCTTACTTAATATACTTTCTAGACACAGGGACATGGTTAGATTAAAATGTTTGAAATGCATTGTCTTTGGACAAGCTACCTACCAGAGTCCCCCAGTTTGTGGTAAGCCTGAGTTTTTGGATAGATTCACTCAGAAACCCTGAAAATTGGGTTTAGATCAAACTACTGCCAAGAGAGTGCACAACTGGTTAAGATGTTACTCTTAGTGATTGACCAATGGCTTTTCTATCAACTTAAAAGCAGAGGAGAGGATCAAGTGCAATTTTATTGGGGCCAGTCCTTGGTTAGCATATATTACAGCTTCATTCATGACTAATAAAATGGGATAGAGTGTACTCATTAAACTTGCAGATGGGTAAGTTGGCTAGGATCTTATATAGCTGAATAGAAATGAATTAAAATTCAGAAAGACTGTGGTACTAGAAACATATGCACTGCTCTTTCTGTAATCCCCATCAAAATGTAGGGAACAATAGAAGCATTGCTGCAAATATGTTTACCTTTGGCAAAAAGTGGATTTTGCAAAATATTTAGTATGCATATGGCAATATCAAGTAATTGGCCAAGATTTGCAGACTGCTTCGCAATAGATGTGGCTGGGTGTGTTAGGTTAGAGCAGGGGTTCTCAACCTTCCTAATGCCCCGACCCTTTAATACGGTTCCTCATGTTGTGGTGACCCCCAACCATAACATTATTTTCATTGCTACTTCATCACTGTAATGTTGCTACTGTTATGAATCATAATGTAAATATCTGATATGCAGGATGTATTTTCATTGTTACAAATCGAACATAATGAAAGCATAGTGATTCATCACAAAAACGATATGTAATTACATGTGTGTTTTCCAATGGTCTTAGGTGACCCCTGTGAAAGGGTCATTCGACCCCCAAAGGAGTCGTGACCCACAGGTTGAGAACCGCTGGGTTAGATTATTACAGAGGCATCACAATTCTGGATATATGTGTGTGTACCCAACGCTTCATAGAGGAGAAGCTTAAAGTGAAGCGCACTATTGTAAGTGTACTTGAAATTAAACAAGACAAGGAATTTGGAAGGACACCGCAGTTGATTTTTTTATTTTACATGAAACAAAGATAGGCATATGCATCCTAAAAGTTATTCCTGAGCTGTTGTTTCCCAGTGATCTTATAGTTCCTGGGTACTGAATAAAAACCATCATGGATATTTCTGATTAATCCAGCTTGGTTGTTGGTTTTTTGTGGTTTTTTTGATAGAGTTAACAGCCTGAAAATGAAAGAGAAAGCAAGGGAGGCCATACATCATAACTTTAGGAGGGTTTTATAATATAAACTACATGACAAAATAATCAAAACTTTCTGAAGTTCAAACAACTGTTTAAGATGAATGGGGGATGACTTCTGGGATGGTGGAGTGATAAACTATATAAACATTTTCTCCCCAATGAAACAATTATAACTGGTAAAAATCACTAAAAATATATTAAAATGTTTGGAAATTTACTGAAGGGCATTCATTTAGAAATGTACTTGAATGAAGTGTATTTATGCTTGATAAATAAATGAAGAAACATTTATTCAGGAAACTACTGTATCTCAGTAGCATGTGAGCCATAACCTTCTCCCTCCCTCCCCACTTCCAGCTCAGCAGGATGGAAGTTTTACCCCAGGTATGTGCAGCCAAGAACACAGGGCTCCCTCTCCCCCATGGCTCCCAGTTGTGGTCTATGGTATCTCCTTGGGAGGTACAGGCCACCTAACCCCCATAGTGTGAAGCCTCTGATGTCATGCCTCAAAGGATAGAGCTTTGAGCATCTATCCCCCTCCTTAAATCTATGAAGGAGTGGCTGGGTCTCAGACTATCTTCCTCTACCCATAACTCACTCATCGCGTGAAAAGTCCACCCCAGGCATGGCAAGCCAAGTACGCTGGGGCCCTGATTGTCATTGTCCCATCTTACTTATAGGGTGCAAAGTGTGCACTGGGAGAGGTATGCTGAGAAGGCCAGTGGCTGCTGCCCTAGCCCAGCAACCTGATCTTGAGGCAGAGTATATCATTTGAGAGAACTGTCTCTTTCCCCACCTACAGATCTGGAGCAGTGAGGTAGAGGTTTTGCCAGGGAAAGAAGGACATCGAAGTAAAGGTCTGTGAGCTCTTCCCAAAGAAATGGACTTTATTTGAAACAGAGTATGGGGAAAGTTTATGCCTAAGTGTGACAAAATTGAAGAAATAATTGAATTGAACAATCATTTTAGGTACTTCAATACCCCACTTTCAAAAATAGATATGAAAACAAGCAGAAGGCCAACAATATAAACATTTATAGAATATTCTAGTCTATCCAGCAGAATACATATATATTCTTTGCAAGTGCATATTGATAGCCATAAAACAAGCTTCAGTAAATTTAGAAGTATTGGAGTCATGCAAAGTATGCTTCCTGACTATAATGGAATGAAATTAGAAATCAATAACAGTAGGAAATTTGTAAGATGTGAAAATTAATCAGCACACTTCTCAATAACCAATGGTTCAAGACAACATTATAAGAGAAATTAGAAAACACTTTTAGATGGGTGGAAAGGAAGATACAAAATACTGAAATGTATGGAATGCACTGAAAGCAGTGCTTACTGGAAAATGTATAACTATAAATGCGTATATTAAAAAAGAAAAATCATTTCAAATCAATTACCTAATCTTCCACTTTAAGACAGTAGAAAAAAAAAGGAGAAAACTAAATATAAGGCAACCACAAGGAAGAAAATAATAAAAATTAGGATGGAAATTAATGGAATAGAGAATAGAAAAATAATAGAGAAAATCAACAAAACCAAAAAGAGAAGAATCAAACTACAAAAAGCAGGGATGTAGAAGGAGACTTCACTAGTAATACTACAGAAATAAAAGGAGCACAAGGGGATACAATGAACAACCATATGCCAAAAAATTAAATCCCTAGAAAACCACAAACTCCTAGAACTGACTAAAGAAATAGCACAGCTAACAAAATGAAAAATAGATAAACTAAACTTCATTAAAATTAAAAACATCCATAGGTCTTCTTTGTTCCCCATACTACTAGTAATACTATCATTAAGCACTGCATCTATGCAAAACCCTGGACACAGACAATTGGGTGGTGAGGGCTTGAGCGGGAGGTGGGGGAGGACAGGAGCAAATTGGAAGAGGTTAATGGGGGGAAAAGGAGGACCTATGTAATACTTTCAACAAATAAAGATTGAAAGAAAAAAAATAAAGTGTACAATTAAAAAAAAATTGCTCAGCTAAAATGTTCTAACCACACCTTTATTTTTATTTGCTTTTTTAAAGCTTTGTTAAAATACTAGTAGCCCAGTGCATGGATTTATGCACATTGAACGGAATTTTTTTTTTTTTTTAAATATATTTTATTGAGTTTTTACAGAGAGGAAAGGAGAGAGAGATAGAGAGTTAGAAACATCGATGAGAGAGAAACATCGACCAGCTGCCTCCTGCACACTCCCCACTGGGGATGTGCCCGCAACCAAGGTACATGCCCTTGACCGGAATCGAACCTGGGACCTTTCAGTCCACAGGCTGACGCTCTATCCACTAAGCCAAACCGGTTTCGGCGAACGGAAATTAATTAAAATAAATACTTTAACCCCTTCCCGGCAGAAACGTGTATACTCATTTTCACAAAATGTTCTTTTTCAGTCGTCGACGAGTATACTAAGAAAATATGGTAAAAAAATATGGTTTATAGGAAGACGAGTTACAAACTGTTTTCATAACCAGCATCAAAAATACTATATAGAACCGAAATAAAAAAATTAGTCTGAAAAAGAAACGTTTTTAACAAAAAAATTGTTGGGGAAGGGGTTAATATCACTATTCACGCTTTCTGTATAATAGAAGTGTCAGAGATGAAAGAAAATTCGTAGAATGTATATGAAAATAATATATAAATTGATTAATAAATAAAAATAACATAATATAATAACAAAGACATGATATAAAACAACAAAAATATGATAAAAAAAACAACAGTGATAAAAAAAATTACTGATAAACTGATTAAACTTATTCTAATATCTCCCTGTACACCACAGTAAGAGTAAAAACACTTTCAGAATGCTTGACTAATTTCCCTTGTGATGAAGTATTTACAACTTTAACTTTAATGCCACACCCTCTTTGAACTGAGAAAGCAACATAAAACTGATCATGTCTGAAAACAGGTTCAGATAGGAATATTCCTACTCTGTCTAGAGTTTGTCCTTGTGATTTATTAATAGTCATTGCAAATGCTGGCATCACGGGAAACTATCTTCAAATTAATTTAAATGGGAGGCCAGTGTCAGATGGGACAAATCAATTCTTGGAATCAGAACAACCTCTCCTTCCGCAGATCCTAACACTTAGGTCTCGAGAAACACACCCAAGTGATTGACGCCAGCAAGAGCTTTATATGTATCGTGCATGCGCGAGTCAACGTTTATTTTTAAATTGCCAGTGCCGTCATATGTACCGGCTGGTCCATCGGTCAGTCAGATGGACGTACGGTTGGTCACTTAGCCTTTTATATATAGAGATATTTTCACACCATGCCATTCACCCATTTAAAGTGTACAATTCAATGCTGTTTAATATATTTACATAAGCTACGACATCTAAGTTTAGACCATTTTCTTTATTCTTCTTTCAAACCATCATACTACTGGCATAACTATAGTTATACTGAACAGTGTATAAGGGATGATTTAATATAAACTTCACACAAATACACATACACACACACGCACACACAGAGTACACTCAAATAAACTTGGATTTCACCATTCTATCTAAAATCCTGGAATGTTGCATCAGGGTATGCTTGGTGATGGGAAAAAGCAGCTCTCAAATCTTAGTGGCTTGAAAAATAAAGGTTTATATCTTAATCACACTCCATGTCCATCTGTGGTCAGCTGGGACTTGCTGTTTGTTTCTCCTTCATCATCACTCAAGACCCAGGTAATGGAACATCCACTAGCTGGGGCCTTCTCAGACCCTGGGCAGAAAGAAAGCGGTGTGGTATAGCAGCCTTTAACTGTAATGCCTGGGAATAGTTCCAACCCCAATTCATTGGCTGGAGGTGGTTACATGGCCCCACCTAAATACAGGGGTTCAGGCAGACTACTACCTGCCTGCAGACTGCAGAACTGCAAATATACTAGGTGTACTGGTTAATAATGTGAATTTGTTTCAATAGATGGGGTTACACATATGTTGATAGATGCGATTTGATATGTACGCTATTTTGCTATATTGACAACAAGCTTCAAAACTTCATATGTCAAACTTTCTGAAGGTGTTAATATCATAGATATTTTTACGCTTAAAAATGTCAAATTTCATGCCAAAAAAGAGCATTTGTGGGAAGTTTTAATTCATTACTTCATTTTGGAGAAAAATGCTGCTGAATGTTATTGTATACTTTGGGAAGCTTATGGTGAACACGCTCCATCTCTAGATACTTGTGAACGCTGGTTTAAACGCTTTAAAAGTAATGATTTCGATGTGGAATACAAAGAACGTCCAGGTCACCCGAAAAGTTTGAAGTCCAACAATCACAAGCATTATTGGATGAAGATGCGTGTCAAACTCAAAAACAACTCGCAGGAAGATTAAACGTTGCTCAGCAAACAATTTCTGATCCTTTACAAGCAATGGGAAAGATTTTAAAGGAAGGAAAATGGGTGCCACATCAACTGAATGAAAGACAAATGGAATACCAGAGAGTCATCATTAAAATGTTGCTTCAATGGCACAAAAGAAAGTCCTTTTTGTATGCAATTGTTACTGGCGATGAAAAGTGGATTTATTTTGAGAATCCCAAATGCACAAAATCATGGGTTGATCCAGGTCAACCATCAACATCGACTACAAGGCCAAATCCCTAATTGAAATTCTTCATGCATGGAGAGATATTATAGAGAGAATTATTTTAACGTAGTGCAAATATCCCCAAATAATAATAATAATAATAATAATAATATCTATATATCTATATCTATATCTATATCTCTCTCTCTCTCTATATATATATAACTTTATAGACTCTGTCACCCCCATGGTGTTGTGAGAGGCACACGGGAAAGGGAAGAATAGCTGAAAGGGTGTTGAGAACAATCGTGTAAGGGATGGTAGAACCATGTAGAAGAGAACAATCGTGTAAGGGATGGTAGAACCATGTAGAAGAAAGCTGTCCGAGGAGACTGGCAAGGGAGGAAGCCCAAGACTAAACTGGCCATGTTGGAGGACGCTCTAGAGCTCTACACTGTTATCATGGCCTTGGGGTGTGATGGTCTAGATCAGGGAATGGTGAACCTAGCACCTGGGGAACCTGGACCTGGGGAGGTTAACCAACACAAACACACAGAACAGCCGGTCCTCTGGGTCCTTCAGCGAGGGAAGAGGGTGCATGCCGCTGGCCAGAGGGCTTGGAGCCGCCAGTGGACTTCTTTGCCAAGGTTCACAAACCAAGATTGAATTTCGGCTGAATTTCCAGGAAATTTGAGCCAAACTGTGAAGGGACCTGGGCTGTGTAGAATGTCAGGTAAGAGGCACGAGGAAACCACATAATTTAGGATTATTCCTTTGATCTAAAACTAGAAAGTGGGGACAGTCGAGGGAATTTGAACTCATGGGAATCCTTCCCAAACAAAAGTCCCCTGATATCTACTTTATTAGTCTAGGGCTTTGAAGGACATTAATCTGGTTGTAGACTCACAAACTCTTGAGTACAGGAGGGCAAGACCCATTAGTTCACTCAGAATGAAAGAATAAATCAAACATTCTTAGTAATGTTTGATGGCAAAGGAGAATTAATTTCTTTATTGAAGTAACTGTTAGAAAGTTGAGGATGGTATGGAGTTCCTTTCCAGGTAATTTTTGAGAGGAGGGAACTTCTCACCCCGACTTCCTCTTTTTCCTGTGGTAGAGACTTGGGGGAGGAATAATTGCTGCCATATGGAAGTAACTTTAGCTCTTTTCTTTTTGGAAATGTTTATTACATTTTGCAAAGCCATTAGGAAATCACATTTAAATGTTTTAAAAGTGTGGTATGCTAATTTTAAAAAATCTTTATGTTCAAGTCTACCTTTTAGTCATCAGGAGACACAGGATGGTGTGGTAAGTTGAGTAATGGCGATGGAGGTAGATCCAAGTCTGCCACTAACTACGAAAGGGCCTTGGGAAAAGTCACTTACCTGCCATGGGCCTCAGTTCCTTCAATTTGAAGAATGAGGTTGAGGACTAGCTAAGCTTTATAGTTACCTCCACTCCAACATCAGTCTCAAATTTCTAAGATTATATATGTCCACTGAGAGGTAGGACAAAAGATGTGTACGCAGGTAGGACTAAAAGGGTTATCACATTTATGCTGTAAAATACAATGAATATTCCTATTGCGTATGTGCATTACTCATTAAATAATATCTCCATTAGCTTATGCTTATTGTTTCAG
>NW_006282748.1:1942085-1948795 GCF_000327345.1 Myotis davidii | reverse complement strand
GTTTTATATATATATAATATAAACAATATGTTTTAATTTTCATAATGTCAATTTTTATTCCTCTCACTGGATATTTAAATGCATAATTGCACAAACGTAGACCAGCTGAGAGTGTATTGGAATATGTGTTTGTGCGTGCATTGGGGTGTTTTCCCATAGGATCAAAAACACGATTTCAACTGAGAATGTAATTCTTCAAAAACAAGAGCTTTCTTGCATAAAAAAACCCCTCAACAATATTAAATTAGTTGCCAGCAAAAATAAAATGCCCTTGGCTGATTTTTAGCTGTATAACTGCAGCTTCATTTTCTGCCTCACTCTCGAGCAGTTGGGATTGGGCCTTCTTTAGGAAACCTCTTCATAATCTAAAAGGATTATATGTGGGTCTCTTTATTTTTCTCTGGAATTACTTTTGCCTGTTAATCTTAGTAACAACAACAACAACAACAAAAGGAAACTTACCTGAGAAGAAGTAAACCCTACTGAGAAAAGAAAATGCTTTATATAAGGTATTCATGAATGAGGTCGGTAAAGGAAGTATTTCAGAACTTCAGGACTAGCCACTTTTCTTTGAGTAAGTACTTGGTAAAATGCAGCATTGACCAAAAAGCAGTATATAAAATTTTATTTTTATTTCATCATTAAAATCCTGATGCTACCTATTACTATCAAAGAAATATGTTTACCGTTATAAGTGGTCACAGCTAGAATTATCCCTTTAGCTACATTTGGAATATAAGAGAGTGAAGAAAAAAATTGGGATAATCTAGTACAAGTCACTAATTTAATAAAAAATTTACAGCCAAAGGAAAGGGTTGATAATGAGATAGGACTGGTGGGGGTGGCTCTGCGGTTTAGTGTCCACCCATGAACCAAGAGGTCGCTGTTACTGTGTACTGTGTACCGTTCATCTACATACAACCTATTGTTTCTCTTCAATGTCTTAGAATCACCATTTACATCTCATCACATGCTTTTTATAAACATAGTTTATAGATTGTAGTAAAGGGCAGATATTCATATCTTTAAAAATTCTAAAAGTACATCTTCTGACAGTCTTGTGTTTCTCCTACTCTATAATGAATTTTATGTAGCTTCTTGTTTTCAAGTAAGTGGAGACACTGATGTTAATTTATGTGAGCTGATGTATGTCTTCATTGTTCAGAGAAAAACACACATATCCAAACCTAAAGTGTTATGAGCTTTACAGTGTGCACTGGCACATGAGATTTGTGTGTGACCTCAGAAACCATTATTTTGATTCTATTTTTCTATCTCCCACTCTGTAACTGAAAGCATTGTTCCTAATGTAAATCAATTGTGAGTTGCTAGTTTGTTCCCCATGGCAAGAACTGTGGATCCTGACTTGAGTTCATTAGCTCAGTAACACAGCACCACATCATTCAGATAAAATTATCTGGTGCCTGATTCCTTCCATTTCCTATAGCAGATCACCGTATGGGCTTCAGGTTCAAGCTCATGTTTACACTTGGGATTCCTGCCTCTTTCAAAATGTTCCCAAGGTCTCCTCCTGCGCTTGTCCGTTGTGAGCCCAATAGTTGGCTCACCAGGCCTCACCACACTTATGCCCTGGCACCTGCTCCTAATAGACTATCAACTTAGTCTTTTCTTGGTGTCTGTCACACCCAGTTCCATTCCATCTCCCATAACGGAATAGAAGCATCTCCTTTCTGCTGCCTCCACTCCCCTGCTGCTGCACCCAAGCTTTAGATAGGTGAATGTTATTAATTTTTAATTACTTCTCTCACCTATTTAAGATCTGCCGACAATAACATCCAAGTGCGAACCTCACAGTCCAAGTTGCAGTTTCATCCAGGATGACAGAGTCTGCACTCCGTTGATTTTGGAAAGCACACTTTATTTTGGCCACTATATAATCAGCCACACGGCTCTAAATTCTTTCATCTCCCTTTTCTTTTGCTTCTTGTTTAGTTAAAGGATCTGCACCACAATTTTACACATAGTTATCTCTTCACATTTTGGCAATATGTCTAGCCTAGAATGAAATGTGGCTCAGGTGGGATTTCTTAAATATTTAGCTAGGCAAGGCTTCAACAAAGAAAGCAGCATAACTATTCTACAGACGATGTTTAGATAAATAATCGTTCAAATTCTCACTTGCAACGAAGCTGGTTTATTCTTGACAGTCCTTTAAAGCCCTTCCCCCGCACCCCCCCCCAGTCACAGTCAAATGAAGTTGACCTGGAAAGCGACCAGATTGCCGCTTCGAAGATTGTGAGTTATTAGTGTCATTGCCTCTTCTACTGTACAAATGGTTGCTACGTTTAGAACAGCCACAAGTCAGCTTTTAGAACCAACCAGCCTTTCAAAAAAAATCTTTTAAGAAAGAAGACTATGTACATCTGACTTCAAGATCTGAATCTCTTTCATGGGTTTTCTGAGCAAACTAACTTTGGTTTTGCCCTTAAATTTCCAAGTCAGCATAAAAGTAATCGCCTGAGAACACCTGTCCGAGAAAAGGCTCTGTGTGTGTGAATCCAGTCACTGGCCTCCAGAAGTCTCACCACGATGGGCATTCTTTCCCCACAGTTGAGTGAGAGGATTTCCGTTGGGCTTCTCTCTGTGAACAACTGGCACTAAGACCCAGTGACACTAGCTCCTTATTTGAATCTATACTGTATTCTCTTCAGTGTTCCAGCTGCCTTCTTCTGCTGCACTCAGTGTCCTCTGCCACTTGTATTGACTCCGATAGGTATTTTAGGCTCTTGGAAAGAACTGTGTGGTGAAAGGAATTTTTTAAATCTTCTATGCAAAGTAATTTTCAGTAGTGAAAAAGCAAATGATTATGCAGTAACTGGCCATTTTGGCAGCCCACCTGAGTTGGGGGTATGATAGAATTAGACATGTATCCTGAGATATCTGCTCAATGATGTTTCTTGCATAGAGTCTATAGAAAAGGCAGAGGTCTCCATGACTCAACTCTGGTTTTCTGGAAAAGTGAAACTTACGGAAATAAGTGGTCTTACCAGAAAGAAAGTCAGAATCATGTATTCAGGAATGCTAGGTAGATGATAGTTGCTCTTCTCTCACTAGTTATTATAAAAGTACTAGAGGCCCGGTGCACAAAATTTGTGCACAGGTAGGGTTTCTAGGCCTGGCCGGTTATCAGGGCCGATCGGGACCTTCTGGCTGCCGGCCGGGGCCTCCCTTCATTCCATGCTGCCCCTGGTGGTCAGTGCACGTCATAGTAAGGGATGGAACTCTCGGTCTCCTGGTCGAACTCCCGAGGGGACACTTTGCATATTAGCCTTTTATATATATAGAATATATATAGATTGCAAATAAGGGTTTCTAGGCCTGGCCGGTTATCAGGGCCGATCGGGACCTTCTGGCTGCCGGCCGGGGCCTCCCTTCATTCCATGCTGCCCCTGGTGGTCAGTGCACGTCATAGTAAGGGATGGAACTCTACCACCATACTGTTGTCTGTGTTTAGGGGATTTTATGTTTCATTGTTTTTCTTGTTTGCTCATTTGTTGTTTTTTGTTTTATAGCCCATATATGATTGAAACCATATGGTGTTTTACTTTTTGTGCCTGACTTATTTCACTTATATTCTCAAAATCCATCCATGTGGTAACAAAAGGCAATATTTCATCTTTTCTTATGGCTGAGTAGTATTCTATTGTATAGATATACCACACCTTCTTTATCCAATCATCTATTGAGGGACACTTTGGTTGTATCCATGTCTTGGCCACCATAAATAATGCTGCAATGAACATAGGGATGCATATATCTTTGTGAATAAATGTTTTCAAAATTTTCATGTAGATACCCAGAAGAGGGATTGCTGGGCCATATGGTAACTCTATTCTTAATTTCTTGAGAAACCTCCATACTGTTTCACAACATGGCTGTACCAGTTTATATTCTCACCAGCAGTGAATAAGGATTCCATTTTCCCCACAACCTCTCCAATACTTGTCATTACTTGTCTTGCTGATAATGGCCATTCTAATAGGTGTGAGGTGTAGTTTTGATTTACATTTCCCTAATAGCTAGTAAAGTTGAGTATTTCTTCATATATCTATTGGCCATTGGTATGTTTTCTTGGGAGAGGTGCTTGTTCAAGTCTTCTGTCCATTTTTAAAAAATTGAATTGTTTAGTATCGAGTTGTCCAAGAATATTCTGGAAAAAAAAAACTTGATGCCTGAGAAACTATTCTGGTTTCTTCTCTTAGATGGGTAGAATATACTAAAGTGGTTGAGATAGGAGATTTTCTTTAAAACACATGTGCTTCATTGAAAGTCAGGAGTGCTCTTGGTTTCATGGTTAACATATTATGCAATTTGAAGTTGGTGACTTAATTTTACTCTTCCTTATTTACTTTTCCTGTAAAATGGACAACATGTTCTCTGCATCTGTGAGAAAGTATGTAAAATGACCACAGCCTTGCATTTAATACAAACACTCCCAAAGACGTTGCCAAAAGGATTTCCCTCACTCGAAATGGACAGTGGCATAATGATTGCAGGGTACTTGACTAGTTATTTAATTCGTTAGTGGGATGGATTTTGTTACAAACACCGAAATCAAACAAGGATTTAAAAGAAAATTCTACTTCTTCTAATAATAATAATGATTCTATTTAAAGTTCACCATTACTAATAGGTTGGGATATCGTGTGCATGTGTGATCTGGAATCCCTCAGCCAAAGTCTGGGATATATTGTTAGTGATTAAGTGAAAATGAATCTCACCTTGGGAATGAAAGGAATAAGTATGTTTGAGAATAATAACTTCAACATTTGTGCATGAGTTTGGAGCAGGCCTGCCTTAGTGTTGTAATCCTTTAAAAAGGTTTTAAATGAAGTAGATAACTAATTTGTCCTCCAGAAATCCTTCTCAGATTACTCTCTGGGTGTGCAGGACCGTTCCAGCCCCACCTGAGGACTTTTTGTTCAACACACTCATCCTACTGGGACTGAGCTGAGTGGAAGGACGGAAGGTTACATGGGAAAGCGTTGTGCTTTCAGATAGCTCTTCTGCTTCCAGTGCAGTTCATTAGGAAGTGAGGCCCTCATCCGCTGGCAGGGTGCATTGTTGGCTACTCGGGCATGGTGACAAATAGCCCTGAAAGGTCTTCACTCTCTTTTGTAAACAGAAAGGTAAGGAATTTGCACAAAAATGCACGGGTGAAGATCTGCTTTCCATCAGGGTCTACCCACATAGTAAACAACAGAAATAACTTGTTTTAATAAAGCGTGGTGTTGAAACATTTATCAGCGAGTCCTTTCTACTGGCTTCAAAAGGTATATTTGGATAAGAGAAACCCTTCCCCAAAAGAATACAATGTGAAATTTAATTATAACATTTTCTTCACATCGGGTCAAGAAACTAAAGGGGAAGTTTGGCTTTCATGCAATCCTGAATTTATTTCTTATTAGGCTGAGATATGATTACATATTTACTTATTATTGGGGGTAGATATGGTCGGGGAGGGGAGAGAACTCTGAAAAATGTTTGACGTGGAACAGTTTAATGAATTTTATTGTTTTAAGTGCCTGCTTTCTTCCTCTTTCTCTGTATAGCATATACTGGGTTCCGTGGAAAAAACCTTTCCAAATAAAAACAATATATATTGTTATGATGAGAAAGTAAAACAAATTCTAGGCTGATCGGTAGAAAGCATAGGTAGTGCTGGGAGGCAGGTCTGAACCTTTAAGGAAGTGGGACTGTGTAGAACAGGTAGACAAATTCAAAATGAAATTTCGAGAAAAAGAAGAAGGGAGAACATTAACATAATAGTGTCCAGTTTGGGGATGGGTACTGGAAACTCAAGAATTACAAAGAAGCAAATATAATTTAAAAAAATTCTATAGAATTTGTTGAAGTCTCATGTTCTCTCCTCCAATTAAGGAGCCTAGGAAGGTTGCACAGGTCAGTTCAACGACATGTTCTGGGATGGTGGAAGGTAACCTGTGCCACCTAAGACTGTGACCACTAGCCACATGTGGTCACCAAACACTTGAAATGTGGCGACTGTGACTGAGTAACTGGATAATTTTACTTGATTTTATTAGCCACCTGTAGTTAGTGGCTATTGTAGTGGGCAGATCAGCCAGGCTTTACTAGTTTGAGCTTTACTACATTATGATCAAGGTTAGGAAGGATAATTCTGAGAAAATTTGAGAGCTCTGACGAGAATTTCTTGCTTTCAATCTGGGATGCTATGAAGCCCCTCAATATGCACTAATGCAAATATTCCCTAATTGTAAATATCTCATACCTATTTAGCCCCTTTGTGTCTGCAAGGTTAGTGATGGACGGCACCCACCCTTGCCTGGAGCGGCTGCATTGGCCAAGACAGAGAAAGAGGCAGGCTCCCTCTGAGCACTAAATATCAGGCTTTTAAATGGAATTAAATGGAATCTTGGAGATTTCAACTATTTTTGCCTTTGTTTTCTTTTTATTGAATTTATTGGGATGACACTGGCTTACAAAATTATATAGATTTCAGGTGCACAATTCTACAACACATCCATCTGCAGACAGTATTGTATGTTTATCACCCCAATTCAAATTTCCATCCATTATCCATTATCCACCCACCCCCCACCCTCTTGCACCTCTCCCCATACCCATACTTCTTAATACCTGGTAACTTGTTTATTTATTTGGTTGTGTATTGCCTCTTTCCTTCTTCTCCCCACCAGCAATCAGACCTT
>NW_006282748.1:1933343-1941931 GCF_000327345.1 Myotis davidii | reverse complement strand
CCCCCGCAATCACCACACCATTGTCCATGAGTGTTTTTCTCTCTTGTTTTCTTTTTTGCTAAATCCCTCCCCTCCACCCCAGTCCTGCCCCCTGGCAGGTGTCAGCCTGTGCTCAACCTGTGAGTCAGTCTCTAGCTCAACCATTTATGCAATCTCAATTTCTTTAAAAACTAATTTACATTTTACAACTGTAATTCTTTGTATTAATTTATGAAACAACATGATATTGAAAATAAGTTGCTCTGACCTCACTACCTTTTCTGTGGTGCAACTCCATCCCCTGTCATCTCTGTTTGGAACTCTGGTCATGCTTTTCATATTATCTGCTTCTTACTCTATAAAAGCACTTATTATGTGTGCCTAATCGAGTGTGGTGTTTCCAGTATCCAGACCATAACTGAAAACTAATTGTTCATGAGTAAATATTTATTAAATCTATTGCTTTTAAAGCATAAATCTCTTCCCCCCTCCGCCCCCCCACCCTCAGTCTTCTTTTGGAATTGTGTTGTTTAGTAATGTCATCGACTCATGTCTGCTCATGAATGTATCCACACCTAGACTTCATATTTTATGTAAATTACAGAAAAAGCATTGTTAAATATTTTATATAACCAACTTGAATGAATGTTGGGTATTCTGAAAAGACATCTTAAACTACTTCTTTGCAACAATTTTGCTAAATATGATATTTAACATTGTTTGTGGGATGATTGTGTCCTCTACTACTTGAGTCCTGGTATTCTTGATCTCTTCCTAATTTCCAAAGAATTCTTGGGGCCCCAACAAAGGAAGCAAGATGGACCTGTTTCATTAACCCACTGATCAATCAACTAACCAACAGTCCTTGCGTTCCTTATATGTGCAAGTGACTAGTCAAAGTGCTTTGACATTGGTGTGCCTGCCTTTGAACAGAAGGCCATGTTACTAAAGATGTGTAAATCCGTATGCCTTCCTTTTCAACACACCTGTTTGGTTTAAAAACAAATATTAGATCCACATTCTATAGAGAACAGAAATTTTCTCCACTTTTTAATGGCTTCCCAAATGTCTGGAGAATTTCATAGTATTAGTGAATATCATAAAAGAGAATAGGAAGTAAAAAAAAAAAAAGTGAGAATAACAAACTTTTACTGCTTCAAAAACAGTGGCAAGTCCCCTGAAGTGGTAAATGGACCATCTGTGTGCTCTGGCACCAGAAAATGTATAATTTATTTTAAAGTACCAGGTATATATCTTTCCTTTTGAATGTCTGTCTAAACTCAAGTGTGTATTGTATATGAAAATGAAGCAGGGGAACCGAGTGGACTTTTTAAGCCTGGTGTGCTTATTTACTTCAAAACTATTCTTCTTCCTGTCAACAAGAAAATAATTGATGAACTCAGGGAAGTAGAAAGGGTCAGGCGTTTTCTCGCAATAAGAAGTGTAAGTGGATCACAGCTTGGAAACCTGTTGGCTCCCATTTGGACAAGGCCTACCTGGGATTCTAACCATGTTATTTGAAAGTCTACAGACATTGCAGCCGGAAAGGGAAAGTTCAACCTTTGATGGAACCCACATCCTGTCTCGGTCGAGTTAGGATTTTTAGTTCTGATAGTTTGTCTAAGTGTTCGGCATTGAACTCCAGCCCAGGGAAAGAATCTGTTATTTCCTCGAGCTAGTTCCACCCCCTTCCTTCTTTTCAATACTGGTGTACTACTGATAGGAGTTACAGAGAGCAGAGTTGGCAAATCTCAATGGATTACATCTTTCCCCTCCGAGTGTAAGATTCCTGTGCCTCAAAACTGTGCATGTGGTGGGGTGGAGTGGGGAGTTATGCGTTGATGGAATAGAGACTCACCCAGTAGCATTTAAGCAAAACCCACATTTCTGGAATCTCTCTGTACCCCCACCCTGATCTTCAGGCAGCCTTCCTTGAGCAAATGCTGACATTCCATTTCTGTCAAGCTGGCCTCCTTTCAGTTCTCCTGTGCCTCTCGACCTTCGCATGGGCTGTTCCCTGAGCCTGGAACACTCTTCACTTGCTAATTTCTGCTCATCTTCAGGTTTCAACTGGAATACCTCCTCCCCACAGGCATTGTTTTGTCCTTTGACTTGATTACTGTCACTTAGGACTAAGCCCAAAAGCTAACTTTTAATTTATTGTTGATCTTTTAAAAAAATCTCTCTGCTACTGAATGATACTTAAGAAGACATGATACTATTTTCATTTTTAATAGTGGCTTTTCTATATCGGAGGTATTTAATTTCTTCTCTTCAACATGTGGCATTTTCTACTCTTCTCCAGAGTTTTTATAATTTTAACTTGGTTGCTAGATAAATTGTCATGTAACTCTATTATTTTTTCTATTTTCCACATTGTTTCTTGTGTATAATGTGAAGTAGCCATCCAATTTAATTTTTAAAAATAAGTTGGTTACCCAATTGACCCAGCATCATCTTGAAAATCCATTTTTTCTCCTGATCTAAAGTAGCAACTGTCTTAATCCAAGACAATATATGGGTGGGTCTATTTCTCGGTTTTCTATTTTATTTTGTTCCTCTTTGTGTCTCTCACAGCATCAGTACTACACACATTACATTGTATTTATATATAATTCATAAGCAATTCTTTGTTTGAAAAAGAAACCGAGGGATAAACCTCATTTTATAACTGCCTCATTTTGGCTTTGAACATGGTATTTAACTATTGCCTGTCTGTCTCTACAATGGAGAGTAGAAGAAGTGATTCATACGTTAGCTTTTTTTAAAAAATATATTCTATTGATTTTTCACAGAGAGAAGGGAGAGGGATAGAGAGTTAGAAACATCGATGAGAGAGAAACATCGATCAGCTGCCTCCTGCACACTCCCCACTGGGGATGTGCCCGCAACCAAGATACATGCCCTTGATCGGAATTGAACCCGGGACCTTTGAGTCCGCAGGCCGACACTCTATCCGCTGAGCCAAAGCCGTCAGTGCCATACGTTAGCTTTAATTTATAAAATGTACTACTTTATATTAAATAAAATTCATATTATATGGCCCTATTGGAGCATTTTTATTTTTGTTGATTTATTGAATTAATTTTTCTTCTAAATAGTAAAGCAATTTTAACAGAATTTTTGTACATTTGGCTTAGGATAGTCAGCTCTTAGCCTCTTTCTGCTACACTACTGATTGCATTTTTTGGGAGAAATTATTTAACATGAGACACCCTCTCCTACAAAAACTTTTGGGCTATTTATTTTCCTAACCATTTTTTGTCTTTTTGTTTGTTTTACTCCAGTTTAATTTCCGGAAGTTTTAACTTCTCTTAAGAATTTAAACTGTCAACCTATTTAGAATGATCCTCAGTCCTTTTTGCTGAAAGGCCATTTTATTGTTTTCCTTTATTCTCAATTGGTTTCCTTTCGTTTTTCTATTTATTATTTTGTTAATGTTTTTATTTATTTTAGAGAGAGGAAGGGAGAGGGAGAGAGATAGAAACATCGATGAGAGACAAACAGTAATTGACTGCCTTCTTCATGCCCCTATTGGGGATTGAGCCTGTAACCCAGGCATGTGCCCTGACCAGGAATCCAACTGGCGACCTCCTGGTGCATGGGAGGATGCTCAACCAACTGATCTATACCGGCCGGGCGTCTTTTTCTATTTATTAAAATAATTTGTTGTTGTTGTTGTTTTCATATCTTTGAAGGATCCCTTGTGAATCCACAGAATCTATCTCTTGGTGTTTATATTTTTTTCCTTTTCAATGAGACTGTAACTTATTTTGTCATTTTGCCATTCCAACTGTTTTCCATACTCATGTGTTTGTTTGTTTAAATATATTTTTATTGCTCTCAGGAAGGGAGAAGGAAAGAAACATCAATGATGAGGGAGAATCATCGATTGGCTGCCACCTGCACGCCCCCTACGGGGGACTGAGCCCTGACCAGGAATCGAACTGGTGACCTCCTGGCTCCTGGGTAGATGCTCAACCACTGAGCCACACCGGGCTGGGCCCCACTTATGTGTTTTTACTGCTTCCTTCCTCACACCAGTGGTCCACCACCTGTTCCCTCATGAGCCAGGAGTGGCTCCAAAGCTGTTTCAGGTGGCCCATAAGCTGTCAGTTCCATGCTCCTGCCTTCACAAGCCAAGTGGGACTTCTCGGGCCTCCTAGCCACTCTCAGAGCTGACGCCCACCTATCTTTTTGCTGTTGGTACTTATCCCTACCCTCTTGCTAAGGAAGAGGGTACTTTTTACAATAAGTACCTTGTTGCCTGTACTTTTTTTGTAGCCAAGAAAGTAAAGGTTTATTAGTTGAGGAAATGGTGCCAAGCCCTGAGAAACAGGTAAGCTAGTGCTCCAATGGCTCCCCAATGGCTTCCCGGTGATGGATTATACGGAGGAAAAAAATCATTAGTCATGGTGGCTAAAGAAGGGGGAGCTCTGGGTTCTCTTGATTGGAGTCAGGGTGGAGAGTAGTTGATCATTGCATCAGACCCTGATACCAGCCATGGCATTGTTCTGTCTGGCTTAAGGAGGGTATGGTCTATGATGTCATTCTGCTTTCATGGGCCTGGGGCTGAAACACAACTAAAGCCAAATTGTTTACTTTTTTAAAAATATATTTTATTGATTTTTTTTTACAGAGAGGAAGGGAGAGGGATAGAGAATTAGAAACATCAATGAGAGAGAAACATTGATCAGCTGCCTTCCTGCACATCCCCTACTGCAACCAAGGTACATGCCCTTGACTGGAATCGAACCTGGGACCCTTCAGTCTGCAGGCCGATGCTCTCCCCACTGAGCCAAACCAGTTAGGGCCAAATTGTTTACTTTTAAGTAGAGGCTGCTGTGGTGCGTATTTTGGAATTGGGGGATAGGAGAGCAAAGTGGCTGAGAGCTGGAGTTCGGGAGTCAGGAAATCATGGGCTGGCATCTCAAGTTTTCCTTCTTAATATCTGGGTGTTTGGGGGGCGTGCTTCATAACCATCGAGAAGTCCTTGCTACTCAAGAAGTGCGGCCTATAGACTAGCATCCATCTGCAGCACTTAGTGCTTGTTAGGAATGCAAACTCTTGGTGTTTGCACCAAGTCTTGTCTTTTGGAAAGATCTCTGGATGATTCATATGCACATTACGCTTTGAGAAGCACTGTGCTAAGTCACAGTGCCCTCACCTATAAACTAGGGATAATAACGATAGAGAGTAGGGGTACGGATGAACTGGCATGGTGCACGCCAGGCACCTAGGACGTGCTCGAAAAATGTTTGATGATGATTGTGATTGTGATTGAGGTGGAAGACATTGAAGCAGAGAGATTACGTTCGGTGAGACTCTTCTTTAGCAAGAGGGTAGGGATTAGCTCATGTGTAGCTGGAGAAGTTAGCTCTGGAGAAGAGCAGGACTGACTTTCCCACGGGCGCATCAGGGAAGCTGCTTCTCTCGCTGCCCACTCTCCCTTCCAGGACAGGAGGCATCTCTGAGCTCCAGCTCCAGGGTCTCAAGATCTCCAGACCTTTTGCTGCTCTCTGGAGTATTAAAAGTCCAAAAATTATGAAGGTTTCTTTATATGTCCCTGTAGAAAATAAATCAATTCACTAAAGACATTCTAGTGAATGCAACAGTCAGGCTGTAGTATTAAAAGTGGATGAAGACATGGATTTTTAACCTGGGGCCTAAACGTTTGTTTGAACTTTGCTGAAATTGGTGGCAATTCTTAAATGTATAGTTTTATAAAGGAATAGACAGTAAAGATAATGTTATTTCTGTTGTTTCCATGACAATGGACGTGCTTCATGGAATATATCCATCATGCATAGTCTCGAACCATCTGGCTTCTAATTCCTTGGTGAAAACCTTCCAGGAATGAAGGGTAGGCAAACTTTAATCAGTTTTATAATTACTGTAGGCCTTGCAGAAATTATTTAACATAATTTTGCAGCTGCTTCAACATAAGGCCCAGAGGTCTTATTAGGGTTTTTATTGCCACTTTTAAGGAGCAGTTTAAGAATCATTATTGTACTTTAGCTGCAGATGCCACTGTTTCTGCTTTCGGTTCTGAGACTAGGACGTAGTGACATCACACAAAGATGGAGAAAGGTCAAAGTTATTTTTTCCAACTGGCTCTGTCAAATATAAAAATTAACCATACTTTGAGCTGAGTTTTATGTATTGGTAATGTATGTTTATGTTAGACTTTCTGTCAAAACAGGGATTAAAGATAAATGTAGCTAATTAAAAGAACATTTGCTTAGAGCTCCTGGTAATAGATACCTCTTTGTGAGGTCTTGAGGTATGGCTTTCTTTAAGAACTGATGCAATTTGTGTGACTGAATCTGAAGAGGAAAGGAGACTTTCCATTTTCTGAAAATAAAATATGATTCTAAGTCCTATCCAGCGTGAGTTCTAAGGAAATAATCCAAGTAATGGTTAGGTAAATTTTGCTTATGTACTTGGTTATATAAAATGCACATGTCTAATCTACTTCTGACATTCTACCCCACTAACTAGTTTTCCAGCAAAGTCTTTGAAGCAAATCTGCTCTATCAGGAAGTAAAACCCCTTAACTGGTACTGGATGAGTAAACATATTTTGAATTGAGTCCTGGATGATTAAAAATTAAAAACCTTCAGCATGAAATTAGGCAACTGTTGTCTTTTTTATTCCTTATTTGTTCCAGGCAGTTGGGCCTTCGCTACTAATGGCTATGTTTCTGTCATCTGTGTCTTCTTGTTTTTCTGTAGCGAGAGGAGAAAAATGTGGGAGCTAAAGGGCAGCTTATTCTGCTTCCTATCAACTATCAAAGCCAATTAGACTCACGGTGCAAAAGATACAGGTTGACTCCTAGAAATTAGAAGGCATCTTATGAAAGTAGTAGAATAATTATCTCTCTGTGCCTGTGTATAGTTCTATGCTATTTTATATTATGTATGAATTCATGTTACCAGCATCTTTATTTTTGAGAGACATTTTTGCTGCACATAGAATTCTGGGTTGACAGTTTCTTTAGCACTTTAGAGATGTCAGTCTGTTGTCTTTGGCTTGCATGGTTTCCTATAAAAAGTCTTTGTATGGCATAATGTATCTTTTTTTCTCTCTGGCTGTGTGATGGTAGTGTCTATGTGTCAACCTGATTGAACCACCAGAAACCAAGAAATTTGGTCAAACATTCTTTTTGGGTGTTTCTGTGAAGGTGGTTTGGTGTGAGATTAGCATGTACATGGCTGGGCTGAGTAAAGCAGATCGTCCTTGCAGGTGATGGTGGGTTTCATCCAAATAGCAGAAACACCAAAGAGAACAAAAAGTCTTACCTTCTCCACAGGAGGAGAGAATCCATCCTGCCTGCTGACCTTTAACCTGGGACATTGACTCCCCACCCGCAATTCACACTCATACAGAAACATCTGCTTCTCCTGAGTCTGAAACCTGGGAGCCGTCGGAAAAAACGAGACCACCTGCTCCCCTAGTTCTCAGGCCTTCAGACTCAAACTAAAGTTAGACTTTCAGCTCTTTCTTGGATCAGCAGCTTGCCCGTTCACCCTGCAGATTTTGAGACTTGCCTGCCTTCAGAATTGCATGAGCCAATTCCTGATAACAAATCGCTATCTCAAAAAAAATGTGCACGATAGCATCATGCATCTCAAGAAACCCATGGCACGTTACATGGCATTATTCGAAAGAACAGTTTTGTTTACCCATGAAGGGATTTACATGTTGCGTGTAAGTAGCAGCAAAATTTCCATCTAAACCACAACAGTTGCAAAAGGTTTTGACATTTGAAACGATTTTGTGTTTAAGGGGGCGAGGGAACATCAGAGTAGCTTTCTAATCATCAGAGTGATTCTGGAGCTCATTTCTAACCTGTCATTGTACTTCGACATAACGTAGGAAGTGCTATTACATAGCTTGAAATATTTATTAGCTTCAAACCCCTTGCCAGGAAAACACACACATGCCACAAAGACTATATAAAGTAAAAACCTGCGCTCATTTGCTAAAAGGTTCCTTTGAAGATTAAGAGTTGCCAAGCTTCTGGCTATGAAATGTAAGTTTTGCCATTAGATCACGGAGAAGTTTTTATGTTAGGGAACTTAATAGTGAGGATAATCATTTGACCACCAGAGGGCTTCATGTTTTTCCTTGAATGCAGTCAGGAGAGAGAGAGATGAGCCTTGGCATTTAAGAAAAAAAAATGTTTTTTCTCATCTCATATGTCCAAACCATATATTACAGCTTACAGGCAAAAACATAGATTTCCATTCATTTACCCCAAGTTTTAAAAATATAGAGGGAAAATTTTGCTTCCAGGTGTCTAGGACAGTTTTATTTCCTTTATGGAGATTTATAAAAACTCCAAACATCTTACAGGCTCTCTTTTTTTTTTTTTGCATATGTGACATTGAGATTCTTATTTCTTTGACGGATATTGAGGTCTCCCTGGGGTCAGCAACAGTGAGGAAAGTGAAGACAGTTGAGCTATTAGAAATTGCAGTAAAATATAAGCAGCTGAATAGAGGATGTCGTGGAGCCAACCTCACGAGAAGCTGGGCAGGGCCAGAGTGCTCACCGGGGCAGTGCTCTGTGCATGGCAGCAGGCTGAGGAAGGCACGGTGTGTAGG
>NW_006282748.1:1920663-1933324 GCF_000327345.1 Myotis davidii | reverse complement strand
AGGGAAACCAGACCCATGATGACCGAGAGCCTACAGTGTGAACTGGGAAACTGGGTTCCTGTGCAGCTGCAAGAGTGAATGAGGATGAAAAATTCAGAACATCAACATTTTGTGATAAAATTGGTGTGAATATAAGTTATTGGTGCTGAGTACAATAATTGAATACAACTTATTGGTGCTGAGTTTCTAAAATGTGTCTGCCTATCTACTCATATTTGTATTCATTGATCACCAAGGTATACCCCACATCCCCCTCCCCCCACCACCACCAAAAAAAAAAAAATATTTGAAGCAGTTACTCTATTTGATTTTTTTTTTTTTTTAGTTGGTAAAACCCTAGATCCTTCACAGTGAAAAGCCCATTAGCTGGGAATTCTTATTTCTGTTTCCGACTTTCAAGAAACTAACTCTGCAATCAGGAGTAAATTACCTCCATCCTTGGTCTTCTGCTTCTTGCGTGCACATAGTTTTATTGGTAAGTAGATAGTTCAATGAATTTTAGAAAAGACATAGTGCTGTGCAACCATCATCACAATCCCATTTTAGATCACGTTCACACCACACAAGCTTCCCTCAGGCGTGCTTGTATAGCCTGTGTTCCCTGAGCCTGAGTCCATCAGTGTTCTACTGTCCCTCTCTATGAATGTGTCTTTTCTGTCATTTTCATTTTGATAGAATTATACAATGGATAGTTTTGCTGGGCCTGGTTTTTTTTCACTCAAGTGCCATGTTTTTGAAGTTGATCTGTGATGTGGCACCTGTCAGAGCTTTGTTCTTTTCAATTGCTGAGTGGTATTCTATTGTAGGAATATGGGACATTTTGTTTAAAAATATTTGAATTGTTTCCATTTGGGGATTATTAATAATGCTGCTATGGACATTCATGTACAAGGTATTTTTGTGAACATACGTTTTTATTTTGCTTGGGTATATACCCAGGAAAATTTGCTTAGCCATATAGGAATTATACATTTAAATTTTAGGAAACTACCCACACTTGCCAAGATGTCTGTACAATCTTAAATTCTCAGCATCAAATAGGAGGGTTCCAATTTCTCCGTAATTTTCGCCACACTTTTATTATTAGCCTTTTTTATTACAGCCATTCTGGTGGTTACACAGTGATATTTTATTGTGTTTTTCATTTTCATTTTTCTAGTGATTAATGACGTTGAGCATGCTTGGGCATTTCATAGCTACTTAGATACCTTCCTTGGTGAAATAGCTATAAAAATATTTTCCCCATTATTATGTTGTTTATCTTCTTGTTATATTGTGAGAGTTCTTTATATATTCTGAATGTCTTTTTTTTTATTTAGTAGATTTACTTTTTATTTTTTATTTATTTTTTAAATATATTTTATTGATTTTTTACAGAGAGGAAGGGAGAGGGACAGAGAGTTAGAAACATCTATCAGCTGCCTCCTGCACACCCCCCCACCAGGGATGTGCCCACAACCAAGCCACATGCCCATGACTGGAATCGAACCTGAGACCCTTGAGTCCGCAGGCCGACGCTCTATCCACTGAGCCAAACCAGTCAGGGCAGTAGATTTACTTTTTAGAGCAGGTTTAGGTTCAGAGAAAAATGAGCAGAAGATATAGAATTCCCACATACTCATTGCCACTCCTCACTCCCCGACCATGCACATTCCATATCACAGTACTACATTTGTTACAACTGATGAACTTAGGTTGACATATCCTTATTAGGATTCATTCTTGCTGTTGCACATTTTGAAAAATGTATAATAACATGTCTCCACAATTGCATTATCACACAGAATGGTTTCACTGCCCTAAAAAGAGAGAGCGTGAAATCGGCAGATGTTCAAGGTGCTTATTCAAATTTATAACAACTTGTTAGGAATGAATACATCTTAATATGTTTGTTTATTTTGGGGTTAATTTCCAAAGCCCTTGTTTTCTGGAGAATTTGCTAACCTCTTTGCAGTATTCAGGAAGTCCTGTCCTGAATAAATTTTTAATCCACAGTGATTGATATCCATGTTTTTTTCCATGAATCCATTGAATCATTGGAAGCATTAATGACTCAGTACATCGTACAATACCGTGCTGATATAGTCTCTAGGATTTTCTTTTATCCATCGATGCTTACTTTGCAAAATTTGCTGCTGTAACTTCCTTGATTTGACCATCAGGTGTCAATGAAAAATGGTCAGACAACAATTAGTGCTCATCTTCCTTTTGCAAACAGTTCTTCAATTGTCTGTTAACTAAACTGTTGAGGAGTTGCTATTGTTCAGCCATTCCATCAGGATTAACAGCTAAGCTTGTTCATATGCCTGTCTGGCAACTATGGCAACTCTGCCAACTGGGCTACAGTAATTGTAAGAGTCACTTCAATTCAAGAGATATTAAAATGTGAAAAAGCCTGGCCAGTGTGGTTCAGAGTATCGACCTATGAACCAGGAGGCCATGGTTCGATTCCTGGTCAGGGTTCTCTCTCATCATTGATTTTCTCTCTCTCTCCCTCTCTGAAATCAATAAAAAAATATTTTAAAAATGTGAAAAAATATGTGTTACAATTGATGAAATATGTTAATATTACATCCTATTTACTCTAGAGAAAAATCTAGGAATAGATATTTTTTTATTGCATCTTACCCAAGAGATTTGAGAAAAAAGGTTCTTACCCATAAAGGGCTTGTAGACACAAAATTATCTTTCAGAATGAGCTCAGAAAGTAGTCATCGAGAGAATCTGGTTTATTTCTTCTTTGCGTTCATTTTTTATTGAGACTATAATTTTGTTAAAAAAAGACAATAAAAAGTACTTCACTGTGATTTGAGACAAGGAGAAGGGCTTGTCAAGTTGGCTTAGAACGACTTGAACGGAGTCAAAGCCATGCCTGTAGGGAGCTTTCAGATGGGAAGCTGGCTTTCAAGTGTGGGATTAATCTATTTTTGTCTTTGCGTATTAATACTTCTTAAAATTCCTGACATTCAAAGAACGTAAGTAGGTTTTATCTTTATCTCTGTTTTGTACTTAGTATTTCAAAACCCTTATAAAAAAAACTAGATCACAGCAGAGGGAAACAAAAGTCGGGGAAATGAGTATTTTTATCCTCATCAGTCACTTCTGCACACAGGGAAGTGCTGGTTTGCAACTTTCCAAATGGCTTGTCTTATCCATCTGTTATAACCTCAGAACACAGGCCTGTAGGGAGGGCTTGGTAGTTGATAGAGAAATGAGAAGCACACAGTGCCCAGCAGTTCTGACTTCTGGCCACATGGACAACCGTCATCAGACTATAAATTTAAGGAGTTGGAAGGTATTGTACAGGCTATTTAGACTTGCTGACACAAGTACAAAAGACTACAAGAGGCCAGAGAAGTAATGAAAATGAGTAGAGAAGGCCAATTTTTAAAAATTTTGCCTATATCCCTAATCTGTTTGGCTCAGTGGATAGAGCGTCGACCTGTGGACTGAAAGGTCCCAGGTTCGATTCCGGTCAAGGGCATGTACCTGGGTTGCAGGCACATCCCCAGTAGGAGGTGTGCAGGAGGCAGCTGATTGATGTTTCTCTCTCATCGATGTTTCTAACTCTCTATCCCTCTCCCTTTCTCTCTGTAAAAAAAATCAATAATATATATATATATTAAAAAAGCACTTTCCAAAAAAAAAAAAATGCGTATAGTTCTTGAAACATATGGTCCTCTCAGTATGTGTATCTTTTTCCCATTGACAGTGACATGAGTAGGGAGAAATATTTCTCTGAGCAAAACAGTAGTGTAAGTGAAAGGATATATGGCAGAGCTTGGTAAACTATAGCCCAATGTCCAAATTCAGCCTGTTTCCTGTTTTTTTTTATAAATGAAGTGGGGTTGTTTTAGAACACAATATTACTCATTTATGTATGTATTATCTATTACTTTTTCCCAAAATAATGATGGAATTGAATATTTGTTATAACAACTACGTGACCCACAAATCCTAAAATATTTATTATGGCTCTCAACAGAAAGAAGTTGCCAATCCCTAATAAATGACCTCAATAATGGGAGATTCTTCCTTCCTTCCTTCCTTCCTTCCATAAATGTGCCAGACATTGTATTCTGTTCTGAGATACAGATATTAATTTGGGAAGTTAAAAGTTTCTGCTCTAAAGAAATTCTCTGTATAACATCCAAAGAATGTTGATACTTCTTCCCCAGAGGTATAATATTGACATTGTGTTAGAAATTCTATGGAGTTTCTTAAAGCTGAGAAATCAAAGCAGTCTGACTAGGAAGCTGGTTGTTCATTTTCCTCAGTTTTATAATTATTTATTTTGCAAAGAGGCTCCTGCATTGAGAGGGAGAGAGCATATTTTAAAGTGACAGGTAGACAAACTAGCATCCTCCAGCCGTCCTCCCACTTCCAGCTGCAGAGGATGTCCCCTTTGACCTAGCTGGAGACCCATTTAACACATCCATTTCAAAGCATGGAGACGCAGCTCCCTTTGACCTCCTCCCAGCTGCAAATCCATAGTCTGTTCCCCAATTTCAGTGATGATTTAATATAAATATATTTAAAATAATAATCATGTCCTCTCTCTGCCCTCACCTTCACAGCTGTGGCTTCCTACCTTGAGATGCATCTGAACTGTGATTAATACATGTGTTTAAAGAAACAGTTATTTCTCCCCCTTTCCCCACCCCCCCTCACATCTGTATTTTTCCTACCCTAGCGATTTCTGTCCTATACCCATACTTTTTTTTTTAAAGTTCTAGACTCACAGAAACACTTAAAAAAATAGTGGATGTTGTAACTATGCTCTTTTTCTGCTATACTAGTACCTTCACAGTATGATTCCATCCCAAAATCCTGAAGCTGCTTTAAAAGATATTTTCATCTGTCTCAAGTGAGTAACAAAGTCCTGATGATAAATGCCTAGTGGCAACAGCTCTTCTTTGCCTTAGAAAAGTCAGAATTCCTTCTCCCTTCTTGTCACTGAAGTGGATCATGGTTAGCACCACAGTTGAGAGCATTCCAAGAATTTAGGGTGCATGACATTGTATTCTCTGTTAATGGAGCATTCTCTTCTTTGTCTTCAAGGACCATACATATTTTTAATTGAGGTGATATTTTCATAACAAAAAATTAGTGCATTCCCAATATTATGAAACCATCATCTCTATCTAGTTCCAAAATATTTTCATCACCCCCGAAGGAGACCTCCATATCCATTAAGCAGTCATTCCCCATTTCCCTATCCATTGGGTCTCTGGCAACCATTAATCTGCTTTTGTCTCCATGGAAGGGCCAAATGTTTGAATGTGTTTTGTTCTACAGTTGAGTGATGGTCTCAAAGCCACAGCTATCTAGCAGTAAGGTTACACTAGCACATTATGCTCTTACAGTCAGAAAATATCTGGGTAAATAATTCAATGCATGACAGACTGGACCTGGATCTGATACGGTCCAGCTTCTCTGAAACCCAGGTTTAACATGTGACCATTTCAGAATTGTGAGAAAGAAAAAAATTCTGAATCCCTCCCAACTATGACTGGAGACCTAAAAACAAGTGTTGGTTGAAATGGATTGTTTAAATAAAGTCAATAATCAGAATGAAAGAAGACATCAGAATAGCATAAAAGCTGGGTGGAGAATGGCAGGAGGGGTATATTCAGAACACTTCTAAATGCCAACACAAAGATTTTGTAATATCTCCACACAAGATCAAAACAAAGGAAGGAAGAAGTCTTTTGATCACACCTCTCCCCTAGACTCAGTCATGACACTCGTGCCCGTCTCTTACTCAATGAGTTCTGAAAGTGCCTGAAGTGTGGTTAGGTCTGGGTCTCTGTTTTCCCTCCATTACTGGGTTTCCTCACTGGCCTCCCATGTATTTTCAAGGGCATTAGTCCTAGAGGATTTTATAGGTGTTATGTAAAAATGGTTCCATACAGTCAGACATAGTCGGTATTTTTATAAATAGTGAATGGCATCTTAGGAAGCCTGGTGTCCCAGAAACAGAGAGAGTACCTTGTAAAGTTTGGGTGCTCAGTGTCAGAATTTATAAAACCAAGAGCTACCTTTATTGAGCAAAACATACAAAGGACTTCTGGTTGCTCACACTTGCACCTCGTTATAAACACCTTGCCCACAAAGTCATCTTTGAATAGGAAAGGCAACAATTCATCTTCTCCTAGTGGGTGAATTGCCTCTTATTCACTTTGACTAGTTTGTCTTTAATGTATTCCTCTAGGTGCTTGGAAATATGCCATCTTTGCAAATGTATTCACTAAGTGAAAATATATATGTCAACTGGTTCTTGGTAGGTATTGAACCAAGGTAGAGGATTTTTAAATTTTCTTTCCCTGCTCTTTGGCCCCAGGTCATTCAGGATGCAATGGCATAGTACTTCATTTGCATGGAGAGAGTACTCTTGAATACTATCTTCTGGGAAATATGCCAGGCACGGGCAAAGAAAAAGATGGAAAAGATGACTTAGTCTGCAACCTCAATGTCTTCTGGGGCCACATGTATAGCCAGGATTGAATTTGAATACCAACTGAGCCTGAGCTCTGGACTAGCTCTGGACACGTCATGCTTTCCTTCCGCCGAAGAGACTGGGCACCGTTTAACAACGCCCCTCTGCTGATTCAACAGGAAAGGCCATAGACTCCTCCCCACTCACAAATGCCGCAGCTGATTCCAGGGAATGTGACGGAGTGGCTGTTGTGCCCAGATCTTCTCCAAAGGAGAAGACTCAGCTTTAGGAAAGGATTTTGGATCTTTGTGGGACAAGGGAACAGGAATGGAGGGAATTCCATGTATTTTTTTTCCCTGCTAACTTTTAAAGAAGCTTCTTTCCCAGATGGTCTCTCTAGATTTATTTATTAACACAACAGGCTTTTAGTTAGACAGGATGATTTTGGGAGCAAGGGAAGTAGGATTTTCAAATTACATGTACCGTTCCAATGACATTTTGAAAACTTGGCCAGGATAGGGGGCAAAGCAATAGAGTGTTGACATAATTTCAGTTTGTCAAATAAAGACACAAATACACACACACACACACACACACACACACACACGCTCATATCATTCTTATTTTTCTCATTTTGCCCTGGGTTTGTTAGGATATAATTGTGGGCAATGCTTATCAGTGTATGGGTATTCTGAAACCACAGGGCAGGTAATACATAAAATTCCTTGAGATGTAAGATTCCATAATTCAATGTGTTATCCTAACATCATATTACCCTCCTTCTAGTACCCATGAATACCTTGTGTAGGAGAGTCATGAAATACAGAACAAAAACACACAGACACACAGACGCAAAAAAATGAAAACCATGTAAGTAAGTCACATTGCTTCTCCAGTGTATCTCACTCTTGGCCTAAGTTTTTATTTTTGCCAGGACTCCAATTCATTCATTCAACAAAGCATGTAATTGACCATTTTCAAGGTCCAATGGGTGTGCAATTTCATAGAAGTTTCTTCAAGGTAAAAGCTTTGCTCAAATCTGTAATGTGGCAAGTTTCAGCGGAAGGAATTACAAAAGAAATTTGCAATCAAGTGTGTTTATTACATAGATATAAATTTTTCCTACTTTAAGATATTTAAAACCACACTATATCTATTCTAGTTTGCCTTCAAACTCTTTCTTGATGATTTTTCTTTACCCCTTTCACACTAATATGTTGCTACCATTTCCCAATTTCCTAATCTGAAATTCCCATGTTGTCTGCAAGAATTTCACTCTCATCATTAACTTCATTAACCAGGTAGTAATGCTGTCTAAAATTTGGTCAGGCACCTCCTGTTGTATTGTTATTCACAGTTCCTTTCTTAATTATTCTTCACCATGAAATACCAGGAATCATATTGTGGTTTTCCCTGGAAGGACTTTTGGAACCCTCCTGCTCTGTTTGTGTCCTTGGCCATAACATTCTTAAGCTTATTGTCATAGCTATTTAGTGAGGTTTGTGGTAACGGACATTTCCTGTGCACGGAATGTGTGATAAATGACCAGCTGGCTCGGAAGTGTAAGAGCTCAAAGTCTCATCTGAACCAAATGGTGAAATTATTACCTCTTTGAATGGGAGATTTCACTATGGAAGCTTCATAACCTCTCAAATTCTTTGTGGTCAGATTTTCCTGAGAAGTTCAATTCTTTGGAGATTGTAAATTACATAACAGATGCTTGGCTTGTTAAAAAGAATCCGAGAATGTCGGTGCCTCCTTTTAATAGCACACCTCTCCACAAGCAAGATGTGAAGAAGTGGAAATACGCGTTGGAATGAGATAAAGAAAACAAATTGCAGGTAAAAGAGAGACGAGTGCGGACTCGATCAGAGAGGAGTAAGTATCAGAGAAGTAAGAGTAGTTGGAGGAGTCAGGATTTTTAAACGACTTAAATCAAAAAAGGACCAAAGATCATAGAATGACACTTCTGGTAACCAAAATAGGAAACTATGTGCTCACTGAAAGTTATAGAAGGATAAAACTGTGCCCTGAGAGCAAAAATAAAGATGAGTCGAAAGATAATCAACAAAGCTTTATTTAAGAGGAAATGGAGTTGAGAAGATGATAGCATACATGTTGATCATTTCCAAGTGTACAAAGTATTTGCTCATACATTATTTTGCTTAATTCACACCAGAATCCTGAACAGAAAAAGGAAAACTAGCATTTTTATTCAGAAAAAGGAAAGTAGGATTTGGAGCAATTAAGTAACTTTACCAAGGTCATAAGGTCAGTAAGTGGTTGGCCAATAATTTCATTTTCTAGGATCAGAGACCCTTGTGCATCCCTCCCTGCCATGCTGGTAAACCTGGGCTTTCCCTTGGCGTCCGTTCCATTCCCTTTCTTCTGAGTGGATGTACAATATTCCATACCAGAAGTAGACAACTTTTTCTGTAAAGAGCCAAGTAGTAGATGTTTTAGGCTTTGTGGGCCATACGTTCTCTGTCATCATTGATGTTTCTCTCTCTCCCTTACCCTTCCTCTCTGAAATCAATAAAAATATATATTTTTTAAAAAGAGAGAGGACTAGCCTCTCTGCTTTGCAGTGTCACTTTAGTCATAAATTAAGTATCTTTAGATTCCTGGGCCTGTTTCTATTAATATCTGAGTCCAGATAACCATCGTTCTTCACCTGGACCACTAAAATTCCTTTGTAACCTGTCTTATCATTTCCCCCCATTCTCTTCTATACTTTATTCTCTTCACCCAAAAAATTACAAATTAATTATTTATTCTACTCTATTGTCCAAATATCTGTGCTGAAACCTGTACAATACCATATTAATTACTATGACTATAAGTAAGTCTTGGTTCAATAAAGTAAGCTTCCTTCCTTCCTCCCTCCCCCCTTTTGTTCTTCCCTTCCTTCTTTTAAATTCCACTTTATTCTTCATCTTCCTTCTTTTTCAAGAATAGTTTTAGCTTGAATAATGCAAGATCCTTAGAACACCTTAACTCTATTCCCTCCAGACTTTTGTACCATAGTTGTATATTTTAATATACATACTACAAACCCCATGGGATATTAATATTATTGTTTTATATCATACTAGAGGCCCGGTGCATGAAATTCATGCATGGGTAGAGCCCCTAGGCCTGGCTGGTGATCAGGGCCAACCTGGGCCTTCCTTCATTCCACACTGCCCCCTGGTGGTCGGTCAGCGCACATCATAGCGGGTGACCGAACTTCCGGTCTCCCGGTCGAACTCCCAAGGGGACACTTTGCATATTAGCCATATATATATATTTGAATTTATTGATATTTACTGTTATATATTTTTCTATATACTTGCATCTCTGAGCTTCCTTCTGGATTTATTTTTGTCTTAAAAATATCTTTAGTATTTTTAAAATGTTGTTGAGTTAGAGACAAATTATCTCTGTATTTACATTTTTAAAATGTGTTTATTTTCTCTTCATTTTTGAATTTTACATGCATGGCATTCAAGAATGTTGTTGTAGCAGAAGTTTACCCAACTTCATTGTTCTATAGTGTTTCAATGTAAAAGTATACCATCACTTATTTACCTAATTTGCTAATAAGGAATCTCTAACTTTTTCCAGATTGAGTTATTATGAGGGATCCTGCTGTGAACATCTGTGTGTGTTGATGCACACATGTGCATTTCTCTTGTGTATAACTAGATGTGCAATAAAAAGAAGCACAGATCTCACATGGCAATGGTTTTTATTGATATTCCACCGTCTTCTAGATTTCACGTGTCTTTTGAGAAGTCAGATGTTAGTCTTAGTGTTTCTTTCCTAGTTCTGAGTGGAAAGGTTGATTTTAAACAACCTAATCAGACGTGGGCAAGAGTGACCTTTTAAAAGCAAAAATCACATCATATCACCTTGTGCTTAAAATGCTCAATGGCTTTCTATTGCTTTTAGATATAATCCAAGTCCCTTATCTTGATTGATCGGATCCCGTTCCATCTGTCTGCTGCATAACTCTCTGAACCTTTTCTCATACCACTCTCCTTATTTGCTAGACTTCAGTCACACTAGCCTATGTTCTAAAAACAGTAAGCTCATTCTCATCATTGATGATTCGTTTTTAACACTCAAGTTCAGCTCAATGATACCTCATCAGAGAGGCTTTCCCTAAACATCTAAGCTAAGGTAGTTCATCCCATTCATTATTTCTTACATCACCCTATTTGATGTTCTCACAACACTCAGTAGTTTTAATCCAGTTTATTCATGTGGGATTTCTTGCTTATTTCTCTCTCCTCTTCCACACACTAAATGTAAGCCCCGTACGATCAGAAGCTTCATCTTTTATTTATTGCTATATCCATCCCCAGCACTGAGAGCAATAAAAGGAATATAGTCACTGCTCAATAAATATCACGGAACCATAGAAAGTTGGGACAAGCATGTACAGATATCTTTTATAAGGCTGATAAAAAGACGTTAAATTTAGAGAGATCCACCTGACAAAGATGATTTTTAAAAGCTATTTTATATGAATAGCAATTGAGAGTTACAAAGAACTTACATATATATCAGTAATTCTCATTTGTTTCTCACAAAAAAAAAAAAAAGGGTAGGAGGCAGAAAATGGCAGTGTAATTGATTTAAAAAACACAGAAAGCACCAACACGGTCCCCTTTCATTTTGCTTAATTATTAATGGATTTCATTCTAGTGGATTATCCCGTTTTGGCTAGGTAAAGGCTTCTGAAATTGTACTCTGATTTAAACATTTTCCAGAATGCAATATTGTTTTTGACTGTTACATAAATCTGATTTGTAATAGCACTGTTTCCCCTTCGTATTTTCTCAAGAGGATATTACAAACACTTAAGAGCTACACCAGTCCCTAGACTTCCGGTTTGCCCCATAGGACACACTTTCCGTGTTGCGTTTCACTCTCAGCTTCCCCTGCCTCCAGGACAGGTAGGAGGGCAGGAAATCAAGTCAAGGGCCTGTATGATCAAAACCAGGCCTAATTTTGTTGACCACACCTAGTCCGTCAGTCTTTGGGTGGATATTTCTATTTCTCCCAAACCTTCTATGTCACCAAGGGGTTTCATTTCCCTCCTAGGTGGCTTAGCCCAGAGAGGAGCTGGAAAGGTGGGAATCATTTACCAGTGAGACAGGCAGCCAAACCATAGCCCACCTGTGCCTTTGGTCTCTGCCTGTCCTCCTCTGAGGTTACATAGGTTGTTCTGGTTGTGCCTGTTCCCTTTGTACCGCACCCCTTAGGGCCATGCCTTGTAGAGCAGCCGAAGCCTGACACTTCGGTAAACATTTTCTTCTTAGAATGAATATATTGGCCGCGAGATCAATCTGTCCCTAAAAGATCCCACTGGGAGTCAATCTTCTTAGACCAGTTCACCAAAGCTACGGATGTTTCCTCACGGTTGTAAAGAAGCATCGCCCACCTCCACCAGCTCCTCATCCATTTTCCTGGATTTGGGACAGTTTGCCTTAAGGCCCAGGACGGTCTTTATTCACAGAAAACTTGAGAATAACAATATGACAAGTTCCCTTTCCTTCTTTCATAGAAACTCGACTCGAGCTCTCAGACGCCAGAAACCTAACTTTAGAGAATGTTTGGGGTTTATTTTCTAAAAACTGAAGACCCAATTGTAGTGGGTTAATAGGGTACCTTAGGCAGCTGTCATTCAGAGGAGGGACCTGGCTGGCCACTTTGGAGGGTTGGCCACACGGGGGTGGGGTGGGGGGACTGGGCAGAGGGCACGGGGGTGCACAGGGATCCAGAGGTGCCCCATGGTCTCCCACGGATGTGCAGGCGCTGTGTCCAGTGTAAGGCGGGGTGGGCCGAGGGCTGCAGCATCTGCAGGCTTCCTGAGGGCTGGTCCTGCGGCCACTGCCTCCCCGCTATTGTAGACAGTCAGGGAGCGCCCGGAGTCTATCCCATTGGCCAGGATGGCACGGGGTTGGGGGGTAGGGGTGGCAAAAGGGGAGTAGAGGGTAGAGAGTGGAAGGAGGGGGGCTTCTTATACCAGACGCCAAAAGCTGGAAAGATGAATGGACAAAGCTCCAGAGCAGCAAAAGCTAGCAAGATGGCTGGGTAGAAAAACAAAGCAAAACCCTCCGTCCCCATCCCTGTAAGAACCATGAGCTTGAGCAGGAGGGGGAGGGGCGTGGTCTTGAGAAGTGAGTCCACCTTCTCCCAGTGGCAGCCCCTGAATAAAAGCCTCTTTTTTTT
>NW_006282748.1:1912930-1920630 GCF_000327345.1 Myotis davidii | reverse complement strand
TACAAGGGAGTACCCATACGACTGTCAGCTGATTTCTCAACAGAAACCATGCAGGCGAGAAGAGAGTGGCAAGAAATATTCAAAGTGATGAATAGCAAGAACCTGCAACCAAGATTACTTTATCCAGCAAAGCTATCATTCAGAATAGAAGGTCAGATAAAGAGCTTCATGGATAAGAAAAAGCTAAAGGAGTTCATCACTACCAAACCAGCATTATATGAAATGCTAAAAGCCTCTTTCTACTTGGCCGGGTATCTGAGTTTGAGCATGTATCAGGGTTGGGGGTTGGATCTCGCGTTGGGGCATATGCAGGAGGCAGTCAATGGGTGCACTTCTGGGTGGAGAGATAGGTCTCTCTCTCTCTCTCTCTCTCTCTCTCTCATCAACCAATAACAACAACAAAATTCTAAAAACCACTTTCGTTTTGCCATAGCACCTGTCTCAAAGAGTCTGACTTTCCTTGCAGCAGACTGCGGAACCTGCATTTCGTTTACAAAAATAAGCCAAAAAATTAAATGATCAGGTTCAGGCAAATTTCTTCTCCGTTGGAATGCTTTCTCACAACCTTCTCACCTTTCCTTCTCACAGCACAGGAGTCTGTTTATGAAAACAACATGGGGCGGGGGTGGGCGGGGGAGTGAGAGTTGGGAACAAGGCCGGAAATAAAGGACAATTGTTCTATTATTATTCCCTTGGTGACCCAATGCTCTCTTTAAAAGACAGACTGCCAAGGTCAGTGGGGAAGGGGGCTGAGGAAACTGGAAAAAGGAAGGCAAAGGGAGTAGCCAAAGAACATATATGCATAGCTCATGGACGAAGACAACAGTGTGGTGATGGCCAGATGATGGCCAGGAGAGGGGTGGCAGGGGGATAGGGGGAGGTGGGCAAAGGGGAGGTCCCCCACCTCCACCCCCCACCCCCCAAAAAAAAGAAAATGTTAATTTTACAGAAGGGAGTGGTAGATTTGAGCCCATTGGCATGCAAATTCTGGCCCTGATTAGATTCTAATAGTTTCACTGGATCATTCTTTCTGGTACAAAATGACTTCAGTTATCACTAGAGAATTCTGATTCCTCTGATGTTTTTCTTTCGTAAGGTGGTTTTATCAGATCGCTGCACTGTGGAGTTCATTTAAACCCTTGAAATCCAATCATGGTTTATTTTAGATATTTTTAAATCTATAAACCTGGACTCTTTCAGTAGCCCCACAGCTGAGCCAGGTTTGCTGACCCTGTTCATGGTTTCTGTTAACAATTGCCTGAATTGTACAGTGCACATCTGAGTACAACGGTAGACTTGAAAGCCATCAGAAAGATTCTGTTTCCCTGGTGCAGTGCAGCAGTCAGATCTGAAACTTTGGAGAGTGAAGCTCAGAAGAAACTGGAGACCAAGCTGATTTATTGCTCATTTGATAAAAGCAACTTTGCTGGCCCTGACCAGCCTACCAAATGGAATTTTCCGCCTATATCTCAGTTGTTGGGTTTGATTTAACCTAGGGTGTATTTGCAAGCCAACAATATTGTCTTAGGGCTCCTTTTGCTTTCTCTTCTTTGTTCTTCCATCCAATTTTGGATACTTCTTTTTATTAGAATGTGGGTGGTGGGCACACAATGCAATGTACAGATCACGTATCATGGAAACGTACGCTTGAAACATACATAATCTTATTAATCAACTGGAGGCCCAATGCACACAATTCATCCAAGAGTAGGCCTTCCTTCCCCCGGCTGCCAGCACTGGCTTCCCTCTGGCACCAGGGACCCAAGCTTCCCTCACAGCCCTGGCTTCGTTCAGAAGGTCATCTGGTCTAATTAGCATATTATGCTTTTATTAGTATAGATGTTACTCCCATAAATTTAATTAATAAAAAAAAAGAAATTGCCTGATGATGACTTAATACATTTCTGGCTCACCACCATATCAATCTTGATTAAAATGCTAAAGCTCCCATGGTCAAATTCTGATGGTCAATGGCATCCACTCATTCAGTGTGACCAATGCTGTCATTCTGTGTGAGATGTCCTACCAGAGTTATACCTTGGTGATGGAATGTACAAGAGACTATACAAGGGGATAAAATACACTTTGACTCAGGGATCTGACTAGCACACAACTGGAAAAAGGATATGCCATAATAAATACCACTTAACTTGGTATGGGAGTACATATGTGTATATAAGCATTATTTTTTTTTGTTCAAGTACTAGTTCTATAATTCATGGGTGGTTTAAGAAATTTTCCAAGCATAATTTTATATATAGGCCATAAAGGCTGAAGCTGTAGAGTGACCATGACCCTTAGACCATCCATGAGCTCCACTATTCACCAATCTCTACCTGGCCCACTTATTTTATGTATGTTACCTTCTAGGCTCCTTTAGGTTTCTGAATTTGCAATTCCTAGTCTAAAAGTCATCTCCGCTATAAGACATTCCTGGCTCTCACCAGATGAAACTGTTACCTTCTTCATCTAAATTCTACCTCCTCCCCTTCGACATGGACCTCTTTTATGGCACTTACACCTTTCTACCTTTAAGAACATGTCTCAGCCCTTCTTATTCATAACTATCTTCCCATTCTCATTGTTGCACATGCACAGATTCAGGAAAAAGACAAAATAGGGAATCAAGATCTGGGGGTAAAGGTGGAGAAAATAAAACAGAGACCTTGGAGACCACCAGATATAATACATTTATCAAATGTGAATTCAAACATTCCTGGAGGTCAAAGCCAAACAAATAATTACAGATGCCTCTAAATAAAAGGCAAATGAAAAGCACGTGAATGCCTTCGGGGAAGCAAACATAGTCTCTAGTCATTGTAAGTCTCTTGATCACAAGGACAAACCTTTTTTTCTATTTTGTATTGCCCCATAGCTTCACTCATAGAACCATGCTCCAGGTAAGGATTCAATAAATATTAGTTGAATATTTTCCCAAGAGTCTTCATTATCCTGGGGAATGGCCAGTTTGCTACCCAACCTTTGTAAATTTATAAGGGCAACTCGTTCAATGTACTATCAGTTGTTCAACCTGGAAGTTCTTGACTAATAATAACCGACAACTGACCCATTGTGGCCTTATCCCCTCAATACCCACTACTTCTCATACCTCCTTAATAATTACATTTTATCTCATTATGCTTGTTGTCTTGAACTTAAACTCAAATTTCTCTCCCATCCATTTATACTTTTTTTCCCCCTGGGCATAACTCCTGCAAATGTTTTGAATAGTTGTGTCTCAGAAGTGCATATTCATTGACACAAGGTGGGTGTTGCATGGGATCCAGCAGTTCTTCAAGTTTATTGGACCACATTCTTGGCTGTGTATGTTCATAGGCAAGCCCGTTTAGTTAGAGGCATGAAGAGCCCATGAAGAACTAATTATAGTGAAGACAAAGGCGGAGTGACACAGACAGCCACAAACAATCCTGTTTGTTCAGGCTTTTCATTTCCCTGGACTGTTTTCAGGGTTGTTTCTGTGAAACGCAAGTCGAGTTTGGCTCAGAAGGTGCAGCTGGGAGGATGCCCGCCATGCTGTGTCACTGTCCGCCTGCCATTCCCCAACAGGTGGAAGTGATACACCTGGCTCCTGGCCTTGACCTATTGGCTCCCAGCTCCCAGGAATCTACCTTTGTATCCCGTATGTCCCTTTCTTCTTCACCCTACCTGTGCCCCTCCCTCAGCCTGAGAGCTTAGCCTGGCTGTCAATAGGTAATACCACTGCCAGCTTGGTTCTTCTCACCCAGGTGGCTAGAGGCCAGAGTTTCATCATGGAACTTTTCCCAGAGATTCATAGTACCTCAGCACCTTCAAAGCTTTTGTAGTCTGAGTTGGGGGGATCGGGGAGAGCATCCAGGTATACAGCTGGTGCTACAATGAAAAGCTGCCTTTGTCTCCACTTATTAGCTAAATGAATTATGGTCCTTTAAGAGAACACGAGTGGAATTCTATAACGTTCTCATCTCCCTGACTATGGCAGCTACCTCTTCATGTATATACTCAACTGTTGAATAACGCTTTCAGATAGTTTGTCAGAGCTCTCTGTTCAGGAGCTGGTCCCCTATCACCTCTCTGTGACATGTAAACAGCTCACTGTTTAAATTCCTTGGCTTGGCTCTATCAAGAATACAAAAGATGTAACAACTTGAAAGAACTTCACAATCGGTAAGTCTGTTTCCCTGAAAAAACAACAGATTGAAACCCAGAGAGGTGAAGTGACTTGTTCAAGGTCACACAGCTGTAAATGGCAAAACTTTTAGGGGAATAGAGGGAAGAGTTTGACCTCCCAGCCTGTGTGTGTGTGTGTGTGTGTGTGTGTGTGTGTGTGTGTGTGTGAGTGTGTACAATGATATACAATTATCATTGAGGCTTCGATGCTTGTGTTTTTACTGACAATATAACCAACTGGTTAAGTCTATAGACTTAGGGGTCAGAGAGGCTGTCCTTGACCCAGATGTCATTCATTAGCTGTCTGTACATCTGGACAAGTGGCTGAACCTCTCTGCTCCTCAAAGTGCTCATCAGTGAGATGGAGTTACAGCTTTCTTGAAAAAAAATATTGTGGTGACATTGGTAGGAATAAGAAACTGCTGAGGATAATAATGATCATTAAAATTATTCTACAATGTTCACATAACACTGCTGTCATTTGTGATGATGTGTTATCTCCCCTCACTTCTCCTTTCTCTCCCAACTGCTTGCAACCTTTTTCCTCTTTGCCTTTGATTATGCCACACTCTCTTTTTTGCCCTACACATTAAGTTCCTCATCGTCTCAATATCTCTGCCACTCCCCCATGTGTCTCCACTGCCTTGCTCACTTCCTACATCATTCAGTAAAACCCCGTTAAGCCAGAATCTTTGAACCAACATCATAGGAAGTCAATGGAGACGGTACCTATTGGCAGGTAGTTTGTCACCTGTGACAATTGCATGTTTAACCCAATTAGATGTACATTCCACTTCTTATTCCCTGACTCTGATATGAGACATCTCCCTCTGAGCTTCCGGGGATGTTGCCCTCTTCTCCATCAAGGTGGGATGTCTCTGGCACATGGATTATGCAGCCCTTCGCAATGGCTACTGGGCCTTGCAGCTGGGCCAGGCTTTTGGTGCTCTTCCCAAGACAGTGGAAGAGCCTTCCAGCTAGCTTGTCTTTTCTTGTCTCTCCTCTCTGTAGCTATTACCTTATTTTTCCTTTTAGATCAAGCAGCAGCATTCTTTCTTCTTGGTATCCTGGATCTATTCCTACTCACCATGTCCACGTAGACAAAAGGTCTGAGTGGAGATGGCCACCCCAGCTTGGTGAGACCACATGTGGCTCATTGTCCTACACACACAAGTCCCCTCGTGGCCGGCAGGGGGAACTGTGGAAACTGCAGCTTTACTGCATCTTGCAGGTTGGAAAAGGAATGATAGAGATGTCTTTTATAACCTTCTCTGAACTTATCTGGTATTTCGAAGAACATAATTTTTGCCCGGCAGAACAAATGCATGAATGTAAAAGAGGAGACCTTACTTTGGCTTCTCTATCACTGAGGCCACTGTGTCCCAGGTTTGCATGGCAAGTATTTTCCATTTGAACCCAATCCTAGATTCTTACTATCAAAGAAAATTTATATTTAAAAAAATCAGTGATCTTTTATTAATTGTGTAGACAGGCGTGGACAGCCATTGCCTCCCTAATCCCTCTTAGACTCCTTATTTCATCTTTGGGGGCGCACTCTTCCAGTGACACATCTGAGTGTCCCCCTGTTTGATGTCGGACACATCGCTGCTAACAGAGGCATCAGAAAAATGTAAGCTTTTCTTGTGCTGCCCCTCCCCCTTCAGTTCTTAATCTTCCAACTGCTCTCTTTTCTATCTTAGGCACTAAATTTAGTTTTCATATCTTTCCATTTTTCCTTTTGGTATACTGTTATCATTTTTCTTTTCAGTGCAAAACCATTTTTATTATCCACAAACCTCCTCTACTTAAAACAAAATTCAACATTCTTATCAGGCAACCAGATACCATGTGTGTCTGTTGTGACACAATACGTCCTCTATGATGTCTTCAAGCCAGAAATGTTTAACTTGAATCCTTTAAGCCTTTAGCTGCTGGTAAACATTTCTGAGTTAGTGTCGTAAAACACAGTGGGTGGGGTCAGGTGCTGGATGAGAAGAGAGGGAAGGGACAGAACAACCAGATGCAACGTGTTATCCTGGATTGGAACTGGTCTGAACTGCTCATCTCTTACGGACATTTTAGCAAACTTAAAACTAGATTAGGAATTAGATAAAATAAAAGTTTACTGTTACGGAAAGGCAGAGATTAGTAAATAAAAAAGTAGATTACAATATAGCGTGTGTAATGTTATCTGATGTTGAATTAAAAATACACAAGTATTTTAATACACACACATATGTTTATATTGCACATACAGATGATATTCATAAAAATATCTGTAAGCATATACATGCCTTGTGTTTTATTTTTATTATGGATCTATGATTTCTAACTTTCTATAAGACATTCTTTTGCAATAATTATATGAATTAATTGGTTAATTATGAAAGTAAGACATTTTATTAGTAATGATGTGGTAACATGCACTGCTTTTGGTAAGACATCAAAGACTCGTGAAGACTTTAATAAACTGATAATTCAATTATCTTCATTATTGTGATTTTTAAGCATCCGGGGATGATAATTCTTCTGGAACTTATTGCTACCGTTGGCCCGTTAATTAATATGTTGGATATTCACACCCCTGATTGAAGAGGAGTAAAAAATATAACAAGTGGTAAAAAGTAACCCGAATCCTGATGTCTGAAACTTTATTGTCATTCACACAATCTCTCCTTTTGTTAAAACAAGCTACTGCATCTTTTTCACCCACTCATCGACTGATGGACACTTGGCTGCTTTCAAATCTTGGCTGTTGTAAATGCTGCTGCAGTGAACATAGGAGTGCATATGTTCTTTTGAGTTAGTGTTTTGAGTTTCTTTGGCTATATTTCCAGAAGCGGAATCGCTGGGTCGTAAGGCAGTTCTATTATTAATTTTTTAAGGCAGCTCCAGAGTGTTTTCCAGGGTGGCTGCCCCACTCTGCATGTCCACCAACAGTGCAGGAGCGTCCTCTTGTCTCCACATCCGCGCCAGCACTCGTTTTGTTGCTTTATCCATGGTAGCCACGCTGACAGGTGTGAGGTGATAGCTCATTGCGGTTCTAATGTGCATGTCTCTGATGATTAGTGATGTTGAGCATCTTTTCATATGTCTGTTGGCCATCTGTATGTCCTTTTTGGAGAAATGTCTATTCAGGTCCTTTGCCCATTTTTAATTGGGTTGTTTATTTTACTTTATATTTGTTGTTGAGTTCTATAAGTTCTTTATAAATTTTGGAAACTCGGTTGTGAGAAAGAAGGAAATATTGCATTTTGCAACAGCGTGGATGGACCTGGAGAGTATTATGCTGAGTGAAATAAGCCAATCACAGGAAGACAATACCCTATGACTTCATGTATATGAGGAACCTAATGAACAAAATAAACTGACGAAATAGAAACAGACTCGTAGATACAGAGAACAAACTGACAGCTGTTAGAGGGGAGGGGGTTTGGGGGATGGGTGGAAAAGGTGAAGGGATTAAGCAGAAACAAAACTAAACAAGTAACCCACCAAACCAACTTATAGACAAAGACAATAGTATGGTGATT
>NW_006282748.1:1911040-1912881 GCF_000327345.1 Myotis davidii | reverse complement strand
GTGGGGGAGGTGAAAGAGAGTAGAGGGGGAATAAATGGGTGGTGAATACACAAAACAGTATACAGAAGATGTAATATAGTAGTATACACTCCTCTGGGAATCGAGCCCACAACTTGGACATGTGCCCTGACCGGGAATCAAACCATGACCTTCTGGTTCATAGGTTGATGCTCAACCACTGAGCCATGCCAGTCTGGCAGAAGGCTGAACTCTTTTCTTTTAAAAAATATTTTTTTATTGATTTCAGAGAGAAAGGGAGAGAGAGAGAGAGATAGAAACATCAGTGATGAGAGAGAATCATTGATCAGCTGCCTCCTGCATGCCCCACACTGGGGATTGAGTCCACAACCCAGGCATATGCCCTGACTGGGAATCGAACCATGACCTCCTGGTTCATAGGTTGATGCTCGACCACTGAGCCACACCAGCTGGGCGGAACTCTTGATTTTCAGAGGTAGGCTATACATTCCTGAGGTTTAAAGGAATAAAGAACTAGGTAGATACCATAGTCTCAGCCCTCACTGATGAGTTACGATCAATAATGATCTCATCTGTCTCATTCAGTGGACTTTTTTTTACATACAGAATCATACAGATTTCTCTATTACACCGTGCCGCATTTATCTCATCATGTTAAAAGAGGGAATTATCATTATTATCTAAAAGCCATGAAGGCCATTGCTTCCTTCACATTTGTCCTAAATTCTAGAAACAGCAAGGAGTTAAAGCACATGGTAATCAATGGTTATGTTTAAAAATAGTTACTAATTGTAATAGGCTTTTATTCAGAAAAGAAGAATATAAAGACAGCCGCTCACCAAATGAAAATTATTATCTTAGTTTCCATGAAGTAGTTTTTCCCCTCAAAAAAATACTTAGAGTTAGGTTATGGGCTTCCTGCCTCGGTAGGTTCCACTTCTTTGAGTCATTTGCTGTTTCTAATATCTTTCACTAATCACAGTCACAGAAATGACAGGCCCAAACTGGACAGCTGTTTCTTGAAAATAAAATGTCTGATGGCAAAAACGATTGCCCTTGCCAATGAAAAAGCAAAGGCATCTGTATTTCTCAACGAAAAGGGGCTGTTTCTTGGTTTTTCGGATCCTTTGTAGTTTTAGGCCACATTTAGATGAATCTGTTTTGCGAAAATACTGAATTTTCCAGCAACACTGGTTAAGCATTAGCCTTTTGTCAGGCACAAATAACAGAATCACGACATGTTCAAAGCTCCAAGACGCTTAGTGTAACAGCAATGTAGTCTGTTTCATTTTCCTTAAGGTCCGAGGGAAACAAGATGCTACAGTCGGATTGTTTGGAACAGCTTTGAGGCCAAGAAAGAACCTTTGTTACTACTCATTTGTTTCTGTGGTGAAGGTTGACATGTTTCAGGAGATGTGGTAGCGCAAAGAAACGCAATTGGAGGGACCAAATACCACTGTACAGAGCATACCCAGGAGCAATCAAGGACCACATATGTAAAGAGAAATGTGATTTCATTTTTATAAAAGAGAAAGGTTAGACTATTCTACCTTTAAATGAAGAGTAAGAAACATATGAATCTAAAAGCACTATAAATCATCATCATCATCATCATCATCATCATCATCATCACAATGGACTCGTTTTTTTCATTCCAAGACAAAAAAGAAAGAAAGAAAGAAAAGAAACTGATAGGGAGAGACATAAAGAAAACACAGGAGAAAAATTGAAGATAAAAAAGTGCCATCATGCAGGTCCCAAGAAACACTTTCATGGCATAATTGCCCCAAGATGTGGCTTTTTAACATTTTTGTTACTAAAGACTTTAAAAACTCCATGTGTTTTTTGTTACTATTATTTTG
>NW_006282748.1:1893666-1910871 GCF_000327345.1 Myotis davidii | reverse complement strand
ATCATTCCTCTTCCTATTTTCTTGCCTTTACATAATAAATAAAGTTATGGCACTCAGCAGATAGCTCGTAGAATTTCCCACTACATTCCACATTTTCCCAAAAAGTGTACACCGAATAACTGAGCCAGATGCCTAGTAGATGACAAAATTATGCTTGCTTTTTCTAAGACCTCTGCATTAAAGATATCAATGACATTTGGATACAGTTTCTTTGAAGTATCTAGTAATAACTGGAATTTCTCCACATTCCAGTTATTACAAAATAAAAAACTCAAATTTTTATTTGTATTAAAGCCTTTCAAACTGTAAGGAATTGGACGAGGAAAATTGATGTGGCCCTTCCTTCTTCTCTACGCCTGGAACAGTAACTTACAAATGGGCCACCATGAGGACAAATGAGGAATGATTGTCAAATAGCTGACACAGGTCAACCCTGGCTTCGTGCATATACCGCAGCAAACACATTCTGTTTTTCTTTTCAAAAAACAGAAGCTAGAATTTATTTATGGAAAGAGAAAGTATTTTCATTTTCACAACTATCAGGACATGGAAAACTAAATCCCTAAATTTCTCATTGCGAACAGCCTCAAAAGTTTGAGAGGAACTACTTCTGTCTAGCTCTCAACAAAAAGTATCCAAGACTTGCTAATGAAGTGACATTTCTACTGCACCTTTGTATTGTTTATTTAAATCTTCACTAGAAATTCTTCTCATGTGCCAAAGGAAATTTAGAGTTAGAAATATAAAGTTTAGCTCGATCAATGTAGGCCAACTAGATAATTCATTCAGTTGTCCAAGTGACAATCTGGTTTTATTTTGTAGATATTTTGACACACATCACCTAAAACTACACTTCTTTTTTTTGTGGGGCACATGATTTTGATAAATCCACCTAGGTAAGAATGTGGACTCATTAAAATGTAATTAAGTTCAATGGACACAGACACTTGGGGGGTGAGGGCATGTGCTGGGGAGTGGGAGTGGCTGGGGAGAGGCCAATGGGGGAAAAATATAATATTATAATAGTTATGTACAAGCCAGTGGGGTGTTTGAAATATCAGGGGGACCACTCTGTAAAGTATATGATTGTCTAACCACTATGTTGTACACCTAAAACTAATATAGAATAATATTGAATATGAACTATAATTGAAAAAAAGATAGGTATATGTTTTTCATCACAATAAAAAAATTTAAAATTATTTTCTTTTTTATACTCTTTATGTTATAAGATATCCATAGCATGTGAAAAATCAATCTGTATTTGCTTATTGTGTGAGTATTTAAACATTTGGTGCACATATCCAAAATATAAGGTCTGATTAAACCCACTTTATATTGTATCAACTTACATATTCTACCAAAACATACTGGGTTGGTAAAAAGCCACAGATAAGATTAGCTTATAGAGAAAAACCTGAAGCTTCATTTAAATCTAATAACACTAAAATAAAAAGATAAATCTTCATATTTAAATTCTGCATTTAATCTGGGATGAATAAAAACCCATCAAGTCTAATATTATAGAGGATCTCAGCATAAATTCTATCAATTTATGCTGTTCTTGATATTTTTTCTCCATTCATTCATTTAGCATATATCCCACACAGTATTTTAAAGATCTATACTTGCGATGCTGAAACTACACAAGTTCCCTCTGATGGAGAGATATAATAAACCCTAAACCAGTAGTAAGAAAAATAATTTCCTAACTACCTTACAATTTACAAGTATTTCTGCAATGGAAATGATGCTTCATTTATTATGAAAAAAAAATGCTACTTTATTTCCTTCATGCCCACTCCTTCCTAATTTTAAATTTTATTCTTACCCCTTCTTACTTTCAAACTGTACTTCTTGGGCCTGACAGTTAAAAATATAGACCCCTTGTTGAGTCAGTTAACTATTACTAGATTATCCCTTAGTTGCACAAAGATCAGAAAAGCTTTGAAATAACCTATTCTAGGGATTCTGTTGTGTTTTAGCTAAGAGTTGGCACTCCTCATTTGGAGCTTAGATGGGATTAAGGGCATTAACATGGCAAACAAAGCAATGGTTTTATTCTCCCGATTTCTACTAGTTCATTTAATGAACACTTAATGATTTCCTCGTATGTGTCCAACACCATTTGAAGACCCAGATGGTCACCTCCACCAGCTCCTCCTCGTCATCCAAGCCCTAAAAAGTGGCTGATTCCTCGCAGAGTTCTGTTTTGTTCCTCCTTTTTCTCACCAGCTGTGGATTTCTCAGCCTGTTTATTAGATTTAATAATACCATTCTTTTCTCTCAGGACATATAATCGATTGGCCTATAATTTAAAAAGGTCAGATCAATAGTTAACATAAAGAGGTTACTAATTGAAACAATGTCATGTATATTTCTCCATATATATCCATTATGTATATCTGTCTGTCCATCTTATATAATGAAAGGCTAATATACAAATGGACTGAACAGTGGAATGACCGATTGCTATGATGCACACTGACCACCAGCGGGGAGATGCTCAATGCTCACGGCTGGTGAGCACTCCAACTGCTGGCTTAGCCATTAGTCAGATATCCCTGAGGGCTCGTGGACTGCGAGAGGGCGCAGGCCAGGGCTGAGAAAGCCCCCCCCCTCCCCCACACGAATTTTTGTGCACCAGGCCTCTAGTTATATATAATTTCAGGTCCCTGCTGTGGAGCTGAGGGAAGCGAATTTTCTGCAGCAGGCAGCTTTTCTTATCCCCACAGCACACAACATTTAGGCCATCATCTCTAGCAAGGGGTAGGGGGACTATTTTCTCAAGCCAAGGTTGTAATGGAGTTTAATTTTCTTCTGGAGAGAGAGTAGTGTAGAAGGAGATAGATTCCTTTAGACAGAAAAAGTCTCAGCAGCCTCTGAACTGTAGCTCGACTACTGTCCAGAAACATTAGCAACCTGTTTATTTAAGGAAGTCACAGCAAGAGCTCCCATCTGTAACAATATCTTCCCATTGTATAACCCTTTCTCCTGTGTTGTTAGATTACAACAACAAAACAAAACAAAAAAGGAGAGAGAGATAAGTACCTCAAGAGAAACTAACATTCCTAGATAGGATTAGAACTCAGACTCAGTCTCTGAAAAGAAAATGCCTCGTTAGGTCTGAGAGGAGGAAATTGGCCTGATTTTTAAGATTCCTGGCCCACAGGGAAGGACACGCTGCCCTGAGGGGCTCAGGTCAGCGCCAGTGGTCCCCTCAGGCACCTTCCCGTCCGGGGCTCCACGGCGGCAGGTGGAAGCCTGTGGCTGACGAGACTCAGATGTGGTGGACCAAGTCCCACGAATCCGTTCTCTCTGGCAGGTGGTCGAGGTATGGAAAGGGCTGGGCCTTGACAGCAGGAGAACTTGGGCCAAAACCTGAAGGAGCCTCAGCATGGAAAAGCTGACACTTGGCCTGGAAACCAAATTCTAGGCACATGTGGCAATGTGCTTGCTGTTTTATAAGAATGCTCAGGAAAAAGTCCCAGAAGCTGCCAGGCCGGGGCAGATGCACCCTGACTCGGCTGAGCCAAGGGTCACGGGCAGGAGAGTGCTGAGTTTTCACCCCTACGTGCTTCGCGTCCTCCCCTGGCAGGAGTGACCCTGCCCTAGGCCCTCTGCTGCCCACCGATGAGTCTCTTTAGTGCAGGCATTCCTTTTGTGTCATGGATCGATCCCCTTTTGTATTCCTTCTGCAAATAATGTTTTTAAATACAACAAATTTTTAAAAAATGACTGAAGAAAACCAACTGTATTAAAATTGAGTTATTAAAAGATTTTTAAATGTATGAGATAGAAACATTTAGAATACTTATGGGCTAGGAACGTGTGCACACTTTTTAATTAATTTACTAAACACCAGCTTTAATTAATCTCATAAAATGACTGATATAATTTGAAAGTAGTGGTAAATGGAAAAAACATTTCAAGATTTGTGGTAATTAAAATGCAATAGGAAAGAGACCTTCCAAGAGGGCTGCAGAGTCGCCAAACTGGATTTACAGCTAAGTTATAGAGCAATCAACCCAAATAACCAACTGAAGGCTAGCTGAATTGAAATGGTATAACCAAGGCTTTACAGGAAAAGCCACACAGAGACTTATAAAAAGGGCAGAAACGTGGGAAGGGCAGGCCCCCACATGCACATGCAGTGGCAGAAAAGCCAAAGGGTGCAAAAGTCCCTCCCCGCAGGAGCATGGGGTCTCAACCCCTTGCAGGAATCCCCAACCCAGAGCAACAGAGATGGGAAGAGGAGCCCTTATAGCATCTAGTGGTGAGAACCAGTGGGATTCAGCGATCCTGGTAGAGAAGGGAGTCTGCTAGGGACACAGACACCCTTCCCAGGAGTGAGCACCCCTATTATTAGAACACCAGCCTGGGGAGTGCAATGCTTGCTCCTCCATTTCTGACTCTGCAGAGGGGTCTGCTGGCTACATCCATTGGGGACCTTTGGAGGGCTCTTCTGGAGAAGCTCTTGTCAGAGACTCAGATAACGATTGAACTGTGTAGCTTTGGAAAGCATTGAGACAGCACGGAGGGTCCTGGAGAGTATTATGCTAAGTGAAAGAAGCCAGTCAGAGAAAGACATGTATCACATGATCTCACTCATGTGTGGACTCTAATGAACTAATGAACAAAATACATCCAGAGACACAAAAGCATAGAACAGACTGACATATCTCATAAGGAAGTTGGGGGTGGGTAGGGAGAGATTAACCAGAGAACTTATATGCATATATGCATAGCCCATCTGGACACAGATAGTAGTGTGGTAAAGGCCTGGGGAGAGAGCAGGTAGGAGGTGAAGGTGGTCAAGTGGAAAGAAAGGGGGCATTTGTAATACTTTCAACAATAAAGATAAAATTTTAAAAAATAAGTAAAAAATAAAACAGAGGGCCTAAATAGAAATAAAAACAACAACAGAAATCCATAGCAAGATGGTAGACACAAGCTCTACTATAACAGTAATTATGTTAAATATAAATACAGTAGCAAAATAATAAGATTGTCAGACTGATTAAAAACAAAACTTGACAACATGCTGTTAACAAAAACATGCACTTTAAATGTGAAGACAGAAAATTTAAGAGTAAAAAGATGGGAAGAGATACATTATGCAAGAATTAGCCAAATGAAATTGTGAGTGGCTTATACTTGTATCAGAAAATAAAGAAGTAGATGAAAGAAGCAATTATTGAAGATAAAATAGAGACATTTTATAATGATAAGGGAATCAGTATGTAGTGAAATAGTCACACGTTTAAATCTGTGGCATACCCAATTACATGGATTCAAAATATATAAAGCAATAAGTGACAGAAATGAAACGATCCGTGGACAAGTCCACAATCAGGAGGGACTGTGATGGATGCAGGTATATATTATAAGCTCTGGAGCAGGGAGGGGCACAATTTTTCATCAGTCTCCAGATAGAAATACTTTTGTTTTTGCGGGCCATGTGGTTTCTGTCAGAAGCATTCAATTCTGCTGTTAGAGTGTAAAAGCAGCCACTTCTTTCCCACCTTGCAAGACGGTGGGTGAAACACGGAGGAGCTGGATACTACGCAGGACAAACCTGAAACCAAGATGGCTGATGCTAGGGGCACAGTTAAGAAGGGTAATCTCAAGGCCAAGATGCCTCAGAAGGTGAAGCTCCAATGCAGCTGCACCCTGACCTACGCAGAGGAATTGCCAGATATTCCTGGTCGGCTCTGTGTTCCCCAAAGCCACATCCAAGAGGAAGTACTCAGCAGCTAAATCCACGACTGAAAAGAAAAAGGAGAAAGTTCTTGCTCCTGTGACAAAACCAGTTGGTGGCGACAAGAATGGTGGCACCCAAGTGGTTAACCTTTGCAAAATGCCTAGATGGTATCCCCCTGAACACGTGCCTGGAAAGCTGTTGGGCCAGGGCAAGACACCCTTCAGTGAGCATGTGAGAAAAGTGCGGGCCAGCATCACTCCCGGGACCATTCTGATCATCCTCACCAGGGACACGGAGGCAAGAGGGCAGTGTTCCGGAAGCAGCCGAGCAGTGGCTTGCTATTTGTGACTGGACCTTGGTCCCTTTATAGAGTTCCTTTGTGTGGAACACACCAGAAATGTGTCCTCACCACCTCCACCAAAATTGATACCAGTGCTTTGAAAATCCCCAAACATCTCATGGATGCTTATTTCAAGAAGAAGAAGCTGCGTCAGCCCAGGAGGGTGAAATCTTCGAGAAAGAAAATTGAGATTATAGAGCAGCGCAAGGTTGATCAGAAAGCTGTGGACTCTTAAATTCTGCCAAAAATCAAAGCCGTTCCTCAACTCCAGGGCTACCTCAGCTCTGTGTTGGCTCTAACAAATGGGCTTTAGCCTCACAAAGTGGTGTTCTAGATTTCTTACAAAGAACCTAACTAAATAACGGATCTGTTTCAAATAAATAAAAAAAATGCAGCCATTGACATAAATAAATAAGTGGGTCTGGCTTGTTCCAATAAAACTTTATTTATAAAAACAGGCAGTGCCATTGATTTGGGCTCTGTCCTTTGTCCTAAAGCAACCACTTAAATCTACTAAAAAAATACACACAAAAATATTAATAAGCCAGTAGGAGAAATATAATAGAATCATGAAGAATCTTCAATTGATTCAAAAGAAGGCATTAAAAGAAGAATGAAACACATGTGACCCAAAACAAAATGAAATAAAACAAACCACAAAGAGCTTCTCAGTAATGAAAGTGATATTTTGACCTCCCTTTTCATGTCTCTTATGTCTATCTCTCAATTATTTCTGATATTTAGTAGGGAAAAGGGAAGCATTATTTGTTGACTTCCTAAAGCATCCAGACTTGTCAACCTCTAATTTGAACTATGCCCTATCTTTTCACACACACACACACACACACACACACACACACACACCACACAAACACATCCTACTCACTGAAGCCTCTGCATGTACACAAAGTTTAGAGAACATTTGGGGAAATGAAGAGAACGCAAGAACTCCAAATTGCATATTAGACATCCTCATTTGTAAAAGTTCACTTGCATGATTCTCCTTCCAGCTAGAACGGACTAGGTCTTGTACACGACATACCTCCCTGAAGAAACAGAAATATTAAATAAATTATAATACTTTTATACTTGAGGGACTGGCAAACTATAATCTGTAGGCCAAATCTGGCCATGCCTATATTTTTTGGTAGTGTTTAGTGCTTTAATAGCGTAATTAAATAGTTGTGGCAAAGATGATAGGCCAACAGTATTTATTATCTGGTCTTGACAGCACAGTTGCTGACTCCTGATATTTTTTAAGGTGCCAGAGTACTTCAGAAGCATTGAAGATGAAAGGGAGTAAAATTGATGAGAAAAAGGAAATGTGCTGAGAAAGCACATCTGTATTTGGGGGCGTTGTTGATTCTTGGTGAAGACTGAAGTCTGAGAACCTAGGTTTGGCTTGCACAGAAGGCCATGGTGCCATGGTTGGGGGACAAAGGAAGCTGGAAGGAAGGAAGGAAGGAAGATAAAAAATATTCAAAACATAAATAAATTTTAAAAATACATGTTTAAAAAATGACAGAGACAATAGTATGGTAATTGCCAGAGTGAAAGAGGTTGGGGTGGGGGGTAGAAGAGGGTTAAGAGGAGATAACTGGTTATGGGAGGAGACTTGACTTGGGGTTGTGAACACACAATACAATATACAGATAATATATCATAGAATTGTATACTTAAATTCTGTATAATTTTATTAACCAATGTCCCCAATAAATGACCCCAATAAATTCAATTACATTTTTTAAAAAGGGGAGGAAAAAGAAATCAAGAAATCCTACAGGGATTTTGGTGGTCATGTGGGTCAGAAGCAACACAATTGGAGAACTGAGGGGACCTTTCCATGAATTCCAAAGCTGCGAGGCTAAAAACTAAGCTAAGTCTTGGCAAAGCCATTTCCCACAGCATAGGAGACAAGGGCCAAAGGAAGGGGAGAACCTGCTAACAGCTGGTGAAAGTCTGAAGCCCTAGATTAATTGTTTATTGAACTTGATGATCCTGATCCACAGCTCGTTTATTCTGTGCTAGGGAGACCTGCTCCCCAGGGACTCCAAGAGTGGAGAATCCCAGAGACACCAAGAGTAGAGGGTTATTTCTAGGGGACAGAGAAACAAGATCTCCAACCCTCAGTACCTCCCCTGATGGAGTAAATGACCAGAGGGGACAAAATGGAGGTAGGTGTTGATAATGTTTCTATTTCATGGTCCGGGTGTGTTCATTTTCTAAAACTTCATTGTCTTGCACACTTTGGATGCATGCACTTTAGTGTACGTATATTATATTTCAATTAAAATGTTCAAAAAATTAAGTCCTTTAGTTAATCATCCCCAACTCTTCCTCAAACCATCAATTCGATTAGTTTCCAAGGCAAAACAGTCCATTCTTTTGCTTACTTGACCCACAGTAACCCATACCTTCAAGGTCTCACAATCTACCTCAAGCTACTTACTAGTTTAATTTCCTAAATAAAGTTTCTCCCTTAAAATGAATTCTAACTTTAATTATGACACGGTTTATTTTCACCTCTCTTCAGAAGTCGTGGCCCCATTGCCTTCTGTACGGGTCAGATTAGCCGAGTGTCATGTTTAAAGGAGGATACAGACAGATTGGAACGTGTCCAGGGAGGGCAAGTGAAATAATAAATATATGGGAATTAGGTTGAAGGGACTGGGGATTTTCAAACTGAAAAGTAACAGACTGGAGTCAGAAGAACAGTGCAATCCTGACTTTCAAATCCATAACATGTTTTGTGGTAGAAGGATCTGTTTTATTTGAGGATTTTGAAGGCAGAACAGGGATAAAGGATGGACCCTTCTGGAAAGTGAGATTCCTTGGAATGCTCAGTTATCTATTGAGTGGTGTGTTCTTCACTCCACAAACATTTATTGAATGATAAATATGTTACAGGCTCTGCAGCCAAGGAATGCTTAGTCTACTGCTGAAGACAGGTGTATACAAGTATAAAATTAGGTAGAAATCCAATTCATGGCATCACAAGGTGATGCTGGAGCTCAGAGGAAAGAGGAATGGGTGAGGAGCAGGACGTAAGGAGATGAAATTGCAAAGCAGGACTCAGTCTTCTGACTCACGGCTCTCCATCTCATCGTCATCATGGAAATGAGCAACATCACCATCCACTCAGTTACTCAAGCTCATAGCCCGAGAGCACACAACAACTTCAACCTCTCCCTCATCCGCAAACCCAAACCCAGTCAGCCTCTCAATTCTATCAGTCTTGGAACAAAACATTTCTCAAAGAGATCTCTTCATTCTTGTCGCTACAACCAAGTTTAGACTCTCAGATCCCTTGCCTGAATCATTTGGTGACATCTAACGGCTCTCCTGCCACCAGGCCTGGCTGCCTCAAATCTGACATCACATGGGCCTTATGGTTACTTTTCTGAAAGAAAAATTGGGTCATGCAAATGTCTTGAGCAAAGTCCTTCATAGGCTCATGGCATGAAGAAAAGACTTCCACCCTGTGGCATGGGATTTGAGGCCCCTTCCTCTTTGGCTCCTGCCCACCCATCCAGCTCATCTCAGACCAGCTTCCCATTTGTACATGCCCTACATTCCAGTGGTCACTGACTCATGTTAGTGACCCTGTCACTCCACACTGCGGCACACCTCCACATGTGTGTTCACCATGCTCCTTTAATTTGAAAGTCTCTCCCTCAGCTCATGCCCCTGGAAATGCTACTCATCCTTCATGCATCAGCTTTAACATCAATTCTATGAAGTCTTCCCTGACTCCAACACTTGAAAGATAGGCACCTTCTTCATTTGTACATTTACTTTCTTTCTGCAGATCTCTAAGATTACCTGGTTTTCCCTCTCTTCTTGACAGGCTGTGAGCTCCTGAGGAGTATGAACAAGGTTAGACAACATAGTGCGCGCTAACGTCAGGCTGCCTGGATTTAAATTCTGGCTCCATTTCCACTTAGCTGCGTCTTTGCCTGTTTGAGCCTCAGTTTCTTCATTAGCAAAGTGGAGATGATGGTGCCTACCCCGTAGGGTTGTTGTAAGAATCGAATGAGTTATTTCCTGGAGAGTGCTTAGAGCAGAGCCTGGAACATAGTAGTTCCTTAGCAAATGAGATTTGTTATTATTTACTGTTACTACTATAATCTTTGCATGGGAGATGCATAGCTCATTGGATGTTATATAGTAGCTCTTCCATAAATATTGAATGTATTTTTCCAACTGTTTACATTGCAAAAAAAACTTAACATTGAACAAACACACACACACACACACACACACACACACTGCTCTGAGAACTAGAATCTGAGAAAGTTATGATTACATCTAGTGGTCTATTTCAGGTCCTCAAAAGGGACATTTTTCCTCATAGTCTAGTCTCCTTGATTTGCAATCTTCTTCTTATCCTGCACAGGGCATTCTTTGGAGAAATTTAGTGCTTTAAGCTAAAGAGCTATGGAGCTCCCTCAGGGGCATTTATCTATAAAATAATAGCTGTAGGAGGAAACTTGGAGATGACAGCCGTAGACAGCCATTTGACTGCTCTGTTTAGGAGTGAGTTTTCCTATAATTTATGCTAAATAATCTCTATGTCTGATATGAAGCCTAAAAACTGTCATTCAAGCAAAACCATGAGCTTCCTCAACATTAGAATTGATACGAAAGGTCTGTAATGCAGTCTTCATAATGGCACCATTCCTTGCTGGCTGTTGTCACCTTGTCACCCAAAGACCTTCTAAGGCTACTTAACCAGTAAACTGTGTTTTCTTGTTTTAAACCCTGGATTCTGAAAAATTTTATTTGAGGTACAGAGTGCTTCTTTCTTTATATTTCTAAGGAAGCTTTCATAAGATGATGGCCAAAGTATTTGAACAATGTTTTCCTGTGGTGATGTCATTTCGAAGGGAAAACATACTTGGGATATGAAGTATTCCCATCAGAAATCTCTGAGATCTTACATCTGTACTCTTAAGCCCAAGAGGTTATCAAATGATAGTAGATGATTGTGAAAGGGATGACTCCTAATGGGGTGTTGGCAGGCCGGCCTGGCCAACAGTCACAGGTCACTGCACAAATATTTATGGAGGAAGCAAAGGCTTCATTTTTGCTTTCACTATCACACAGCTTTCCTAAACGTACAAAGAAAGACGAATACGCAGGATTATGATACCCTGTGCATGAGAAAAATACAGAAACCAATAGCCCTGTTGGAAGATGCTTACATGGTGTAACTTTCTAATAGGTGAAGTTGTTTGATAATATTTATGCAAATTTTGCACAGTATCACTAAATATTTTCTACTTTTTCTATCAGTTGAGAAAAGAGTGTTACAATTTGCAATGATGATCATGGACATTTCAGTTGTCTGTTTAGTTCTGTCAGTTTTTGCATTATGCATACCAAAGCTTTGATATTAGGTATATACCCACTTCGGATTGTTATGCTGTGGAGTAGGTGCTTTTGTCATTATTATATAGTTCTATTTGTTAATAATTAATATGAGAGGGTCTATTTCCACCTTCCTGGTATTACATTCTGTTTATTTCACCTGTTCTTATTTCTTGCTTCTTCCTTTCTTATCTTTTTTTTGGATTAATTAAATACACTTTAGTATTATTTAACCTTCTTAGCTTTTCAGAGATAGCCCTGTGAACCCCCCTGCTCTCTCTCTGTCTCTTTCTCTCTCGTAATTGTTCTAGATATTAAAATATGAATCCTTAACTTGCCACTGTCTACTTTAAGTTACTATTGAGGCACTTTATGATCTAAGAAACATAAAACAATATAATTTATGTAACACTTCTCTCCTCCTTTGTGCCATAGTTGTCCTATAACTCCCATGATGCACTGTTATTATATTTTGCTTTAAATAATTGTCTTTCAAAAATACTAATAAAAAAAGAAAAAGTCTTTTATACTTACATATTTCTATTCTAGTGCTTTTTATTTCTTCCTGTATATTCAAATTTCCTTCTGGTATCATTTCCTTCTACTTACAGCACTGGCAATGAATTTTCTTAACTTCCTTTTGTCTGAAAAAGTTATTATTTTAATTTTTGAAAGAAGTTTTTACTGGTTATAGCTTTCTAGGTTGATAGTTTCTTTTTTCTTTCTAAATTTTAAAGACTTTGTTTTCTGGCCTCTATGATTACTGATGAGAAGTCGGACATTATTCTTATCATTGTTCCTTTATACAATTTATCTCTTTTGGGCTTCTTTTAAGTTTTTTCTCTATATCTTGGATTTTCAGCCATTTTGTCCTGATATACCTAGTTTTGTTTTTCTATGTGTTTACTCTGCTTGGAGTTTAAGGTCCTGGGTCAGTGAATTTTTAAATTAAATTTGGGGAAATATCAAATACATTTCTGCCCCATCTTTTTCTCTGTCCTTCCTGACATTCTAATGACATAAAAGTTTGTTTGATTTTTTATCATAAGTCATTGAGGCTCTTTTCCTTTATTTTTCATTTTTTTTTCCTTTATGTGCTTTGGTGTAAATATCCATCTGACTTCTAGTTCACTGCTACTTTATAATGCAGCTTTTACTAATCTAGTTAATAAAATTTTGTTTTCAGATATGTTATTTTTCAGTTCTAAGATTTATAATTGTTACATTCAGAGTTTTTATGTCTCTCCTAAAGTTTCTTATCTAATTCTTACATCTTTTCCTGTAAATTTTTAGCATATTTATCATAATTATTTTAATGTTCTTATCCATTAATTTCAACATCTGTATCATCCATTGGTCTCCTTCTGTAGACTATATTTTCTCTTGCATTATAGGTCACATTTTCCAGCTTCCTTGCTTGTCTAATCATTTATTTCAAATTTGACAATATGTTTTTATTGTTGAAGATGCACCATAGAGTTTCTGGATACTGTTATTCTTTTTTAAAGAGTGTTAAATCTTGTTTTAGCATATACTAATTTACTGATAGATTATCTCATATCTACAGAGGCTTGGTTTAGGCTTTATTAGAGAGGGTTTATTTTGGCTCTGCTTTAGTCTTAAGAATATATAGCCCTTAGTTCTAGGGTATGACCCTTACTTCTAAGGCTGTGCCCTTTTGAGGTTTTAAGCCTGTGGTGTTTACCAATTCCTTCTAACTTGGTAGAATTTGAACTGCAAACTGTCTTTTCAGTACTTCATCTGCTGACATCTTCACTCAGCTCTTTTACCTCTATTTGTTTGTTCTACTGATTTCTGCTTGGGATCTTGCCCAGCCATTTATAATTTTAGAGACATGCAAGAATTTGAGAGAAAATATGATGTAGCTATGTCCCCCTTTCTCCATGACAACTTCACTTCAGGGTATCCCCTTAATTCCCAGCTATGCTGGCAGCCCCAAATCCAACCTCTAACTTCTGAGTTCAGAAAGACTCATTCTTTCTTTTTGAGTGCTGCCCCTTATTCTCATGCAAATTAGAGAGTTCTGGCAGGAGAAAAGTTGGATAAATAGGAATCTAATCTGATTTGCATCCCGTCTCTCAGAGGCCATATCAACTCTTGTGTCTGCCTGCTTTTGACTTATGCCTATTGCCTTCCAAGAGACTTTTTCCCCCCCTAAAATCTATAGTTATCACCAGCAAGAGGATTAGTCCAATACAATGTCCTCTGCATTCCCAGAACTGAAACTCCTCTAATTACCTGGTTATTTAAGACACACTTTGTAAATAAATAAATGAGAAGGCTTATTCAGGAGTTACCTCTAATACTACAATTGTGGTTCTTGGTTTATTTTTTAACACATGTCTCCATAAACATTACATAACTTCCTCTGAGTCATTGCAGATCATTAAAAATCTCACAATGAAGTGTAAACACAGATTCGTTTTGAAGAAGTGCAGAACCTCATTCAATATGCCAGCCTTCGCTGCCCTGAGTTCAGTTTATGTATCAGGGGAAACACAAGCGATTTTCCCATTGACTGAGAAGGCCCCAGCCTCCGAGGCCCATGCACCTGCCCATCATTTATTCTACACTTACCTCACTTATTTAAGTTTACACAAAGCACCGGCAAGTCATGTTATCTGTTTTTCCCCAGAAAGTTCCGTTTTTGCATAACTTGTCTTTTTTAAGCCAAAACATTAATTCACCTTTTAAAGTTTAGTCATCCCATAGCTTGAGTCCTTGCCATGCCAACAGGGACAAGCAGAGAAAAAAAACAACCTGGGAGTGAGATTGTTGAACTTTTGCCTCAGCTGGATTCTGCTTCTTGTGTTGGCCATTTTGGATTTTTAAATTTCACTAGTGCAGTGAGTTATGAATTTGTGTCTCTCCATGCAAGGAACCATTGTGAGTCTTTACTCCTGCTACTGTATTTCATTCTTACAATAGGCACAGTTTACAATTGAGAAAGTGGGCACAGAGATTCATTTATTTACCCATGGTCACACCCAAAAATGATTATACCCAAGTGTGTTATCTCGCTTGAAATCAAAGGGCCAAGCTGTGATTTGAATCAATGGTCTGCTCTTCTTCTTATCTCTTGGACTTTGCTGGTTCTCATGTCCTGTTAATACCTTTACTCCATTTGTAATCTTCTTTTGAATCCTACCCAAGGATACTTTTTTTATTGATTTTAGAGAGAGAGGGAAAAATGATGTGAGAGAGAAACATCAATTGGTTACCTCACATACAGGAGGTATGTGTTCCAACCAGGAATCAAACCTGCAACCTGGGAATGTGCCCTGACATGACCTGAAATGGAATCCATGACCCTCTGTGCATGGGCCCATGCTCCACCAACCGAGCCATACTGTCAGGGCTCCATTTGTAATCTTTAGAGTGGACAAATGGCCATGCCAAGGCCTACCACCTCTTTGATTGTTACACTTCCTTCCTCAGTGTTTGCATGGTCATTCTGCCAGACTTTAGTCATGCCTGAATGTTTTTCTCAGGATCGTTCCCTTCCTCTTAAGTGTCTTCTCTGTGCCAGGCATGACCTAGGTATTGGGGGAGAGAATAAGATTGCTTCTGCCCTTGAGAACCTCAGGATCTGGTGGGAAAGAAAATATATGCAAATGTACATGAGCAGATGATAAAACTCTGTGGTAGACACCTGAGCAAAGAACCTGAAAATCTCAGAAGAGGAGGCAACTAAATCTATAACTAATCCCATTTGAGGAATTTTGGGAAGTTGCATAACAAAAGTGTCTTATAAACTGAGTCGGGCATGCATAGAAATAGCTATTAGATAAGGCTAGGAGAGCACTTCACACTGAGGGAACAGCATGTTCAAAATTGTGAGGCAGGAATGAGCATGACTTCCGGGAGGGCATTGAGAAGGTAAAGAAAATAGAAAATCAGGTTGTGTTAGCAGGCAGGAGACAGATTATGAAGGGGTTTGAATTTTATCCTAAAAGAAGCAGGAATATAATTACCCCTAATCTACAGCGTTGTTTCATTCCAATCCCTTGAGCAAACCCTACCTACTCTTCCCATCTCAAGCACGCACAGGTAGAGTTCTTCCCGGCCCCTCCTTCTGCCCAGAATGAGTGGACAGCTTGATGAGAGAGCATGTCTTCCCTCAGTCCTGTTGAATCTAAGAATCAAGCTTATTTTGAAAATGCTTCCTAATTTTTCTGTGTCCCTCTAAAACGGATTTGCCAAGGATGTCAAGGAGTGATCAAAATGAACAGAAAATTAAAAGCCTCTGAGAAATATAATTCAGTATTTTCCTTTCTCCTTCTCTTTTACCTTCCTCCTCCCATTTTTAAAAAATAAAATAAAATGACCTGATGCTCATGCTCATTCAATCTGGGCATGATTTATCTCTGTATTTTATTTAACCTGTTGGGAAATAGGGTGTCAGTTTCAACTAGCTATTGTCTTTTTTCTTCCTGCTATTTATAAAGCCATCTGCCCTTTGCCACAACTGAAAGGCTGAATTGGGCCTTTTGACTTCCTACCTTCCCAGATGTGTAGCTTCAGATTAGACTGAGGTCCAGAATAAATGTTGTTATAGGCTCTCTCTTCAAGTCTCATCCTTTTTTTCCAGAAGCTAATAAATTCTGAAAGTGTTGCCATAGCTGCTTCTGAAGTCAGTTTCTGAAAAAAGACCTGGTGTGCATGAGTTCTCATTTGACCACTGTGATCATAGGGAAGAGAAATAAAAGGAGGACAGAAAGGGCAAATTCTGACTCATCCCATCTCTTTCTTCCTAATATTTCCTTCCTTCCTTCCTTCTTCTTCCTTCCTTGCTAACTTCCTTCCTTCCAACTTTCATCCTGTCTCCCTCCCTTCTTTTTTTCCTCCCTCCCTCCTTCTCTACCTTCCCTTCTCTCCCTATTTATTATCTTTTGCTCCAATCTCTTCTTCTCCTTTTAAATTGTTCTTACATTTCAAAAGCTGATTTATTTGTTTAAAAATAAGGTGAATGTTCACAATGTGCCAGTCTCTGTAATTAGCACTGAGGTTTAAAAAATGCAGTAAGAGGAGCAAAATAGAATTCCTGCCTTGAGGGAGCTTCCAGTTCAGTGCAGGGAGATAACAAGACAATGACAAGACTATCTGTACCAAAGGAGGTTGATGCTTTCTATTTCTCTGAGGTGGATTTGACATGGTTTTAGTTAACTTTGTAAGATTCTCCCGTCTTCTTACTATAAATGATGTGACTTCATTCTCTCTGCATTTCACTTTGAACTTTGCCTAGATAACATTAAATTAAAATTGGGATGAAGAGATAGATTATTTTTAAATGCTAAGGGTTTTTCCTAAAATGCATTTTCTGCATTTTGTTTTTTAAATTAATTTTTTTTGTAATTTATCTTCTATAAATGTTCCATCTATCCTATCTAATAAAAGAGAAACATGGTAATTAGCTGTACATCCGCTGCCCTTCCCATTGGCTAATCAGGGCGATATGCAAATTAACTGCCAGCCAAGATGGCGGCTAGCAGCCAGGCAGCTTGAAACGAACATGAGGCTTGCTTGCTTCAGTGACGGAGGACTTCAACGTTCCCCGCCTGCCACTGCCAGCCTCTGAGCTGCAACTCTAAGCAAGTATATAACAAATATAGAAGCTAAACAAAACCCCAGAAACCAGCTTTAGTCCGCTGGGCTTCAGCCAGCAGTATCGCAACATTGTAAGCAAAGGCCAGAAACCTACTTTCAGCAGCGGAGGCCTAAGAGCTGGAGCCAAGCCTCAAAGCTAAAGCTGGCCCAGAATAAAAAAAAA